>NC_044313.2:76249969-76597912 GCF_007474595.2 Lynx canadensis | reverse complement strand
ACAACCCCACCCCCTCCAACAACCCTCAGTTTGTTGTCTGTATTTAAGAGTCTCTTATGATTTGCCTCCCTTGACAATGAAAAAATGAAATCTTTCCAATTGCAACAACATGGATGGAACTGGAAGGTATTATGCTAAGCGGAATAAGGCAGAGAAAGGCAGATATCATATGATTTCACTCATATGTGGCATTTGAGAAACTCAATAGATGAACATCAGGGCAGGGAAGGAAAAATAAGATTAAAAAAAAGCACATCCTCTCTTTAACAGATCTCAAGCTTCTTTGTTCCAACTAAGAATCCTTCCTTTTAAATCTTGACTACTGTCTAAATACCATTTCAGAAGAATTACTGCTGACAAGATGAATAAGGGAAATAGTGACCTCCCTGACATGAGAATGTGACGGCTGCCTGGATTTCTCTTAAGTGACTCTTCATGTCTCAGTCCCATGCCCAACTACTTGGATTTAAATCTCAACTCAGGAAAATTACAAATGACTGTGGTTATTGACTTTCTGCATTACTCACAAATAATGAAAAACACACATTTTTAACTTATATAATTTTACATAGCACATATTTACCAGAGTCAAAAATATACATAAAGTCATAGCTGAGCTAGATGAAACAGGATGTCACCTATTGCTTCAAGATCTTTTCCTTGTGACCATATCCCTTTTCTCATTTCTGGCACCAAATGTGTCTAGTTGCCCAGAGCCTTCTAGATCTTGCTTAGTTTACCCTAACCTGCTCTCAAGTTGCACACCTAATTCAGAATGTTCATGATAAACTAACTACAATCGCCCACTGAAAGCTTTTTCTCCACTGTTCTTCGTGGTTCCAGAATTTCTAATGAATGGCTTGTAAACACTCATTATCATATCATTTGGGATAAATATCTCTAAGCACGTATCTGTGTATATGAACTTGGTCTTCACGTCTTGAAGTCAATTTAATAATTAAAACAAAAAGATAATTTCAGTAGCAGTGGAAAGCTCACGGCATTAAGATTAGAAGGTTTATGAGGAGTTGGCACTGTGAGGTCACATCAGGGTAAGCCTGTCCTGGTCACTTTCACTAATAAAAGTTAACTCTTTCTCAGGCCATTCATCCAGATGAACATGTTTCAAGCTCCAGAGGTGTTTGAGACAAAACTGCAGGATTAGTTCTTACCTGTAAAACTAGATGTGGCCACCAGACCCCTGTTGACATTTCAGTGATAAGCTGACTCCACTTTAAAAATACACTTCCTAAAAAATAAATAAATAAACAAATAAATAAATAAATAAATAAATAAATAAATAAATAAAAATAAAAATACACTTCCTGATTGGTAAGCCACTTAAAGCGACCTGCTATGGCTTTGTCAACCCAGACTCTTCTCTAAGTGTTAAGTGTACTTCAGAAACATCTTAGAGTCCTAAGGAATATCTTCCCTCCTTTGTTCTTTCAATGAATATTAATTATCTCTCTTCTTTGGGAAAAAACTGTGTGGCCTTTGCCAAATTGTGTCATTTAAAAATATATACTCTTCTGAATCATCAGAGTGGTTGACGTGGGACTGTATGTGTGTGTGTGTGTGTGTGTGTGTGTGTGTGTGTGTGTGTATTTTTATCTGCGAAGTGGTATGTTTGGATTAGCTGATTGCAAAGAACCTTCTACCCGGAAACTATTTCCATGTGTTTTCTCTATGTATCTAACCACCACTTCAAGGGGGTGAAGTACATAAACTCAAATGAGCATCTATTTTCTAGCATTATGCAACAATATAGTTTTCTGATGCATGATTAGTTGGTAAGAAAGAAATATGAAGAGACATGTTGTTGTGATACAGTGTTTGGGCTTGTGTTCTAATTCCACCCTTCTAATAACTATAGAACATTATGTCATATAAACAGTCTGACCCACCATCTTGTCATCTGAAAACTGAGATAACACTATCTATCCAGAGACTTCACAGGGTTAAGTGAAACAAGACTGAAATACACCTTAAAATGTTTGCACCATTACAGAGCTGTACAAATGTCAATTAACTACTTATGCATCCAAACTTATTGCTTTGTTTAAACTTCTCTCATGGAGGAAGTTCGGAGATGATTGAGTTGGATGATAAATAAATAAGGGTGATAAAGATCACAAAAATGAGCCAACCGGGAAAAGAAGAGTTTTTATAAGAAATAAGACCATTGCAAGTGTGTATTTATTTATTTTGAAAGAGAGAGAGTGCCAACGGGGCAGGGGCAAAGAGAGAGGAGAGAGAGAGAGAATCCGAAGCAGGCTCTGTCTGCATTGTCAGCACAGACCCTGATGCAGGGCTCGATCTCATCAACCATGAGATCATGTCCTGAGCTGAAATCAAGACTCAGACACTTAACTGACTGAGCCACCCAGGAGCCACAATATTAGTTTTTATGTAAAAATTTCAACAGGTAGTATTTTCCCATCCATGTTCATGACTCTATATATTTTCAATCTAGACCTATTTCTCTTACACAAAAAATGAAAAAATGGACACAGATAAATTTCAGAAAATGATAAAGATGAAATGATAAATTTCCACGGAGAAGCTTCCACATAAAGTGAGTCAAAATAAAAATCAGAATTCTTTAGCCAGAAACATTTTTAAAATGGTGGAAGATACGATTCAAGAGAGTGGATAAGGTGGATATAGATTCTTTTAAGCCAGTTCTAAGATACTATAATAAAAGAATGCTAGTGCTGAAGATTATAGCCCCTGCCTCTGCCCACTTCCCAGTTTGACACCCTTAGTCGTGTTTTTTCATCTCTTTGTGCTTCCTTCCCCATTTGCAACATAAGGGTCACATTATATCTCCCTTGGATTGTTTATGACCATTAAATGCATTACTATGCTTAAGCATTTAGAGTAGAACCAAGTACATGAAAAGTGTCCATTTTTTTAAACAAAGAGAACTTTTTTGTTTTTAAAAGTTGTTTGTTTGTTTGTTTGTTTTGAGAGAGAGAGAGAAAGCACGAGTAGGGTACTGACTGAGAGAGACAGGAGAGAGAGAGAATCCCAAGCAGACACCCCACTGTCAGCACAGAGCCCAATGCGGGGCTCAAACTCACCAACTGTGAGATCATGACCTGAGCCAAAGTCGGCCGTTCAACTGACTGAGCCACCCAGGCACCCCTGGAGAGAAAACTTCTCAAAGCTCAAAACAGGTAGGTTTACAGAGAGAAAAAAAGTAAAAAAGAGGCACTATTTGTACATTGGATATTAAAATTTGATATACACGCCTTATCTATTAGGTCACTGGGGTTTTAACATTACACACATATGGCAAACTTGAAATAAAGATTTAGGAACACTTATGGAAACTAAATCCACGATAGTTTTAAATAATTATTTGACACTTACATCTAGTTTTTGAGAATGCTATCTAAATGTCAACCATAAAGGTGTCTGTGCCAAACAGAAACAAGATAATGGTGTTGGTGGAATTCAGGACTGAGTCCATAGAACATTTCTGGGGTTGTTACATCAATTCAGCGAATAAAGCAGATGGTCTTGTCTCTTTCATAGCCATGATGTCGTCTCATGTGCCTCCAAAGAGATTAGTTTTACAATAAGTGTGATGCTTGTTATAATTCTACCTAGACAAGTCAACCTTCGACTTTTCAATTGACAGAAAAGTTTAGATGCAAAATCAGACCTCTGCATATGAAGGAACTCTCAATGGTAAGCAGGACACAAATTTCCAGAATGAGCATTTGCGATGAGCATTTGGACAAGAACAAAGAAACTACAAATGTGAGTAAGGCAGCTCTTAGTTAGAAAGATGTAGTTAAATGATAGAAATATAGGCAGTAAAAACATCTACATTCATGAGTTTTTAAAAAGTCGTTGAAGGGAAGAAAAACATCAAATCCTGCCAGCATTAGCTCTTCCTTGAGTAGTACATAGGAAACCTCTATTTCCTTGTTCCTTAAATTCCTTAAGCTTCTCTAAATGTAAATATTTAAAGTCCTCTTATATTTAAGGCTTGAAAACAATATTGCTTATTTTTATTTTCTGTAGTAGTAAAATGTATAAAAGGCAGACCTTTATAGGTGGGATGCATGGCTATCTATAAAACATGATTTTTCCTTAAAATCTTAAGGGAAATTCACTTTAAAATAATAAATGCTTTGAGAGCCTTGTCATGAGATCTCAATCAATACATTATCTCATCAAAAAGATGTCCACTAATGACAACATACAAGCACTGTCCAATTCAGTATCATATCATCCCATTCAAATGATCTGCATGGCACTTACCACTGCTTGACCTTTTTTCTCTAAATAGTCATTCAATAAAATTTTACTGAGGACCTACTGTATCTATTGTGTTAAGTGTTGGGTATCCATCAGTGAGTAAAATAAGATAACAAACCCATCCTCTCTGTGCTGACGGCTCAGAGCCTGAGGCCAGCTTCAGACCTATCCACCATAGGTTATCTTCCCCTACAGTCTAAAAAGGTTTAGTAAAGAGAGAATACAGCAGAAATTGCCATACTTAAGGGGTTTCGCTAGGAACCTCCTAGAAGGTCAAACTTTAGAAAGTATGTCCCAGAAGTCAAAGTATATAACAAATTTAATGAGTGCTATTCTGGCTGGGGTGAGGTGGGGTGAGGGATTTGATTCAGAGCTGCAGCCTGCCTCAGGCTACCCCCAGCCCACTCCTAGGCACAGAATTTAACAAAGACCTCTCCCGTTCAAAGATTAACAGTAACAAAGGGGCCTAGAGAGACTGTACATATAAATTAAATGCTTCAGTGTAAGAAGAGACAAATTACCAGCATTCTAAAAAATATCATCTGGAAAACACAATACAGATAGGCACAAACTCAAAGAGGGAAAAGTTTCTGACTAATGAAATGCTATTCAACAGCAATGGCACAGGGGCGCCTGGGTGGCTCATTGAGGGATGGAAGAATGGGCAAACAGGAAGGAATAGATGTTGTTTAAAGTTGTAGTGAAACAATCGGGGCGACTGGATTGCTCAGTCAGTTAAGCATCTGACTTTGGCTCTGGTGATAATCCCAGGGTTGTGGGATCAAACTCCATGTCGGGTTCCAGCTCTGCCCTGGTGGAACCCCCTTCAGATTCTCACCTTCTCCCTCTGTCACTCTCTCTCTCTCTCTCTTTTAATATGAAATTTATTGTCAAATTGGTTTCCATACAACACCCAGTGCTCCCCCCAACAGGTGCCCTCCTCAATGCCCATCACCCACTTTCCCTTCTCCCCCAGCCCCCATCAACCCTGTTTGTTCTCAGTATTTAAGAGTCTCTTATGGTTTGCCTCCTTCCCTCTCTCTAACTCCCCCCCCCTTTCCTCCCCTCTGGTCTTCTGTTAAGTTTCTCAGGATCCACATAAGAGTGAAAACATACGGTATCTGTCTTTCTCTGTATGACTTATTTCACTTAGCATAACACTCTCCAGTCCCTCTCTCTTAAACCAACCAACAAACAAATAAAATTGTAGCTAAAACACATAATGCATCCATATTCTCACTGATTTTCATAATTCTCTCATTAACAGTGGCACAAAACAGTTGTTGGGAGCAAACCAAATGCTTAACAAAAATTTTTCCCTGAAATTTAGCAACTCCTTGATTTTTGCTACAGATCATGTTTTTCGTTAAAAGCGAGTAAAAAGTACTCATAGATTACTAAAATAGTGTTGTAATAGTGCAGGTTTATTTTGGAAAATATTCATAGATAGATGGGTAGATAGATGATATTGATAGGTATGCAAAATTGATGATAGATGATAGATAGATAGATAGGTAGATAGATGATAAATAGATAGCCCTCTCTCTCTGTATACACACACACACACACACACACACACTGAGAGGGACAGATAAATATATTAATAATTATGTCAAATAGAAGCTTAAACTCTTTCTGCAAGGAGTATTTTGAGGATTTGGGTGTTTACTTTTTTCTTTGCATCTTCTTATATTCTTAATTTTGGAACTCTATAATGAATACGTGTTATTTTTATAATTATTATAATCTTACTTTACCTTTAAAAGACCATCAATTGGAATATATATCACATATTAGGCATTAAATATATATATTAAATATTCACATACAAAATGTTTAGGCCTTGAGTCATTTATTGGCAGTGGAGATGGAAAGAAACTGATAGGTGTGAGGTTCTGGAGATATTTCATACAAAGAACATAGAGTATTTCAGGAACATCTGGGTGCCTGGGGTGGAAAAGAATAAGGAGGAGTTGAAAGTACTGAGGAAGAAACATCCAATCAGGAGGAGTGAAAAATGATAGTGTTCTTGGGGAAGAAAATTATTTGTCGGGTTATTAGGGCTTAGGTGATCATGCAGCAGTTGGATAATTTTTTTTTTTTTTATGGAGGTCAGGAGAAATCTAAGAGTTTGGCAGTCATTAGGGAATTATTTCCTGAAACCTTTAAGTATAATACATTCAATGGTGGTTGTATATAATTTATTTCATTTCAAAGATGCATGTGAGTTATTATTTAGATTTTAAACTTTTTAAAATAGTTTTTGTTATGAATGACTTCTGATAAACAGAAAATTCATAGAATAAGGCAATGCCCATCATTCTGGAGTGATCTAACACCCAGAATTAAAATGTAATGGTACATTTTATCTTATTTGCATCAGACTTTATCTAAGACATAAAGCATTGAAAATTGAGTTAAAGTCTGTTTGACCCATACCTGCCCAACCCTCATAATCTCCTTAATGGTAATCAATATCCTGACCCTAATTAGTACGGATGCTTTTTGACCATGCCTTTCTACGAAGTGTGCATACAAATAGCTCCATGAAATCTTAGGACTGGTGTGCCTACTTTTACCCTTAACATCAATATTGTCCTGTAGTTTCAATCACTTAGTAATATTTTTTGTCATTTCAGGAAAAAGTTGTTTCTGAGATTTATTCTTGTTGAACTGCGCTCAGATAGTACACTCATATTAGTTATCACATGGCATCTTACAAGCAGTACATCACATTTTATCCATCCTTTGTTATCAAATTTTGCAATTATAAAGACTTAGACTTTGAACATTCCTAAGCATATCTCCTTGGGTGTGTGGAAATGGAACTCCTGAGTCAAAGGAAGGTATTGTAAAATTGTGTCTGAGGAGTGTTACAACTTATCTATGAGAAGATAGAAGAGTAGCTATTTCCAACATTGGTAAAGGCTTGCTGTTGTCAGACTGTTAAATATTGGCTGATCTGATTAAGAGCTGAATTATTTCATCATTTTCTTATTTTTTTTTCTTTCACTTATTTCTTTCATTTAATCTATTAGCATTGTAGGTAATATTGATACAATGTCTGATGTAAGTTTTGCATATTTGGAATTCTTCTTATATGGTTATATTTCATATACATTATGGCTTCAGGAAGCTCATACATCATTAGGAATTTTGTGTTTATGTTCACAGTGAAATTGATTTAATTGATGATTGCTTATACTCTCATTTTCCAGGTTTGTTATACATATTCCGCTAGGTATTTGAAAAATAAGTTAAACAGGAGCACCTGGGTGGCTCAGTTGGTTCACCGTCCGACTCTTGATTTCTGCTCAGGATCTCGAAGTTTGTGAGATCAAGCTCCACATCAGGCTCTGTGCTGACAGCACAGAGTCTGCTTGGGATTCTCTCTCTCTCCCTCGCTCTGCCTCTCTCCAGTTTGTGCACACGTGTGCTCTCCCTCTCTAAACAAACAAACAAACAAACAAACAAACAAATATTTTTTAAAAAGGAGTTAAACAGAATTCCCTAATTTTCCTGTTTTCTTAAAATGGTTCTATCAAATTAATAATAACTCTTCTCTGAGGGTCTGGTAAATTCAGTTATAAAATACTCTCGGACCTGATACACTTGGTGAAGTGTGCGAGTTTTCTAGACTATTCGTTTATTTAAACAGATAGTGATGCATACAATTTTCCTGTTCCTTGGGAGTTGGGGTGAGCAGCTCATCTTTGGTTTCCTCTTCAATGTTCCCACTTTTAATACTGATGCTTCCACACTCTTGGAACTTCCTCAGTGTCATGCCATCCACACAGTTGGTCACTCTATGAGTGGAGTCAATATTGGCCACTTGTGCTGTTAGAAAAGTAAACAGTTTGATGGGATTGTAAAACTTACTGGAGTAAATGTGCTTCAAATGTTGTCTGTGTTTCGATCCCATTTGTTCAAAGAATTCCTTAACTGCGTCTGCTCACTTATGCTTGAGATCGGACATGCTGGGAGTTTGTCAGTTTTATTATTCTTTACAAAGAATCAGCCTTGGGCTTATTGATTATTTCTACTGTTTTCCCATTTTTTACCTCATTTATCTCTGATCTACCACTTTCATTCGATTTCACCAACTTTCTCTGGAATCTTGTTCTCTCTCAACATTATTCATATGGATAGAAACCTATTCACCTATCATCCAGCTGGGAGCCAGGCCATAGAATTAGAGGTCACATGCTATTTGTCATAAGAAAGGACATAAAAAGTAGAAAAGTTTTGCAGATTCGGAGGGTAGGGTACCCAAGAATTGAAAAAGAAAGAGTTAATAACCAATTAATCAGTAAAAAATAATTGCCTAATTTAACTACTTCCTTGACCTTTCTTTTACAAAACCAAAGTTTAAATTCTTGCTCAAGATACTCAGCTATGTTTTGGGGCGCCTGGGTGGCGCAGTCGGTTAAGCATCCGACTTCAGCTCAGGTCACGATCTCGCGGTCCGTGAGTTCGAGCCCCGCGTTGGGCTCTGGGCTGATGGCTCGGAGCCTGGAGCCTGTTTCCGATTCTGTGTCTCCCTCTCTCTCTGCCCCTCCCCCGTTCATGCTCTGTCTCTCTCTGTCCCAAAAATAAATAAAAACGTTGAAAAAAAAATTAAAAAAAAAAAAAAGATACTCAGCTATGTTTTGTCAATGGATTGTCACTTTCTTCCAAAGCTTGTCTTCAAAATTAAAACTGTTAGAACATTAGTTTTTGGTCAACAGAAACCATTTGAAGACATTTATTTATTTATTTATTTTTAATTTTTTTTTATAAAAATGCCCCTGAAGACATTTAAATGAGCACTGTCCTTAATCACTGGACCTGAAGTCTTTGAATTATTTCCCTTCTTCATTTTTATGATAAATTATCCATTTCTTGGGATGTAGATCTCAAGTCAGTTGGATTGTAAGCAGCAGATTGATGAAAGGCACATCTTTGGGAGATGGAAATACATGACAAGTTGTTGACATTCCTATGTATCATCTCACGCTGAGGAAGAGGAAAATTAACGAAGGCAGAAAGGTGATAGAAATGTCAAAAGAAGATTTGCCATTCATTCATTTTGGTTCCTCTTCAGCAGTGCTGGTTTTCCATCAACTGCTTATGTATTTGGTACTGTATTTCAGAATCGTGTTCCTCCTAGGAACAGGTTGGATGGAGACAGGTTGGATCAAAGTGGGAGAGACACAGGTGAAGTTGTTGCTGTGATATTTCTGGCAAGCATTTCTCACCCTCATGTCACAGCAAACAAAGAAATGTGATAAATGTATACATATATATAATAAATATGCATATATTTATTAAATATATAGATATAAATATATATAATATAAATAATAGGTAAATACATGTATATTTATTAAATATATAAATATATAATATATATATTGCTGATTTTAGCAAGAATAAATGGATAAGCCAGGAAAAAGATTTGCAGCAATGTCTTTGTTACAATATTTGCTGCATCTGCGATCTAGTATCTATGTACCTTATCTTGATAGCAGCAATACATTTTTCTTTGCTAAAACCTTTCTTCCAACACTTTATTCCATAGTATATGAGTTTATTAATTCTACCCATAGATCCAGAACTGCGTATTCATTGACGTTTCTTTTTTTTTTTTTTTAAATTTTTTTTTTCAACGTTTATTTATTTTTGGGACAGAGAGAGACAGAGCATGAACGGGGGAGGAGCAGAGAGAGAGGGAGACACAGAATCGGAAACAGGCTCCAGGCTCTGAGCCATCAGCCCAGAGCCTGACGCGGGGCTCGAACTCCCGGACCGCGAGATCGTGACCTGGCTGAAGTCGGACGCTTAACCGACTGCACCACCCAGGCGCCCCTCATTGACGTTTCTAATCCCTTGGCCAAATTACTTGATATAGAGATGTACATTATCCAAATTGACCCAATTAGCTATCTGAAAACATATCACCTTTCTGTTGATCTAGAAGCCCTATGGAGTTTGACAGTATAATTCTTCAATTTTAAAATTTCCATACACTTGTGACACCAGAATGATCTTAATCAGTGCAAAGTTAACTTTGTGGTTGGACAAATTCGTAGTTTATTAAAGATACCGAATTTGCTTATAAACAAAGAATGACATATGGTAGACATATTTCTAAAAACAGAACAAAAAGGAAAGTCAGACCTCAATTCAAGGTTTTCTTTACTTTTTCAAATTATTGAATTAACTCTAAAATACTAAATTTTTAAGTAAAATTTTCTGAATTTCATAAACCAAGCTCTAGTTTTTTTACATTTCAACATTTTTTTTTTCTGAGCTGAAGAAAGGTTAAGTCACCAAGGCATAAGCAACTATTTAAAATGCAAAGGTAATTTCCAGGGAGACAATTTCAGACTCTCAGGGAGGTCAGTCTTACATATTTCCTTTTTTTTTTTTTCCTATGCAAACAAATGATAGAGGGAAAAAAATGACAAAATGTTCTTTTTCTCTTTTCCAAACCCTATTTGCCCATGTGCAAAGACACAGCAAACGTGGAAATACACACAGTTTGCCACAATATTTGCAGAAGTCATTCTCTCGGTGACAAGTTAATGGAAGTGGAATACCCTGGCTGCCGGTTGAAAATCAGAAATGATCCCAGGTGACTAAATGATAAAACATTCAGAACTGGATTTTATTTTCAATCGAAGTGAATGTATTTTTCAAAAAAAATTATTTTCTTTCGAATATTTCAGACATTTCAGCTCAAGTTTGTTAGTGTACTTGAAATCACCATATTTAAACGCAGAGTACTGAGATTACTCAACATCTTAGTATGCAAACAATCATCACCTTCCTTGACAGCTAAGAAAAAGGATCAGTAGGGTTCTTCTTATCTTGCTCTAGGCTTCACTTCGAGAAAATTCTAGGCGATGGACAATGTGCTAAGAGCCATGAGCATAATTAATGACTAATATCTTTTCTGCTTATCTCACAGACACGGGAAAATTCTAGGTGATGGACAATGCGCTAAGGGCCATGAGCATAATTAATGTCTAATATCTTTTCTGTTTATCTCACAGACAGTTCCATTTCTGACTGCGCGTCCTCTCTCTTTCTCTCTGTCTCTCTATCTGGTCATTTTCTGTCTTTGTCTCTGCTTCTGTGTCCTCTATTTCTGTGTTCCTTTCCCCCCCGTCTCTTCCACCCTCTGGTTCTCATGTCCATCTGTGAACTACAATAGTCTTCACTGTGTCTCTGCCAGTCATGGTAATAGAACCAGGACTTTGGAGGTTAGGCGTACTGGCCAACACATGGGGAAGGTAATTCTCTTTGCCACTGCTGCTTGCTCACAAATCTCTGTTGAAACATCAAAGAGATGATAGCTATGGTTTGCATTGAGTTTTTACACTCTTAGATCTGCTGGTCACTAAACTCCCCAAAACTTCACAAAGATTACTAACTGAGGATATGTTAAGGTTGACAGATTAATACTTGAAGAATGAATAGCAGATTTATGAAAAGAAAGTTCATTTGCGTCTCAATCTTGGGTAAAGCTAACCCCAAACAAAATTCTAATTGCAGAGCAGATGTCCCAGGAAATACCAGCTCACACTGTCATAAATTCAGATCTGCTATGACCTAAAAGGAATGAAATACTCCAGAACTATTTCTAATATAACATGAGAAAGGCACTTCTTAATACTTCCATTGGCTACAGAATCTCAAACACAATACTTAGTGAAGCCCTCGGTCAATGCAGGAATCATAGATTTCATAAATGATATTTCGGCAAACACAGGATATGCCTCAAAGTGTGATATATATTTCAAGTTTTAGGGTTACTTATTGAAAGACATTTAAAATTATATTCTTGATATCCCTTCCTGAATCTATTTTCATCAGTGTGAATGTTTGAGAGTATTTCCACATGTTAAATTAATTCCCCAAAGGGATTAAAGAAGAAATAAATCATGCAAGGTCTACCTCACAGAAATTCAAACTTTGCAAGGTATTTGCAAAGTAGGAAAGTTATGAAATGTTTGATGTGAAAATGGTTTTAAACAACTCAGCATGAAATTGACTTATGAGGTCTTTTGGTCTTGGCAACTGTGAATTTGTTCATAAAATCATCTTCCCAAAGTGCTAAATCATTGCATTGCTATATGCCCTGCCTTGAGATAAAGAAGGCAGCCACACAGTTTAACAATATTTTATCTAAGCGATTTTTTTATCCACTTATAATTGACCATTTCACACTTCAATATGTTTCATCCAGTGCTGAAAGAAGTCAACAATAAAATGCAGGGAAAAGCCCTGTAGGAGATGTTTTCAGAACTAAATCTAGTGACAAAGTGAACACTGTATGGGCATTAATGCATGTTCTCACTTGCATACTGGTATCGTCAGTCACATGTCTGCAGCAGACACTTGGGTTAGCAAGGATTAAGTATCTTCCCCACACCCACGTTGCCAGGCTCCAGAAATTGGCCCCAGGCTGTCTCTTCTGCAATACTCTGCCACTGCTACTACACCACACAAAACATCTGGTGGGGGGTGAACAAGAAAATGGGAAGAGAAGCCTGTCCCCCTAGGAAAGCAATAGGAATTTGTAGCCACTAGAGCATCTACCCAAGTCCAAGCCTCAGGGAAAACATCTGCAGCCTCCGTATCAGAGTCATAGATGGAAAGCTTTCTGTGGCCTAGAATCAAAGTTGGAGAAGGTAGTGATGGTTTGCTGTGGGAGGGAGAGAAACCAAGATGGCTGCCTGGAGGAGAGAAGAGGAGGAACTTTTGGGAAAGGTGAAGGCAAGCAAGGAGCAAGAAATTATGATCTATCCTTGATTAACACCCTCCACAAGGAATTGCACCTGAAGGAACTACTAACTGATTCTTTTGTTAATTAATTAATTAAAATGTTTATCCTTTTATTGAGACAGGTGGGGGAGGGGCAGAGAGAAAGAGGGGGACATAAACAGAATCCCAAGCAGGCTCTGCACTTTCTGCACAGAGCCCCAAGTGAGGCTTGGACTCATGAACAGTGAGATCATGACCTGAGCCAAAATCAACAGACTGACACTAACTGGACTGAGCCACCCAGGTGCCCCTAACTGACTGTTTTAGTTAAAAAATTCTATTCATTTGCTATGAAATAATTAAGATCCAAAAACAAGATGCATAGGTTGTTGTTTCAAGGGTGACTGGGGTGGTTCAGTTGGTTGAGCGTCCAACTTCAGCTCAGGTCATGATCTCATAGTTGTTAAGTTTGAGCCCTACATCAGGCTCTGTGCTGACAGCTCAGAATCTGGAGCCTGCTTTGGATTCTGTGTCTTCCCCTCTCTCTGCCCCTCGCCCTCTTGCACTCTGTCTCTGTCTCTCTCTTTCTCTCAAAAATAAATAAACATTAAAAAAATGATAAAAATTAAAAAGTCATTTTAGACAAGGAAATCTGAAGGAAAGGAAGGTTTATTTTTACTAACTGGTAGAGAAGAGAGCTTCTAACAGAAGTGCTTTGAAATAAGCAGGGAAGGATTTTTCTAGGATTTGGGGGAATGGAGACACTGAGGACAAGTAGCAGAGGTTTTGGGAATGGAAACGACTTTTCAAGCACTGTGTCATTCAACTTTTCAGTCTCTCAGAATGTTGGTTAGCGTGAAAGTGGACACAATGACACTCTGCTGTTCCCTTGAGAAACACACAGGAGGTTATACCCCAATGACTTCACTTTAACAGGGCCAAGTGGTGTGAATTGATCCTGAGGGGAATGTTATGGGAGCAGAAGATTCCAGGTCATCAGGAAAACTAACTATATAATAAGTTCTAGAACTTAAGAATAACAATATTCCACTACAAAAATATGTTCTTTGTATATTCCCTTTTCCACTGCCTCCCATTACCTCCCTGGCAAGTAACCACTATGGAATATACATTTAGGTGAACTAAGAACTTTTACCCAAAAGTGTATCACAATACTCTTATCTTGGAACGTTACTTTTTCAATTTTATTCTTGTATAAAGAATATTACATGCAATCTCATTTTTTTTCTTTTCCAAAGTGTATTTGTAGGAGTCATGCATGTTAAAGGGGTAGCTCTAGTTCATTCGTTTGCCCCTTACGACTTCTCTTCTTTAGGAATGTACAACTTTTTATCCAGTTGCCAATTGATGGAATCTCGATTTTTAAATTTTTTTTTAATGTTTATTCATTTTTGAGACAGAGAGAGACAGAGCATGAATGGGGGAAGGTCAGAGAGAGAGGGAGACACAGAATCCGAAACAGGCTCCAGGCTCTGAGCTGTCAGCACAGAGCCCGGCGCGGGGCTCGAACTCACAGACCCTGAGATCATGACCTGAGCCGAAGTCGGACGCCCAACCGACTGAGCCACCCAGGCGCCCCAGAATCTTGATTTTTAAAATAATCTTTACAATTATTAACAAGGCTGTAATGAACACTGCTGTGGCTATCTCTTAGTATATGTATGTGTGGTTTTTTTCTTTTATAATTCTAGATATGGTCATACCTCCGAGGTGGAGAGGGTAAACTCCTTCCAGACACATACAATGATTTCTGGCAGCCTACAGAGCCTGCCAACACTTAGCCCTATCACACGTTTTCATTTTATAAACCAGAATGTAAAAACAACTATCTAATTTGTCAGTAATTTCAATTTTCCTAATCAGTACTGAGGTTGACCATGTTTTCATATGTTTACGAGTATTCTTGTTGACTTTCCTGTGGATTTTGTATTTTTGCCCATATAATTAATTTATTACTTTGTGGTAGCTCTAAAATATATTTTAGAACAATAATGTGTCTGTTATATGTGTGAAAAATACCTTCACTTTCTAAAGCATGTAAATAAACAAGGCTTTTTTTTTTTACTTTGACATAGAAAAAAACTAGTCTTTTATTTTATGATTATACTCAGTAAATAAATCATTCCTTATTTAAAATTTAAAATGCATTATCCTTAATTTTTGTCTGATTTTTTTTTTGAAATGTACATGACTCTTCAGCAAAGGGCCGTCGAGTCTCTGCTTGAAAGAGGTTATTTCTCCCTTCTGGGATCCAGTATCTTTCTGAGACAGTGGTATGAAGAAAGGCATACTAACCACATCATCCAGAGTTAGATGCCGGCTGGTTAATGGCTGTCTCCTTTCCCTTCACACATGTGCACACACATGATCGACCCGGTGATTCCTGGAAAGATTCTTTCTTATTCATTCCTCATCCCACACCAGAAGGAGAGGAGTTTGATCTAGAATGCAGACTTTATCAAACAGTGAATCCGAACTCCTCCCTCTGCCCTAGCTTACAAATGAGAGTTAGGAAAAGCACCTTTAGCTTGCTTGGGGAAAATAAGTTATGACTTCATATCTACATTGTTTCATACCCTCCTGATTATTATCCAACTCTTCCTTCTGGCAGGAAAATAGCTTTACTTTCAAGATGAAATCTGACCCCAATCAGAGTCAACAGACATTGTTTTCTATTTGTAATTTTTCATCTCCAACTCAGAAATTTAACAGGAGTTCAAACAAAATCTTAATGGTGGTGGGAATAAGAAGAAATGTGATGGCGGCACCTGGGTGGCTCAGTCAGTTATGCAACCAACTCTGGATTTCGGCTCGTGTCATATTCTCACAGTTGGTGGGATTGACAGTCGTGTTGGGCTTTGCAATGAGTGTGGAGCCTGCTTGGGATTGTCTTTCTCTCTACCCCTCCCCTGCTCTCTCTCTCTTTCTATAAATAAATTAAAGAAAGAAAGAAAGAAAGAAAGAAAGAAAGAAAGAAAGAAAAGAAACATGACCAAGTTATTCTAGGTTTCCTCGACAAAGACTTAGGAATAGCTTAGAAAGTTTGGAAAAGAAATAACAATATTTAACAGTCCATTTTGCAAATTTTATCAAGTCACAATTATCCATGCTGTGGAGCTCCTGCACAGATAGATAGTGAAAGGGAATAGGAAAAATCCCAGGAACAAACATAAGACTATAATAAGAGGATATTTTGTAGCAGTGATAGCCAGCCTGTTTTGAATAGTGCTGTAATAACAACATCATCAATGTGTATATTACAATGACATTGGGAAAATATTCTCTAGCTAACATCAGTCAAATCATTTCCAAAGAATTACCAACATTATGAAGAGTAAATCAATGCTACAACTCAAAGAAAATCAATGTTTAACAGCTATTTGAATTGGAATGATCTTAAAGAAGAAATTCATGGGAAATAAGTATATGTTATACTTATTTATACTTATCCATAATTTATATTTATTATTTAATTATTTATACTTATAAGTATAATTATATATATTTAACTATAGGAAAATTCAAAAATACATTAAAAAAAACAACCATGGGGCGCCTGGGTGGCGCAGTCGGTTAAGCGTCCGACTTCAGCCAGGTCACGATCTCGCAGTCCGTGAGTTCGAGCCCCGCGTCAGGCGCTGGGCTGATGGCTCAGAGCCTGGAGCCTGCTTCCGATTCTGTGTCTCCCTCTCTCTCTGCCCCTCCCCCGTTCATGCTCTGTCTCTCTCTGTCCCAAAAATAAATAAACGTTGAAAAAAAAAATTAAAAAAAAACAACAAAAAAAAACAACCATGGATCAACTAAACAACAACTGAATGAGTTAACAAATACTTGAAAAATGTTTATAATGCAATATATTTCATGTAGTATATATCATATAAAATTAATAATACTTATAAACTATGAAATATATAATGTAAACATATCACTATGTACCTACTTCATTTAATTTTCTGCAAAATATTTTATATTTATATATTTATAATATTCTACATTTTATTTATGTAAAATACATAATACAATGTACAATATATTCATAACTCTTACATAAATATAATTTATGATATATAAATACACTATATATTATTGGATACAATGATGTATAAAATTATAAAATGTCCTACTTTAAAGACATTTAATATTATGAAGTATTATTACAATTCAATATTTATTCTTAAAAATGAGGTGTTCCTCCATATTGGTATGTAATTGGTGGAGCTTCTTTAAGGAACATTTAGGAAAAGCCATGAATAAAATAATCATCCACACTCTTTAGACATAACAATAAAAATATGCATTTAAAATACTTTACCATACTACTAATCAAATAAATGGAAAATAGTATAATTTTAACACTCTAGTGCTTAGATATTTTTAAAAAATAATATACAAATCCAGTTAAGACATGGGCAGAAAACATGAATAGACATTTTCCCAAGGGTCAACATAATCATCATCAGAGAAATAAATACAAATCAAAACCATGATGAGATGCCACCTTACACCTGTCAGAATAGCTAAAATTAATAGCACAAGAAACAACAGGTGTTGATGAGGATGCAGAGAAAGGGGAACCCTCTTACACTATTGGTGGGAATGCAAACTGGTGCAGCCACTCTGGAAAACAATATGGAGATTCCTCAAAAAGTGAAAAATAGAACTACACAATGACTTCAGCGATTGCACTACAAGGTATTTACCCAAAGGATACAAAAATACTGATTTGAAGGGGCACATGCACCCCGATGTTTATAGCAGCACTATCTAAAAGAGCCAAATTATAGAAACAGCCCAAATGTCCATTGACTGATGAGTGGATAAAGAAGATGTGGTGTGTGTGTGTGTGTGTGTGTGTGTGTGTGTGTGTATAACAAAATATTACTCAGCAATCAAAAAGAATGAAATCTTGCCATTTACAACAAAGTAGATGGGCCTAGGGTATATTATGCTAAGTGAAATAAGTCAGTCTGAAAAATACCATACAATTTCACTCATAGGTAGAATTTAAAAAACAAAACAGATGAACATAGGGGAAGGGAAAGAAAAATAAAATAACATAAAAACAGAGAGGGAGGCAAACCATAAGAGACTCTTAAATAGAGAGGACAAACTGAGGGTTGCTGGAAAGCAGGTGTGTCAGGGGATAGGCTAAATGGGTTATGGGCTTTAAGGAGGGCACCTGTTGGGATGAGCACTCAGTGTTACATGTAAGTGATGAATCACTAAATTCTACTTTGGGAACCAATATGACACTCTATGTTAACTAACTAGAATTCAAATAAAAACTTAAAAATAAATAAAAATAATATACAATTATAAGATGGTTATAGTGCAATGGCACCAGCATACTCTTGTGGTGGTGTAAATTTATGTGAACATTCCATGATATTTAATTAAAACCCATTCACTGTGAATATTTCATATAGGAATTTTCAAATAAAATAATCAGATGTACCCAAAGATATATGATTAAAAATCTTCAGTATAGTACTACATTAGCATAAACAAGTTATATTGGAAACCAATTCAATCTTGACAGAAAAAAAATGATAGTAGATACAAGATTTATACATTGGAACACCATGCAATGAAAGTTTGATGTCATGAAAAAAAAAAACTCTTATAATAAAATGATAAGTAAAAAGCAAATTTACACCCACATACACATACACACCCACCCACCCACACACACACAAGCTTTATTTGACATACATAACCAGTTATCCCTAGATGTACAAGTGGAATTTTTTTTCACTTTTTATCTTCCAATGATTTTTGCAATTTTCAAAATTGCTATACACGTATCATTATTTTACAATAAAACATTTGAATAGCTCAAACTTTTGAGCAGTAAGAAATTGTTTTACAGTTGGAAAGAAAAGTGTTAGTGGAAGGTCTACAGTGTATTTCTCCTTTACAGGGAATGCCTGGGAAAGAGAAAAAGAGATGAAGGGGTCAAATCCCCTTACAAGGAGGTGAATGATAGGACACTGTTGGCATTTCTACCATTAGACCAGGGAGAATCCATGAGAGAATGCTTGTCTATGAAATACTTTCAGCAGAATGTACAGTCAAACTAGGTTAATGGAATATTAAAAGGAGATGGCCCATACCAAAGGGGCTCACTTTGTGCAAGTGATGCCCTGATGCCCTATTAGACCCTCACATGTTAACTTTTAAATAGAGCAAGTGGTAAGGGAAGAAGAGAGGGATCTCACATTGCTGGTTTTAGACTTCTCCACATTTATTCCCGTTTCTTGCAATTGCCTGTATCCTTTGGGTTAATTGTAAAATTTGGTAGTGGTTAGATCTATGATTCTTCTAAGTCTGATTTGATTTGATGCCGTGTGTTGTCTAATAACAAAGTTTCTAAAGGAGGCAAGTGCACAGCATGAACTAGAATTACTTTGTATACTGATGAATTGGAAACACTAGATAATGCTCAGCACATTAGCAGAATCAATATATATTTGTGACAGGTTTCTATCCCTCATGGTTCTCCACATTACCCATCTCAATTTTGTCTTGTGTCACAGAATGCCTTTCTAAGATTTTTCTGCAATGTTTAACTCTAGTTTACATAAATTAAAGAAAAGAGAAGTGACTCCTCCAGTCCTGAAAACATGGCGGCAGGGAGGGGAATTGGGTTTTGCTAATATGAGAGGCATGTGTGGAGGAGACAGCTTTTGCTCTGTGCCTGCTGGGGTCCATTTATATCTCAGTAAAGAACAATGAAGAAGAGACACACTTGTAGAGTGTGCATTATGCTAATGTGACTCTCGAAACAGTTATACAGGATTTAAGGAATTTTACAGGGGCATCTGGATGGCTCAGTCGAGCCTCCAACTCTTGACTTCAGCTCAGGCCATGATCATAGGGTCATGGAATTGAGCCCCACATCAGGCTCTGCACTGAGTGTGGAGACTGATTGAGATTCTCTCCCTCCCTCTGCCCCTCCCCCCAACTTTTCATGTGCTTTCTCTCTCAAATTAAAAAAAAATTACAGCATTATTTATTTCTGACTCAGTATAAAATACTTATTTAGAGGGATTTAGTGCAGCCAGCAGTTCTTCTGAGTCCTGGAAAAAGAAGCAATCCTAAGCTCACAGCTAAAGAATAACCTTTTTTTCCCCCCTCTGAGAAGTTGAGTAATATATAAGCAAGGCAGCGAGTGGAAATTTACAATAAGAATTTGTTAAAAACCTAAGTAGTAAATAAAAGTTCTTGGGAAGCTATCTCTATGATTAGGACAACATAGGCATATAAATATTAAATTAATTGTATCAGGAAATTGTATGCACAAAAACTTTTACAACCGCAGATGCACACACACATACACACACATGCATATAACATAGAAAGTGATGTCTATTAGCTAAGCATGAGTTTATGGTTCCTAAGACCTGAGTACTACTCTGTCCTTTTATGAGACTTAAGATTCACCTCCTTGCTCCCCAACTGTAAAAAGGAAATACAGTTTCCTATCTCTTCTGGCTTTAGACAGCTGTCTGAAATGCTTTACCTACTGGCATATTAATCAATATGCACACAAATTCATACATCTTTGTAACTAGTATTTTCCTAATTTCCCATCCTTCTCCATCTTTGCCTCATTCCTAGGCAATAATTAAATTTTAATTGGTACCGTTGAGCATATACCCTGAGCAGGTACCTCACAGCAGGTACTGTGATAGGCATTTGGAATGAGCTTGTTTATTCAGGGATTATATTTGTTCATGTTGTATTTTGACTAGAATTAAATTTTAAGACTTGAAGGAAACTAGAGATTTCTCCATCTCTGGCTTGAGATCATTAAATGTAATTAAATGAAAGCATTGTAGGGCTCCACTTTCTGCACATAATTTAAAATAGGTACTTGGGGTGCATGGGTGGCTCAGTCGGTTGAGTGTCTGACTTCAGCTCAGGTCATGATCTCATGGTTCCTGGGTTCCAGCCCCATGTCTAGCTTTGCACTGACAATGCAGAGCCTACTTTGGTTCAACTGTCTCCCTCTCTTTCTCTCTCTGCCCCTCCCTTGCTCACGGGCTCTCTCTCTCTCTCTCTCTCTCTCTCAAAAATAAAAAAAAACATTAAAAAAATTTTAAAAAAATAGGTACTCAAAAATTGTAGGGTCAACATATATTTATTACCAAGTATATATTTCATTGTGTTGAAATACCAAGAGATGATAAATCTAGTCATGAATTAAATACTTCAAGTATATTTTACTCCTGGCATTATTTTATAAAAATAAAGGAAGGAAGGAAGGAAGGAAGGAAGGAAGGAAGGAAGGAAGGAAGGAAGGAAGGAAGGGGGGAGGGAGAGAGAGAGACAGAGAGAGAACAGGAGGGAAGAGGAGGGGAGGGGAGGGGAAAGGAGGGGAGGGGAAGGGAAAGAAGGGGAGGAGAGGGGAGAAGAGGAAAAGAAAGAAAAGTTTAAGAGATTTTCTTCACATGAAAAGAAATTGTTCACTTACTATTAAATGATAAAAATCAACACTTGTTTCAATTTGAAATTGAAAGAGCCTTGGTGTAGATGCTGATATAACTCCTATCATTTTCTCCTATACATTATTGAACATGTAAATGGAGGAGACACTTCACAAGTAGTGAAGTAGAAAATAATTAAGAAATTTTATTGGAACAAAAGTGTTTTGAACATTTAATTTCCTTTGAGAACAATTATACAAAAATATTTTGTATATCTTCCAATGCAAACAAATTTTAATTTAATAGCTAGGTATTTGGAGCATTCAGCACATTAAATTTACATCTTATTTCTTTATTGATTCTATGCTATTTAGTAGATTCTGCATTTTTATCTTCATCTCTGTGGACCTAAAATTAATCTGATTCCTTTTTCTGGGCACTCAGTGCCATGATTGAGTGGTTTAATCTCTATCCCCAGGAGCAGAACCCAAATTCATCTCCACTGAAATCTTGACTCCTCTGTGACTTGGCTTCGCATCTGTGTTCCCATCTGTCAGACATTTCACTAGATTTTCTTTGTTCTTTTCTGGGAAGCTGTTTGAAGACAATCGGAAAAAATGCATGGTGGACCCAGCAATATTCAGCTGCTATAATCATAATATAGCACCTCAAGGTTGTGGTGATTCCCACCATTGGATAAATAAAAAAATGAAACACAAGAAACATTGTAAGTTAATCAGTGAACTGCTCTGTATTGGCTATTTTTGGAGGCTATTATTTCTCTCTTTTCTCCATGAAGTACATGAAACAATGTTTTAAGCTTAAAGCATTCCTTAATTCTCATATGTGTCTGAAATGATCTAATTAAAAGTTTAATAAGAAAATTTCTCTTTCTTACTTCTCTCAAAACTTTGATATTAAATATTACAAGCCTCTAAGATTATCAAAATTAATGCAAGGAACTTTTATCTCACCTAGGAGAGAATTACGGTGGTATATTTCTCATAGCATGAGTCTTTACACCATTGTTAATTGTTAATAATATTAATAATATAAGGAATAATAAGAATATAGCAGTAATTGGAATAGTGTTGGTGCTGTTGTTTATAGTTTGAAGATAAGAGGGAAATACTGAATTCAATGTTATTTTCACAACAAAATATATATATTTTTCATATATATATATATGATATGTTATACTTGATTTAATATTCAGTTTACTTGGTGCCAAATAATCTATTACTTATGCAAAAATAAATCTGTGTGTCATTTGTACCATAAATTAAAAAAAAAAAAAAACTAAGCATGCCATCACAAATTTTTTCTCTGGGTAATAACTTTAGTTGAGGGTTCAGTGATTTATTCATTGTAAAAGTGAACATCTACTTATTTTGTTTACCTACTTGGGGCTCTTATATCTCAGCATTTTTATATTTGGTAGTTTTAGCATATTGGGGATAACATTTCTGTGTTCATTTTTACATGTTTCAGAAAATGTACGGTAGTGGGGCACCTGGGTGGCTCAGTGGGTGAAGCATAGACTCTTGGTTTTGGCTCAGCTCACGATCTCACGGTTTATGAGTTTGAGCCCCACGTTGGTCTTTGTGCTGACAGTGTGGAGCCTGCTTAGGATTCTCTGTCTCCTTCTCTCTCTGCCCCTCCCCTGCTTGTTCTCTTTCTCTCTCTCACGCATGCACACTCAAAATTAATACACTTAAAAAAAAAGAAAATATACAGTAGAAATTCAAGGCAAATTCACAACGATAAGAGGAATAGGAAGCATTCATATCTACCAGGCTCTTTGTTTAGGGGAATATAAACATCTTCTCACAGTTTCATAGCATCCTTCAGTGCTCTCCGTCTGTGTGTCTGTCTCTGTCTCTCTCTGTCTCTCATCTCTCTTCCTCTCTCTGCCCATGTGTCTATTTTCACTATATATTCTTGCTGCTTTATTGGATTTTCAGAGAGGAGAACGTGGAAGTTACAGTGAGATGTAGTACAACAACCAATTCATTGAAATAGGGTTCATTTAAACTGAGGGTTGATGGGGGGTGGGAGGGAGGGGAGGGTGGGTGATGGGTATTGAGGAGGGCACCTTTTGGGATGAGCACTGGGTGTTGTATGGAAACCAATTTGTCAATAAATTTCATATAAAAAAAAATAAAATAGGGTTCATTTAAGAAAGTAGTTGGAGAGGACTTTTAGACCAGAAGACCTTAAAAATTAGCTTAAAACAATAAAAAATAAAAATCGGCTTGCGACATTTGCTGCTTTGTTCAGTAGGCGAAGGGATTTGGTGAAGACTTGCGTACAAGGAAGTGATATGTTAGAGAGAACCCTAATCCTGATTCCTCTGGCATTACAGGGAATACCTTGAGGCAAAGACTCTATGGCTATCATTGGTACAAACCAGGCAAGCGTGAGATGTGAAGGTCTTGAATCTACTCTAAAGCTAAGTCAACTCTTACCTCCAAGATCCCTGACCTGGGATCTCCAGGTGCCTGACCCAAGGAAGTGAGCAACTTTGGAAGACAAGCATTGTTATAATAGACTTTTCCCTTAAAACACCCGAGACTACCTCCTGGGACAAGGAAAGCACAGGGCATTGTGAAGGACCCTCACTGGGGAGACAAGCATATTGCCACTGGTCTCAACATTCCCTAAATGTATGGCCATGGGATAGTCTCCTAACACCTAGACATTCCAATTCTCTATGTGATACAAATGGACCAAAATTATCTCTAAGAATCTTCCTGCTACAACCTTGTGACACAAGGTGATCCTGAATTATCCCCTCAGCCTCTGAGTTTGAGCATGGAAAGAATGCAAAACTGTGTTACTGTGCTTTGTGCCACAAAATGTCCAGGCTTTGGGCTCTCACAATGAGCATGTCAGAAGGGGCTCCCTTGCATCAAACTCTGTAACAGCTGGAGACACACGTGATCTTTTGCTCCCCCTTCCTGGGCAGCTGGGAGACTCTCTACCAATGGCTGATTTTCTGAACTCTTTTATTAAAGTTGTGATTTCAGGAGCACACAGTGGACCTCCTTTTCAGTGAGACTATGAATTCTTTGTGTCCTTAGAAAACTGTCAGAGAACTCAGAAGTAGAGGAGGTCAAGGCACATAAGATTTCCTTTAAGTCTTCTAGAAAATCAATACTCTCCCATTTCGTTTTCCCACCTGCAGTGGAAAAGACCCGACTCATTGATATTTAATTTGCTATCAATAACTCATTAAAAATGTAAAGAAGCAATCCATCAGGATAATTCTGCTAAATGTTAAGGCTTTTTAAATGGACTAAACATAAGGATGCCTTGTAGTTGCTCAGATCTGTACTCTCCATTCATTTAGCAGAGGGGGAAGGGGAAAAATGAGAAAGAATTTTCTTCAGGCAGGAATATTCACTTATTTTTGAAATGCTATGGATTCTTTGGATTAGAAAATAAGTAGACTTCATGCCATTTTGTCTAAATATTTCATTTCTGTGAATAAGCTGGTTAACTGGCAGATGGAGAATTGCTTGGGCTCTGGGCAGAGTTAGAACCCTCATATCATCCCTGGCTGGGGCTCACTCTATGGCTTGTCTGGTAGGAGACATTTCCATCAACTGTGAGTGATCTGATAGTGCCCATGTGCACAATAGAAAGGAACACAGTTGAGGAGGGCCTGGGAGGCTTGGTCGGTTAAGTGTCTGACTTCAGTTCAGGTCATGATCTCACAGGTCGGGAGTTTAATCAAGCCCCATGTCAAGCTCTGTGCTGACAGCTCGGAGCCTGAAGCCTGCTTCGGATTCCATGTCTCCCTCTCTCTCTGCCCCTTCCCCTGCTCATGCTCTCTCTCTCTCTCAAAAATAAACAGTAAAAAAAAAACAATTAGAAAGGAACACAGTTGAAAGTTTTGAAAAAAATCTAAAGTTTCTGCAAAATCCATATTAGTGCATGGTTTGAGTTCTGACCACATCCATACAACAGAACTCTATTATTTGACATAGTATTAATCATTTATATTTTGTAACTTAGAAACCTGCTTTAAGAGATCAGTTCAGTAGTTTTGCTTCTAACTTTTCCATTAACAGTTAGTTGTATGGAGTGCTTTCAGCCAAACCTTATTTATCTTCTGATGCGTGATGTCTTTTCTGGGTATTTCCTCGCAAAGGCAGATCTCCTTCCCTCAATTAGCTACAAAGTCCTAAATGTTAAACGGCTATGGGTGCCAATACCACACTGTACTCTAGAAATAGTGTTAAGAGTTACAGAAAACATGTTATCAAGTTTCTAGACACTTCAAAAGCATACGAATGTTGGCACATCAAAGATTCGGATTCATTTTTAAAGTAACACAGAACAAGTATTTGAACTTCATGATAAATTGGCAATTTGCAATGAGTGAGCTAAGGAATGCTGATTTGCTTTGAGCCTACAGGAAGAATTACAGGAAAACTTCCTATTCTGAAGAATCAGTGGAACCCAGCAAATAGAAAAGCATATGTACACTTCCTAAAGTTTGCTGGCTGGTACCATTCCTCTGCCTTGAAAAACTAAACTCATTAACCAATTGAATACAAAGCAGGGCCTTCCACAGTTAATCATGCCTCTCCAGGCACATCAAATTAGCTCTGTTCAGAGAAGCATGATTTTTACTAAGTCCATAGCCTCAGAAAATAGTATCTGGGAATTGGGAGTATCCTATGGATTGAAAATCAGGCAGAAAGGAAATGGAAATAGAGCTTAGAAAATAAAAGACACTCCATTTCCTAGTTAGAATATATAAAAATCCTGGCAGTTTGCTTTCTTGTGGGGCTTGGTATGTATGTCTTGCGGTCAAAGAATACACGGAATGACCACTGTACAATGTGCACTATCTTAAGGAACGAGAGGGCTAAATCTAACATCCTAAATTGCAACGTTTTGCAAAATATTAGGAAATACAGAAACAAGCACAAAATAATAAAACATTTCCAGACCTGTGGTCCATGCAGATAGTACCTGTGTAAAGAGACATAAGAAGGGAGGCAGGGGTGCTTGGGTGGCTCAGTCGGTTGAGCGTCGGACTATGGCTCAGGTCATGACTTCACTGTTTGTGGGTTCGAGCCTTGCGTTGAGCTCTGTTCTGACAGCTGGGAGCCTGGAGCCTGCTTTGGATTCTGCGTCTCCCTCTCTCTCTGCCACTACCCCACTCAATGCTGTTTCTCTCTCTCTCTCTCTCTCTCTCTCTCTCAAAAATAAATAAACAACAACAACAAAGAATGGAAACAGAATAACTCGAGGAATCTGATATTGAAGTATATTTTGAAGTAAGGAATTGAAAACAGTTGGTATACAAGAATATTAAACTCAACGTAATTCATGGTTATCAAGTACACAGCATGCACCAGGCATTCAGCTAGGTACTAGGGATGCCAACGTGAACTGTACCTCATTCCTCTAATAACAGGCAGAAAGGAGAGGAAACTTGCCCTATGTAGGATATCGCAAGCATTTTTCCTTGGAGGATGAATCAGCATTGCATGGCAAGAGGAAATAAGGCAGTATGATGGGAAGTCCAGCTAGAACGTATACTTGTCATTTTAAACAGCCATGTGATAATGGGGAGAAAAAAAATCAATTGGCTCGGAAATACATTTGAAAGTAGTGTCATTAGAATGTCATGAGAATGATACCAAATTGCCAGTGGCATGCTAGATTTTGCAGTCAAAGCCCTGTCAATATTCAATGATCACTCAATCTGTCACATTGACCATATGGCAATTCAAGTTGAGCTTGGAGAAAGCCAGGGTAAACACACGTTCTCGATGATACATTGTTTTCCAGCTCTGGGTAATGCACTTCATGAAACAGGACTGCCAAGCTCTGATTCTATTGAGCAGAAACCAATGTCAAGAGGCCAAAATTTCAAAGCAAAACACTTCTTCTCCATGTTACTACTACAAAGCACTTGAATTGCTGGGGTATAATCAAGTTAAGTGATTCAGTCATGGGGAAGCAGCTAATAAATGCACACTTCACAACCCAGTGAAAGGGTGCTTTTCACAGATGGCTGAGCACTGCAGGAATTATCATACAATGAAGCTAACTCCTTCCCCTTATGCAGGAGGGATTTTCTTGAAGTCTGTACCTCCTTCCTTCTCCAGCAATGCTGGACTACAGAACAGAGACTTACGCCATTTGCAAATCAGATGCTGCTGTCTCAATGACAAAATTATGGTCAAGCTCCCAAGACAAGTTCCCAGCAGAAGAAGCAACTTTGAAAGAGACAAGGCAAGTGAATGAGGCCACAGTGGTGGCCCTGGCATCTGGGATCTGCTGATGTGTTCAGGGAGCAACATTTGATTCTTTGAAATATTTTAACATAGGTATATACTTAAAAAAATAAAAATAAGGCAAGCATCATCTTGCCAAAACATCATTACACTAAAACCACAGGTTAATTTATTTGATGAATACACTCTAAATGGCATTTCATGTTAAGTGCATCAAGAATATGATAAAGAGCTCACCAAACTCCACACCCGAAAGACAAATAACCCAGTGAAGAAATCGGCAGAAGACATGAATAGACACTTCTCTAAAGAAGACATCCGGATGGCCACAGGCACATGAAAAGATGCTCAACGTCGCTCCTCATCAGGGAAATACAAATCAAAACCACACTCAGATATCCCCTCATGCCAGTCAGAGTGGCTAAAATGAACAAATCAGGAGACTATAGATGCTGGAGAGGATGTGGAGAAACGGGAACCCTCTTGCACTGTTGGTGGGAATGAAAATTGGTGCAGCCACTCTGGAAAACAGTGTGGAGGTTCCTCAGAAAATTAAAAATAGACCTACCCTATGACCCAGCAATAGCACTGCTAGGAATTTACCCAAGGGATACAGGAGTGCTGATGCATAGGGGCACTTGTACCCCAATGTTTATAGCAGCACTCTCAACAATAGCCAAATGATGGAAAGAGCCTAAATGTCCATCAACTGATGAATGGATAAAGAAATTGTGGTTTATATACACAATGGAGTACTACGTGGCAATGAGAAAGAATGAAATATGGCCCTTTGTAGCAACGTGGATGGAACTGGAGAGTGTGATGCTAAGTGAAATAAGCCATACAGAGAAAGACAGATACCATATGGTTTCACTCTTATGTGGATCCTGAGAAACTTAACAGAAACACATGGGGGAGGGGAAGGGGAAAAAAAAAAAGAAAAAAAAGGAGGTTAGAGTGGGAGAGAGCCAAAGCACAAGAGACTCTTGAGGACTGAGAACAAACTGAGGTTTGATGGGGGTGAGAGGGAGGGGAGGGTGGGTGGTGGGTATTGAGGAGGGCACCTTTTGGGATGAGCACTGGGTGTTGTATGGAAACCAATTTGACAATAAACTTCATATATTGAAAAAAAAAGAATATGATAGCACAGGTGCGCCTGGGTGGCTCAGTCAGTCAAGTGTCCGACTACAGCTCAGGTCATGATCTTATAGTTCCTGAGTTTGAACTCTGCATTGGACTCTGTCCTGACAGCTCAGATCCTGGAGCCTGCTTCCGATTCTGTGTCTCCCTTTTTCCCTGCCCCTCCCCTGCTTGCTCTCTGTCTCTCTCTCGAAAATAAATAAATGTTAAAAAAAAAAAAAAAAAAGAATATGACAGCACAGTTCCCAAACAGCATTATTTGTTCTACTTATCTCATTAACAAATGGACCAGCAGAGAGATTAAGAAGCTATTTTAAAAAGGATTTGAAAAGTGGGGATTTAGGGGCGCCTGGGTGGCGCAGTCGGTTAAGCGTCCGACTTCAGTCAGGTCACGATCTCGCGGTCCGTGAGTTCGAGCCCCGCGTCGGGCTCTGGGCTGATGGCTCAGAGCCTGGAGCCTGTTTCCGATGCTGTGTCTCCCTCTCTCTCTGCCCCTCCCCCGTTCATGCTCTGTATCTCTCTGTCCCAAAAATAAATAAACGTTGAAAAAAAAAAATTTAAAAAAAATAAAAAAAAAGAAAAGTGGGGATTTATGTCATCAGTTTTTAAAAGGATACCTAATAAGACTGCTAAATTAATTAGAAAACCGGCTAACTTCTTACAGTCGTGAAAGCATCTTCAATTTTTGCAAATAAAATTCTAACTTTGGAGGATGTATTGGTTGAGGATTGCTGGCCACATTAACTGTCACAATAAATTTCATATGGGACTCAAGGAGACTTTCTAGAACATGCACCAACTTGACAGAAGACACATACTGTGATCATCATTGTCTCTCTCCATGTGTGGGACACATTTTTGTTTCACAAGGAAATTCTCCTTCATTGTATTCATTTCCTTCTGTCCATCATATATGTTCTTGATTATGCAGACACAGCCCCTCTAGGCTCAGATAAATTTACACACTAACTTCAGAAATCACCACCATCTTTAAAGAAATCTTGTTACCCCCTACATTTTTCTCATGTTGAGTTAATGGCAAGACAGGGTTAACATGTTACCCGGATCATACAAGTCTTTCAGAAGCAGGAATGGGACTGGTTCCCAGGGTTCCTGACTTCTCTGTAGGACTCTTTCCAACATACCATGCTGCTCATCTGTATACAAATTATAAAACTCAGGCATTCTATAAGTTTCATGCATTTCATGTAGAATTAAAGAGGAAAGAAATTTTATGATGGAGTTTTTACTCTGTGGTTCTCACTGGGCTTTATTTCTGTACTTCCTATATTGCATCATTAACTAAGTTTTTAAAGCTGAAATGGAGGAGTTGAGCAGGTAAAGCGATGATTATAATTGCCAGCATGCATGGCTAGTAAGTGAGCCATAGACAGCAGTGCCCTGGGATGACTGACTCCTCAAGATCCCTATTCTGGATCATAAAAACTCAATACCAAAAGCACAGTACTAAAACAGAGACTAAAACACTGGTGGTCATAAAACTCTGTGTACAATTCAAGACATGTAGTTCTAGGGAGGAAGATGGCTAAGTCAATGGGTCAGTCGAAGCTCTGAACCATTGCCTTGAGGAAGAAAAAAAAATCCTCATTTTCCAACTTTAAATTTCAAAGCTAAAACGTTGCTGGCCCTGAATTTTAATATCTGTTTTTAAAAAATATTAAATGGATAATTTTCCCTAAGTTTTATCATGTAGATAGAACTTCAATGCCTTATATTAAACAAGTTCTAAACTACATGTGTGATTTTTGTCCCACAGGATAAAAGTTCATACATATTGAACAAGTAGTGGCAAGGACTCCAAGCAATAAATACCAAAGCATCTTCCAAACTTAATTACAAAAATCGACATTATAGAATCTGTAGACACACTTCATATTTTGTTTTGTAGGGGAGTAGACTTTTATAATAACTTCAAATTATCATTACTAAATGAGCCATATTATGCATGTAAATAGTTACTAAAACCTGTTTTCTTTCATTTAATGTAATTGAAGGAGAATGAGCTACCCCAGAATTCTGAAATTGGGGGAAATAGCTAGGAAGAGAGAAGAAAACACTGTAAATTGTTACTAATCATTTATGCATAAAAATTATGCAAAAAAAAGTTTTCCTTTCTCCATTTCCTTTTTACCAGCCAATAAAAAATATGTGAAATGAATGCATATAATTAACTTTCCTATAGACGATATAATGTAGGGTTCCATCTAATTATGTGGTTTTAGAATATTTGTATGTATTTATTTCTTTACTTATTTAGATAGAGACAGAGAGCACGGGTGGGTGGCGGGAGAGAAGGAGAGACAGAGAATCCCAAGCAGGCTCTACACTGTCAGAGACCCAACTGAATTAAAGGGATACACTGAATGACTGTCTAGGGGAGAGAGGTCAGATAGTGAGAACAGCCAACATAAGCACTCTGAAGCAGGGAAGTGTTAGAGAAACCAACAAGAAAACCAGTGGGGCTAAGCAGAAGAGGGTAGCAGTGGGTAGAGGGGGAAGAATGGTGCATGCGGTACAAGACGTCTTGAGATCTAGGAAGGGATAATTTCATGCAGGACTTATAAGAGAAGCAGAGTTTGGATTGTATCCCAAATGGACTGGTAGGCCATTGGAGGGTTTTGAAAAGCAAGTGATGTCGTCTGATTTACCTTTTTAATTTTTTTAATGTTTATTTATTTATTTTTGAGAGAGAGAGAGAGAGAGAGAGAGAGAGAGAGAGAGAGAGAGAGAGAGAAAACGGTGTGAGCCCGACACAGGGCTGGAACTCACGATCCATGAGATTGTGACCCGAACTGAAGTTGGTCGCTTAACCAATTGAACCACCCAGATGCCAATGATTTACATTTTTAAATGATAACTCTGTTGCTGTGTGTACATTAAGTGTATAAGGGAAGCACAGCAGGGTGAATACAAATTAGAATGTTAGTAGGTGAGAAAATTAGATTAGTCTAACACTTTGGCAAATGGAGGCAATGAGATGCAGTTGAATACTGGATGCATTTTTAAGTTAAAGCTCACAGGATAGGTTGATAAATTTAATACCACGTGATAAGCAGGAAAACTGAGGCAAAAATAACACGTAGTTTTTTTGGCTGAGTAACTGGGTTTCTACTAGTGCTATTTAATGAGATGAAGATGGCTATGAGAACCAGGTTGAAGAGGGATACAGAATTCTGATTTTGATGTATCGGGTGTGGGATACTGAGTAAACACACAAAGATTTTGAGTCGATTATATTCTGGGCTGTTCGGTAGAACTTTGTGTGATAACAGAAATGACTAACAGAGCAGCCATTAAATACATGTGGTTATTAAGCACTTAAAATGTGACTCACATGTGACTGGGGAAACTAAAATTTAATTTTAATTAATTTAAATCTAATTAAACACATGTGGTTAGTGGCTACCATATTGGACACATCAAATTTGGAGGGATGGAAGGGGGGAAGAGCCAGAAAAGGAGAGTTAAAGGAAGACTCAGGAAGACAGGAGGCATATCCAAATTACGTGACACATGGAAAGATGTTTTTCCAAAAGGAAGTACAGAAAGTGGAGGAAAAGAGGTATATATGGGGCCAAATATAAAAACAAAATTATTGGTAGAAATTACAGTTATCTTTTGGACTAATGGAAATGATTCACTAGGAAAGAAAGAAAGATTTGGAATATGCCTATGATGGGGAAATAAACTTGTTCTCTTCTTTTCTTAATGATTCTAATGTCCTCAGTGGTCTCTTTAGTTTAGGAGGGTGGAGTTTTAAATCCCCATTGTACCTTTTGTACTCAGAGCTCCGTCTCAGCTTCTATTTCCCAGGAAACTCAGTACTGCACAGTGAGTACCCGGAGTGTCCAAGAAGGCAAGTGGTAGTATGGGATTTGGGGACCAGATCACGGACTGCAGGGCTGGTAGAGAGGACCCCATCCTACTGAGAGCAGGTAGTACCGACCTCTTCCACACACCCTTCTCTTCTGAAACTTCTCAATATAATCAATGCTTTTTGTGATGTAATTCTTTGTCTTCAAATTATGTGACCTCTGCATAATCTCAGAGATGGCCACTCTCTCCTTCTTGAAATATTCTTAACATTTTGGGCATTCATATCACTTCCTTTTCCTGCTCTTTCTAAACTGACTTTGTTCTCTTTTCCACTCAACCACTAAGTGATGCCACTCTTTGGGGACAGCTTTCAGGCCTCCTTTTAACTTAGTCTCATAACTTCTATGATTGGGTCATGCTTTTTTTTTTTTTTTTTCACCGAACAGCAAGATTAGTGCTCTTAAAAATCTAAAGAAGACCATGAGATTTTCCTAATTAAAGTTCTCTGGCAAACTGAAATGCTTTTCCAGCTTGAACTTACACCTGGCTATCTAACTGGCTTCTCATGGAGTGCCACTGTCTCTCACCCACTCGGGGTTCCTTTTTATTTCCTTGAATTGGTCTCACTTTTGTCCAATGCAGGGTCTTTGTACATGGGATCAACAATGCCTGTAATGTCCTTTCTCCCAAATTATACATCAACTCATCCTTTACTTATTATTTGTTCCTGTAAATTAAAAAAAAAAAACATTTTAAATGTCTATTTATTTTGAGAGAGAGAGAGAGAGAGGAAGGGGGCAGAGAGAGAGGAAGACACAGAATCCAAAGCAGAATCCAAGCTGTCAGCACAGAGCCCGATGTGGGACTCAAACTCATGAACCACAAGATCATGACCTGAGCCGAAGTCAGATGCTTAACCGACTGAGCCACCCAGGTGCCCTATTTGTTCCTTTAAATGTAAAGAAGTTGCTTCAATCGTTCTTTATTTCACCATTTTATTTCCTCTGTAACTTTTATTATAATTTGTAATCATTTATTATTCCTGTCTCCTAACAAAACAAAAATGTAAACCCCATGAAGGCAAGAATGGGTATTCTATTATATTTCTTATCTACCAAAAAATACAGCTTTAATAAATATTGGTAAAATGCATGAATAAATAAATTGATAATCACTTTATAGCCCTGTATTTTTAAAATGAAGATATGAATATCTACCTAAATTAAAAAATATATATTACAGTAAATATATGCAAACATCTGTCACAGTGTCTAGGGCACGGTGTTGTGCAGAATAGAGTAGATACATTTTGAAATTATAATTTTCATCAGTTTTATGGATAAACTCTGTTTATGACAAATACAATAACAAGTTAAAAAATAAAGAAAATATAAAATAAATAAATAGAAGAAACTCCAGGACTTGTTTCTTTATTAGATAAATTCAGGCCAGAGCCCAGGGAAGGACATTTATTATCCACAAAACTTCCCTGATGGAAATTCAAAGTCAAGCCAAGCTGAACTCTTCTCTAAACTTTTAGAAATCCTGGTGTGCAAAACTGAAGACAATAGTTCTTCAGGAACTCCCTCCTTCTTTCTGCTTTCCTCGCTGAGCCCTGCAAAATTCTCACAGACTCAGCTGTTCTCATTTCTGGAAGTCAGAGCTGTATCTCAGCCCTGTCCTGGTCAGACAATGGGCACTGAACGTGTTTGGCAACCACAGCAGGTAATCTGAAGTGACACCCTCCTGGAAGGGTCTTGAAAACAAATCTAAATTGAGACCAAGACATATTTGTGTTGAAAGAAAGAGCCTAAAGAAATTGGCTTTGGTTTGTGTTTTTATTTACCTTTTTTATCCTCAGAAAAAGCATGCCTAATAGTCAATAATGACTCTTGTAGACATATAGATCTACCTAGTAACATAGTTATCTATAGACAGAGATATAGATAGATATAACTCTCTGCCACCCAAATATTGTCTCAGCCATTGGTACTATCAGACATTTTCTAGTATTTGAATCAACTCACTTGAAGAAATAAATGAGCTCTGATCAACTTATTCAAAACTAATGCTAGATGCTTAACTAACCATAGAGTAACTAAGCAATTTAATGCTTGTTTTCTACAATAGAAAAACTGATCTCTTGCTAGAATGTAGTATTAGATAAGTTGCTTCCCTTGACCAGTAAATATTTCAGTGGCAGCTTTGTAGCATGGAAATGCTTTTCACCTACCAGCATTGTGATGAGGATTTGTTCCCTGGGCAATCTTCTCTGTCACTGAGGAAGCACCCCAAGCAGCCTGATTAGTGCTGAGCTGAACCAATTCCAACCGAATTTATTTCCTTTGTACCACTTAACAATACTTTCAAATTATCTCTTTCCTCCATACTCCTTCCCCCGTAGGATTCTGTAGAACAAAATGAAGGCAGAATGGGCAAGTATGAAAATGCCCATCTGCTGGGAAGTATTTTCTCAAATAAAACATCTCTGTAGCAATGCTTGCTTGCTAAGAAATGCTGTTAATGAGAACAGTTCGCAACCTTTGAATCTATTAACTTATTTTCCAGCAAATACCCCTATTTCTTGGCTTAGTGGAAAATTATCACTTTTAATTTTAATGATACATTAAAGACTATTTCCTTGATAGACTGTAGAAAGTGATTCCTTCAAGTAATACGTTTGTTCTATATTCCCTATCTGATTCCTTTCATGTTAATAAAGGGAATCCAGGGGGGCGCCTGGGTGGCGCAGTCGGTTAAGCGTCCGACTTCAGCCAGGTCACGATCTCGCGGTCCGTGAGTTCGAGCCCCGCGTCAGGCTCTGGGCTGATGGCTCGGAGCCTGGAGCCTGTTTCCGATTCTGTGTCTCCCTCTCTCTCTGCCCCTCCCCCGTTCATGCTCTGTCTCTCTCTGTCCCAAAAATAAATAAAAACGTTGAAAAAAAAAAATAAAGGGAATCCAGCATACATGCTACTGATACATAATAGCTAATAAAAAATCACAGATAAGATATTCAAAGTATGAAATTATTTTAGTGCTTTTATTATGAAGGTTTCCATTACCTTTTTTTTTTGTTTGGCAAGTCAAGAACTCAGTATAACTTAAATATATTTTGGTCAGTATTATTCCACTTCTAGTATATTCAGAGTACAGTCTTCAAACTCTTACCTTCCTAATTTTGAATTTGAGCTGAAATCACATTAACTTTTTATTTTTGGCCAAAAAGATAAAAATGCTAACACATATAGAACTATATACAACTAGTAAATATTTTTCATGTGGCAGAGTCAGTTAAAATGAAAGGTAGGATGATTTAAAGCCTGTTGAGAGGCTTTTTTTCAATGAGACAAGAAAGAAAACTAAGAAGTAAACAAGAGATGAATTGATTACCATCACTCTCCATGAGCTCTGAATGTTGTGTGAAGGATGCAAATTCATCTCTTGAGAGTATACCGGGGTTACCTTAGAATTTGTGTGTTTTCAGAGCAACCAAATTTTATTTTAGGAAGTATTGATTTAGTTCTTAAGAACTTCTAATAATAAATTCCAAACTTTTTATTATTTCTTTAATTTGGCTCATGCTTTATTACTCTAAGTTGTGTCTTGTACTTTCTTTGATCTTTCTCATCCATTGATTCTAGGTTTCATTTAATTTTCTTGAGACAATCACACACTTGCTCTCTTAATTTTCTTTCATTGCTCGGAATAGATCTTGGCTCAAAGAAGGAGATCTATGTAGATAGAGTCTAATACATCTATGTAGATAGAATCTAGTGCATTTTCTCTTCATACTCAAATGGCAAGAGGCAGCTATGACAGGGACCAGCACATCTTTTTAACGTTATATCTATTATTCAGGTATTGTCTTAGGTCCTTTTCCATGTCTACTTTATAAAAAGGAATGGACTTTCTTTGACTTTCTTATATAATATCTACATATTTGGGGTAAACAGAATATCTTAAACTAAGCTTACTACCTGTGTAGATCATTAAAAATATATAAATCCGTTTAGTTTAAAATTAACACACTAAATTAAGAAATTAATGAGTATTTGCTTCAACTTCTACTGTAATTATGCAAATTTCTCTAGAGTACTTGAAAATCATGTGTTCTATTATGGAATACACTCTCTTTATCTATGGTTTATATTTATTGTTGGATTTCCCCTCTTTAGATAGCATATAAGTAACTCTATTAGCCCTACTTTAGGGGTTACATGTTCTAGTAAATTCCAAATTTTTGAGATTTATAATTTTTATATGTTTGCTTAGCTCACGTATCTGAACTTGGATGAGAAAAGAAAGTAGCCTCTTAACTGATATATCAGCATAGAAAATTGTGAATTTCAATTTACTGAGATTAACATACATGCATCAGTGATTTTCCTTCTCTTGGTTACTATTGTGGATAAATCAAAGCTCAAAATTTGGAAAGAAGCTGGTTTCTTTCTGCACATTAAGCTTCTTAAGAAAATACACATTTGGCTACAGAGTATGCCATCCATCTGAGGAAACGTAAAATATAGGGCTTAGAATTACATTTTTAATGCAATCTACTACAGATTCTTAATCCTTAGTAATTATAAAAAAATAATTGATATGCTAGGTAGTTGGTATTTGAACATATTTTCTTTTTGTACAAAATTTAAGTGCAACTATCTCTTTAACAATTATTTTTATCCCTTATGATTTTCATAACATCTTTTAACTTAGTTTTATCTTGAGACAGAATCTTTATTTTCTTTAACTTTCTAGAAAACAAAAATTATGTCATAATTTAAAATATTCTCAACCATTTTCAAATTGTATCTTCTTGTTAAGAATAAGAAAAAGATGAGTAACAAACTTCTAACTGTGGAAGTAACTTCATCCAATACTTTCCTTTTACACAGGCTTTAAAAGTACATACATGCCTCAGACGCATGTAGTTAATTTTTGCTTGAGTTGCTACTATCAAAATCAAGGTTGGGGAAGTTTTGAACTGCTTAAACTTACTTTTTTCTACTATTCATATGTGTGTTTCCCAAAATTTTGAGCCAAAATCGCCTCATATCATTTGCTAGTCAATAAACATTTACTGAATTTCTACATTGCATACATAGGATTCCCCAGCTTTATGTAATGTTAATATTTTAAGAATTCAGCATACGTTTTGAAATGTTATGATCTCTCATCATTTGCTAATCAATCTCTCAAGATAAAGATATAAATGGATGAAAAAGGGATAGAGGTGAGTGGCAAATTAAGCTAAAGAAAGCAAACACCAAGCCCACTGCAGTAAATATTCTGGATTATTTTAATGTTTGTGCAAGTAATGGTGCTTGAAAACTGCTTGCAAATCTGCCTAAAAGTCACAGACTACAACATGATCCCTCCTCCCACCTAACAGTGCTCCTGTCTGATATAAGAGAGATAGGAAGCGAAGCTTGGAGGACCAATGTATATTCACTGGAAGTAGCACTGGAATGGTAAAATCCTGAGGTTAACTTCCAGATAAATCATTAGTTGCCCCCATCAGGTTCACTGAAGTTTTCCAATGAGGATTTTGCTTCCACGTCTGTGAACATGATCTAGATCATTGAATCACTCAGTTCTGCTTTTTAAGATACATATCCCCAACTTTAAATATTCATCACCTAGCAAATACTAGTTGAAGAGAAGAGATGTAGTGTGGAAGAGATTTATTCATATGGTAAGAGGATTCTTCACTAGACTGGAGGCTTACACTTTTGATGAGGCTTACACTTTTTGAGCATCACAAGGTTTCCTACAAATAATGTATTATTAAATTTTAGAAATTCACTTCTTGAGAATTTCAAAGTACACCACTACTACACTTGACCTCTAATATATCGTCATGTACTTAGTTTTCCCCCCACTTATATTTTGCATGGCTTAGAGCTGTGCTGTCTATGATTGCAGCATCAACACTGGCATGGTTATCAGCAATCTGGGAATATATTGTCTAAGGAAGTATTTTTTGCTTGTTTTGAAACTGTTTCACCAAATTATGAAATAGAGGGAAAACTTGGTGGAGCCTAACCCTGGTATCTTTGGGGAGTTTTTGTGATATCATTGAAATTCAAAAGAATTTCCATTTTCATACACAGCAAAAACAGCTCCAGACTGAATTAAGGCTTTGAAGCAAGGGTACTAAAAACATGGCTATCTAGTTCCTAAGGAATAACTACATAAAAGGTCATCCATGCATTCTAACAGCCAGATATCCTTTCTCAAATGCTCAGCTTCTGAAAATCGTCTCAAATGAAAAAATATTTGCTTTGTAGGAGCTGTTTCAAAGATAGTGATAGACACTGGGTGATGGCTGAGATCTGGTTGAGCATTCCTGTATTTTGCTTGTCATCGAATGACTCATATTTACACTGAGAATTTGTGTTATCAGTGACTTAGAATAAAAGAGCTTCTTGGAACATGTTTCTTCTGAAGTTTATAAGCAATTAAAATTGGGCTAGAAGTTGCATTGCATATTAAAATACAGATAAGTTGTTTAATCATGTCGTTTAATGCATTATATCCTTCTAAGCACTAATGAGTTCCTTACATGAATAAAGATGGACGGTAAGACTAACAAAGATTGATAGGAAAGAACAATGTATAATGTGTCATTTGGTTACAGAATGATGAGGATTGCTTTCTGAATATTTTTAGTTTATTTTCTGTTAACTTAAAAATGAATGAAATATATACTATTTGGATGTAAAACATTTTTCACTGCCTTCTATCTTTAAATATATAAAACATAAAAAAAGTTAATTAGCTGGGATATGCTGTTTTTGATGCCAACGGAATATTATATCAAAGCTACCATACACTTTGGCTTCTCCGGCTGCAATGTTGTCTTCAGGCTCTAAGAACGTCTTAAAATGCAACCATCAATTCTGTTTTATTTGACCCAATTTAAATATAAATTTTTGTGTGAAAATTTTCTTCCCTTTAGTTTCATTTTACTTTGCCAAGATTACTAACAATCAGGGTGAAGTCTTACAAAATGTAAATTTTTATTCACACTTTAAAATAAAAATGATGAATTTCACATGTACGTAGTTTCAGCACGAAACACACTAGATCCACTCATTCAACAAACATGTACAGAGAATCCACTTCATGCCAGCCACAGACTTAACTGCGGAGAAAAACTACTGTCACATGTTACTGACGAACCAATCTACTCATATGTGTGCTGATATAGTTATTGGGTGTCACCCTACTAGAACACAAGCACGTAATAGGTCCTTGATACATGTTTGCCGAATGAAGGAATGGAAGCTAGTAACCAGTACATAGCTATAGAGCTGCAGGCCTACGTTCACAACCATCTTAGAAACAAAGATTCAGCTAAAAACATACCATAAATCCAATCTTCTCCAATGGTTGTGTTTCTTTCTCATAGTTCTTTGATACTCTCTACTGCTACTATTTTCTGTTTGAAACATTGCTGTTTTCCAGGCCCAGACATTTTTAACCTTTTAAAAGGAAGATCTTTCAAACTCGTTTGTGTTGCAGTGGGGAGAATGTTGAGCCAAGCAATTTTTGAAGACAGTACTCCCAACTTTCACATTCTGACTGTATGATTACAGCTATGAAATGAGACCAAGCCATTAATAGCAACAATACTACACACACACACACACACACACACACACACACACACACACACACAGATTTTAACAGTATTATTGACCATGTCATGACTGTAAATGTGGTTGAAATGCAGAGATTATGTTTGGGCATAATCATTTTTATTCAAATGTCAGAGTATTTCCATTGGTCACAGGATATTATGAATTAGCCCCAATAAAAATAGCCAAATATTATGTAATTTTCATCATAAATATACCGAGAGGTCAGATCACCATTTTTTTTAACTTGTTTATTTTAGAGAGAGAGTGTGAGTGGGGGAGGGGCAGAAAGGGGGAGAGAAAGAATGCCAAGCATGCCCTGAGCTGTCAGCACAGAGCCTTACAACAAAGGGCTTGGACCTCAGGAACCTGGAGATTATGACCTGAGCTAAAATCAAGAGTCAGACACTTAACTGACTGAGTCACCCAGGTGCCCCCAGATCACCACCATTCTAATCCAAGAACACAAAGGATGAAGACAGACATGCTTCCCCCACACCGGAACTGGTTTGCAGATTTCAGCCTTCCCCAGCCCCTCTGCTCATCATCCCAGTAGTTGCATCAATTTAAAAATGCAGAAAGTAGAATGTTTTTTATTTTTTAAAGTTTATTTATTTTTGAGAGACAGAGACAGAGCGTGTGCAGGGGAGGGGCAGAGAGAGAGGGAGACACAGAATCTGAAGCAGGCTGCAGGCTCCGGGCTGTCAGCATTGAGCCTGACACAGGGCTTGAACTCATGAACTGTGAGATCATGACCTGAGCCGAAGTGGGACGCTTAACTGAGCGAAATTTTTTTGGTTAAACAGAATTTAAAAGGGACAGGGTTCTTAATTCAGCAAGTGACATTTATTTTAGTCTTACATATACGTATGGTCCTTTTGCAAAGATTTCAAGAGACATGTATATTTAAATAAATGTAACCCTCAGTAACAGTTCTTTAGATTTCTAAAGACTTTGTTTTCTCAGTTATCAGTTAATCCTTAGTATAGGCTACGGTTTACTGATATGAATAACTTGATTTCACTATTAAGCTCATGCATGTAGCTCTATACTTCTTATCTTGTTAAAACTCAAAAGCACTCTTTTGTATTCTTGAGGGTAAAGTGCCTTTGGTAGCCCACTCCAATCTTTTTCTCATACACACACACACACACACACACACATAGAGACTTAGACAACACAGCCCAACAAAGCAAAATTAATAATGGAGCCAGTTTATCCCACACAGCAAGTCCACATTTCACAACCTGATCATTTGTATTGGTCTATTTCCAGTGGAGATAAAGAAGTGGAATGACCTTATTTATGAAGGACGTGTTCCTTAGATTATTTGGCAACTTAATGGCAGACTACTAGAATTCCCAACATACTTCTCCTGTGAAAATTTGATTTCACAATTTAAAAAAAAGTTATATGCAACTCTAAAGCAACACATAACTCCAGAGAGCTTAACTCTAGTTAATTGCCAACTAAAAATCATACAATTTGGGGTGGGAAAACTTTGTCATATATAATGGAATTTCCAACCTTCTAATGACACTTATCTTGTTTGTCCAGCAATCTTTTTGCTTCAGATTCTACATAAGTATTGGTACACTGTCCCAGAGAAACTCCGCGCACTAAGTGTATGATTGATTAACCACTATGTTAAGTTTTAGGAGCCACTGACAGATGCCTTGTAATATCTGAGGTAAACTCAGGTAAGCTCAAGTAACTGCTGCATGATATCTTTTCACCAGGAAAAGGTGTAAGACAACTTTTGCAGTAAGTTGTGCTAAATGAACATTATATTTTTCTGGAAGCCTACAGTAAGTAATGACCAGAAGATTAACTCTTGGTAAGGTGAAATCTCCCCTTCTCCTGGAGTTCTATGAATGAACATGACTTTCTAGCTTCCTCAGGACCACCTCAGCAATTCTCTTGTGGATGCTGGATCAGGACTGTGGCTTCCCACCAGGTCATACCTCGTAGGTACCTGGGAAATTTTCCAACATGCTCATGCCTCTGTTCCACAACAGACTGGACAATCAGAAAATTTAGATCCCCCCACTTTTTTGTAGAAGAATCCAGTGAACTGTTTTCTACTACGTTTAGTGTAAGTTTTTCTTCAACCTTGTTTTTATGCAAACAGTTTTGAAATAATTTCCAGTTTTCTCCTTGAAATAAATAAACTCAACCCCATAACTCTGTTCTCACAAATCATATTGATACATGGATTATCAATTCTGGAGATTGTCAGTGGTACACCCACCTACAACAAATGAATCCTAATTATGAAAGAAGTTCCTTTTCATTTCATTAATTCAGATGGTGAAGAAGAAAGAAACATCTATTTATTACTGCAAAAATGAATAATTCATGTGATTTTGTAGCATATTTTTACATTTATTATTGTGAGTCATGGTTGATACAACCCCTTAGGAATAGCTGACAGTCGAAGTATTAATGTCACTAGACTTTACATGGATTTCATGTTTTATTAGTTTGGATACATATTTTACAACTTACAATTTATACTTTCACTAATATAGTGGGAAAATAAGTTATTGCCCATTTTAACCAATAAAACATCCAGTTGCTTACACCTCAGAGACAAAAGTGCACAGAAACTGTGACAGTGAAGAAATTGGCTACACCATCCACCACTCGTATGTTATAGTGGTAATATTCATAAATTTAGGGACTTTATAAGATTTTCTCATTTCACACCATTAAGTTAATTTAAGGGATTTAGAGGTCAGTCCAATCAGGCAAATTTTCTGGATTATGCAAGCAAGATTAATAATTTTAACGAACAATTGTAAACACCTTATTGAAATTTATCAATACTGGCCATAGTAGGGTCCTACTTTCTATCAACTTCTTGGGAATATGTAAATGTCCTAACTAGAACTGAGAGATGGAGACAAGATCACTGATTTAAATTCATTAACTTTCTTCATGCACGTTAGCAATTTACCCATCAATAACAGCCAGAGCCATCCCATCATCACACAAAGTGACTTACTTAAAATTAATTTATTTTTTCTTCCTCTAAACAGCCTCTAGTAGACATAAGAAACAAAGACATAATGGCAAAATCTGGACAGCACCAAATTGGAATTCCTCTTATGTGTGGGATCTCAACTTGCCATGATTTGAACATTACTCAGGAAGTACAGACTCTGACTTTTATTTAGCATAACCACCTGCCATGTTCATTTGGAGTAATTTGCAGGTACAAGCTTATATGTGAGATTCAAGACAAGGTCTTGAGACTTATAAATATGATTTTTTAACATTCAAGGGGCACCTGACTGGCTAAGTTGGTTAAGCTTCCGACTTTAGCTCAGGTCATGATCTTGCAGTTCATGAGTTTGAGCCCCATGTCAAGCCCTGTGCTGATGGCTCAGAACCTGGAGTCCACTTCAGATTCTGTCTCTTCCTCTCTCTCTGTCTCTACCTCGCTGGCACTCTCTCTCTCTCTCTTTCTCTCTCTCTCTCAAAAGTAAACATTAAAAGAATTAAAATATTTAAATAAATTAACTTGATTTAGACTATTACATTTAGAAAAACTTAAAGCGTAATTTTAGAATATTGAAAGAAAAAAAGAATATTTCTACAATTTAGTTGCAAACCTAAACATATACAAATTCTAGCCATGGTTAATGTACAAACTGATGAACCATCCTTATGTAATAAGAGTATATAACAAATTTGTTTTGTCCTAAACAAATGACCTCTCAGTTAATGCCCCTGAGCAAATGTAAATATCTGTATATAGGTTCTGTAAATGATATGTGTTCTATCGAGAGAATAATTCCTCCCAGTAGAAGATAAGGTTTTATTTTATCATTAGCTGAAGTCTGTCTCCAAAATTTAATATAAAATTTCAATGGGCTAAGCCACATGGTACAGAGATTTCTTTTCCTTTCTTTTTGCTGTCCCTGTCTCTCTCTGAAAAATAAATACACATTAAATAAATAAATAAATAAATAAATAAATAAATAAATAAATAAACGGGGAATATTTCTGAGCTCAGTGGCCACATAAGAAGTCCAATAGAGAAAGGAAGAGAGATTTTTGAGGGCCATCAGGGAGCCAGGCCATGTTTAAAACTGTAGCCCAGTATAGAGGAGAGAATCAGAGAGAACCTATTCACATGTTTACAGTATTTTGAAAAACCTTCCAAAGGGTTGCTTGTTAGGAGTGTGCCCAGGAAATTGTCTTGGTATTCAATTCTGTGTGTCAATACTTTCCCTCCTCCTTACAAACAAATAAAAGATAAAGTTTATATGTATTTTTCAAGTTTATTTCTTTATTTTTGAGAGAGAGAGAGAGAGAGAGAGAGAGAGAGAGAGAGAGAGAGAGGAGAGTGAGATGGGAGGGACAGATAGAGAGGGAGAGAGTTCCCCAAGCAAATTCCTTGCTGTCAGTGCACAGCCCAATGTGGGGCTTGATCTCACAAACGTGAGATCACGACCTGAGCTGAAACCAAGAGTCAGACACTTAGTTGACTGAACCACCCAGGAGCCCCATAAATAGTTTATATTTTTATCACAAGGAGTTCTGCTGGCTTCCACAGACACTTAGTCAATTTCACTTTTTAATAATTATTGGGCAGATCTACTACTTTTACCACAACTCAAAATATTTATTCAGTACTGATCATCTTCAATACTTTGTGCTTGGCATGGTGAGACATATAAAGGCACGCTACACATATGACCTCCTCTCAAAGGACTTATAATACATCTGACAAAATAAGATACTAGATACAATAGGAGAAACTGTTATGATAACCATTATTATATTTAATTTACTTTTCTCATTTTTTGATAAGCACGATTTAAATTGATGGCACAAATAGCACTTTTATAAGCACAGAGGAAGATGCTATCATTTCTATTTGGGGTTGTCAAAAAAGGCTCAATGTAGTATTTGAAATTTGAATGGGTCTTAAAAGTTGAGTCATATTTGAGTAGGAAGAGAAAGGATACTGCATGACAGGTGGGAAGTCTTGATAAAAAAAGGCATGGCAACAGGAAAGAACAAGCTATGTTTATATACATATATATTTGCAATAAAGCCGGAGCAAATATCCAATTTATGTAAGGCACTGTGTTCCAGAGGGCAACATGCTACCTAATTTATAAGACTAGAGCTGAGGATGAAGGGTTCACCTAGGAGTAGAATAAACACAGTCAGTTCTGGTATAAGGAGACATTTGCATTCCTAATAGTTGCTGCACCATGTAAAACTGAGCCATAAAACCACGGGGCTTATCAGAAAAGTGGCATAGGGTGCAAAACTCAAAACTCCATCAGTATACAGGAAAAATAAATAAATCTAAAAAAAACCCAGTAGATATATATGTATTTAAGAAATACCTAAATAACCCAACGAGCAAACACCTAAACTTGAAAAAGACTTGAAATGTGCTGTGGAGGTGGCTGTTGGAAGGGTTGCAGTTCATGAGTCGCTGTGAGGTGGAGAAGAGAAGGATATTTGAAGGCAGATAGGAAGTTGGAAGAAGTCGGATGGGGGTAATATGGCTCATAACACACGCGGTAAAGGGAGGCAGCTGGTAGTGGCTCACGACGCGTTGGTGTGTATGTTTGTGCATTGCTACGTGGCTGGGTTCGGCTGGGGCAGTTTTCTGTGTTCACTTAGTGCTTCTCACAGGCAAAATCATAGGTAACATGCATTAGGTGCTAAGTGTTCCACAATATATCAACTGTACTGGAACAAAGTCATGTTTTCAGGACAAGTGCTAGAGCCCAGATGATTGTATATGTCGCCATGAGTGCATTCAGACATGCAGTCTACCCCCAGGGAAACAGTGCTATGTGATGAAAATACAGGTAAGCCAGAGAAATAGTGGTTAGGGTGTTCAGTTAGATGAATAAAGGAATAACAAGTGTAATAGTCTAGGCAAAAATTATCTTTTGAAATTCTGTGTTAGTAAACTTTTCCTCTTCTCTTACATAGCTCATTTGGTAACATTTAATTGTCTTGGTCAGGTGCCCCTTCTTAGCAAGGTCATGCAGGGTTCAGAGTCCAGGGTTCAGTCCCTTCCATTATAAGTGCTAAGTCAAAGGTGTAAAATGTATTCGAAAGTATAGCCCATGTATTCGAAGGACAGCCCATTCGAAATTGGGCTTAGCTCATCTGCAAAGAAGATCAGATAAGGATCTGGAACTAAAACTTAGATAATAATAGAAATTATTCACTTGGGATATCTTTGAGCAAATATTCTTTAAGGGCCTGATAGTCTAGAAGGAGTAACATAGGCGATGAAAATATTGAGGTGTTCACTGATGTTGACATGGTTAACATTGTTTAGCATCAGACATTATCTATGTCTACTCATAGACATAGATACTACTCATTTTCATGGCAATGAAAATGTACTTATTAGCAATATCAAAACCCTACTGAACAAGAAATGGTATGAATTGATAAACAGAAAAAATGATTTAGAAGGTCAATTCCCTACATATTTGCCCATAAAAGTTATGGGATTTGAGTGAAAATACCAAAGATACCATTTGGGCAAAGATTTTGTTGACAAAATGATAACATTTGTCTGAGAAAATATGCATGCTTATATGAGCAGGATATATCTGGGGAGAAAAGAAAGGGAAAGAGATATGTCTGATTCTTTACATGTAAGACTGGGGCACCTGGATGGCTCAGTTGGTTAAATATCTGACTCTTGATTTCTACTCAGACCACGATCTCATGGTTTGTGAGATCAAGCTCCATATCAGGCTCTGTGCTGATGGTGCAGAGCCTACTTGGGATTCTCTCTCCCCCTCTCTCTGCCCTCCACTCAAAATAAATAAAGGAACATTTTGTAAAAAGACTGGCAAACTTCTTTTAAGCTTGATAAAACACAGTTCTTGGGAGAATGGGGTTAAACACATAATCTTGAATATAAATATAAATTGGTGGGACCTATTTGGAGGAAATCTGTTAATATCAATAAAAGAAAGATGGCATATGCCTTTTATGCTGACATGTCACTGTTATGAATTCATCCTACAGATCTCCTTGCAATAGTAAACAAGGATGTTCTTTGAGCATCGTAAGATATTTAAATATTTTTAAATGTCTTACTTTAAAAATAACAAAATTCCTGGGGCACCTGGGTGGCTCAGTCACTTAAGTGACCAACTCTTGACCTAGGCTCAGGTCATGATCTCATGGTTTGTGAGTTTAAGCCCCACATCCACTCTGCGCTGACATTGCAGCACCTGCTTGGGGTTCTCTCTCTCCCTTTCTGCCCCTCCCCTGCACATAATCTCTCTTTCTCTCAAAATAAATTAAAACATTAAAAAAATTCTTAAATAACAAAATTGCTAATACTTAAAGATTGCTTATACATTTTATGTTTTTCAAATTCTTTAAGTCAATATCATCCCAGTCCCTAGATGAGTCTATTGCCATAATAATATTTCTCAAGATGGGTTCACAACAGTTCTATGAATCAGGTAGTCAATAGATTGTAATTAATTTTGTATATCAATATCATCTGGGAACTTTGGAGTTGTAAGAATGCTTTGTTTTGTTGTTTGCCTGTAGTTTTAATTCATTGAAATGGGGTCAGAATGGCTGTTCAGCCAAACAATATACTTATTCCATTAAAACAATACTAAATATGAAATTCTTACTACACTTAGTCAATTCAAATAATATTAAATTTGTATTTAAATACTGTATCTTAATCTGACCTCTTCACCTAGCATAATGGCCTCTAGGTGTCCATCCACATTGTTGCAAATGTTAAGATCTTATCCCTTTTTATGGTTGTGTAATTACATATATGTCACTTCTTTGCCCACTCATCTACAGATAGACACTTGGGTCACTTCCATATCTTGGATAGTGCAAATAATGCTGCAATAAACGTAGAGGTGCATATATCTTTTCAAATTAGTATTTTCATTTTCTTTGGGTGAATGCCCAGTAGTGGAATTATTAGATTATATTTTTTCTGTTTTATGATGGAATTCACATGTGGAATCTAAAATAAAAACAAATAAATGGAAAAACAAAGAGCAGAATCAGACCTACAAATACAGAGAGCAAACAGGTGGTTGCCAAAGGGAAAGGGGTTGGAAGGATGGGCAAAATGGACAAACGGGAGTGGCAGATACAGGCTTTCAGTTATAGAATGAGTAGGTCATGGGAATAATAGGTACAGCACAGGGAACATAGTCAGGGATGTTGTGATAGCATTACAATGGTGTCATCTAGCTATATTTGCGGACCTGGAGCTATTAAATCACCATGTTGTACACCTGATGCTAATGTAACATTATGTGTCACCTATACTCAAATTAAAAATAAATAATATATCTTGCTTACACAGAATTGGTATTCTCTTTTTTGTGGGACTTTACTATTCATGGGGCACTCAACCCATTAATATATACTCTCATACAATTCTTAATTTATGTCCTCTGAAGAAAAAGGAATCAGAGGAAAGCATATTAGCCTAAAATAAATTCGGTTATTATATATAAGTAACATTGATTTTTTTTTAATTTTCATTTAAAATATTAAGTATTGGTGGGGTGCTTGGGTGGCTCAGTCAGTTCGGTGTCTGACTTCAGCTCAGGTCATGATCTCACAGTTTGTGAATTTGAACCATGTGTCGGGCTCTGTGCGGACAGCTCAGAGCCGGGAGGCTGCTTCGGATTCTGTGTCTCCCTCCCCACCTCTCCGCCACTCAGCTGCTTGTATTCTGTCTTTCCGTCTCTCTCAAAAATGAAATAAAAACATGAATTTTCTTTTTAAATATTAAGCATTGGCTTGAAGTTTCTATTGAAAGAAAATAAACTGCCAACCAATATTAAGTATGATTAAATTCCATAGTCTAAACTAATGTTTTCATATGTTCAGGGAACCAGTCAGAAGCCTAGAGCCCGCTGAATTTAATATACTTTTGTTCCATCTGACAAGACATTAGTGCAGCAGAGGGATAACTTAGAAATATGCTTTTTGAGCTATTTCATTGAGCTAACATTAGGTACAAACACCAGCACTGCAGTGCATGAAAGGTTTATGGTCCCTGTTCTATAGAAAAAAGAACATGCCATGGGAGGCACATAGAAATAACTACATGTGAGGGAAATTTATGTGAGTTCAAAAGAGGTAGAGGGTACATTGCCATCCCAGCAACAGTGCATTAGGTTATGATCTCAGGAATGAGGTAAGGCTTGCATCAAAGCCATAATAATGGGGAGGAATACGGTTCATGCCATGAGAAATATATCAATAAGGGAGAACGAGTCTTCAAATGTGAGACAGATGACCTTTAACTTGAGAGGGAAGGGAGCAAATTAGTGAAGGAAATTCCAGTTAGTGCTGAAACAGTGTAGGATCAAGGCATAGGAAGATTGACAGACACATTGTCCAGTTAGACATTTCAAAGGTTGTTTTAACAGAATTAAGGGAATGTGAAACTGAGAAAAAAAAATAGTTTGAGCCTAGAATGTTAAAAAAATATATAAGCCAGGACTGTAAGTTTAGACTCCACTGTGTTGGCAATCAGGAATTTCACAAATTGAAACAGAGACAGGTATACACATCAGTGCCCAAAGGAAATTCATCAAGAAACAGTGTATCAGGCACAATACAGGAAATATATGATTAAGGACAGTAATTCACATGAGTATATTCAACATACAGACCACACCACTTAGAAAGTATGAACTGTTAGAGAATTATATCCTCCAAAAATGCTATTGTTTCTTTATAATCTGGCTTCCTTCCTTCCTTCCTTCCTTCCTTTTCTTCCTTTTCTTCCTGCCTTCCTTCTTTCCAGCCTTCCTTCTTCCCTCCCTCTCATTCTTTTCTTTTCTTTTTTCTTTTCTTTTCTTTCCTTTCCTTTCCTTTCCTTTCCTTTCCTTTCCTTTCCTTTTCACTTCTCGTCCTTTTCTCTTTTCTTTCTTTCTTTCTTTCTTTCTTTCTTTCTTTCTTTCTTTCTTTCTTCTGCTTCTCCTCCTCCTCCCTCTTTCTTCTTTTGGCATTTGACAGTCCTTTAACTGAAGATATACCTAACAAAGTTATTTATTCTACATAGATCTAAAGGCATTTTTTCACATATAAAGATAGCCACACTCAGCCCAAAGACTTTAGGACTATCTTTACTAAACTCCTATCTGTAATGAAAGGTCTCCATTGTTGATATAATGTATCTTGGTTTCTGAGATTGGGCATGTCCAGAGGAGTATGGTGGTAGACTAATACACTGTATCTTGGGACAAGGGCTGGAGAGTATGTTTAGGAATGTTGGAACTTTCTATTTTCTCATTCTCAATTCTGCTGTTTGAATATGGACCCCAGAAGTTGGCTCTGAGGGGCTTTCCATCATTTACACATTTTTATCATATGAGAACACCCACTAAGTATCCCAATAATTGATTTGATACATTTTTTTAAGATTTTTTTTTTAATTTTAGTGTTACACAACAAGTTAAGAAGCCTGAAGATACCGGGGTCCCTGGGTGGCTCAGTCAGTTAAGCATCTGGGTCATGATTTCGGCTCAGGTCACAATCTCAAGGTTTGTGGGTTCAACCCCTGCATTGTGCTCTGCATTGACAGGACAGAGCCTGCTTTGGATTCTCTCTCTCCCCCTTGTTCAGCCCCTTCCTCACTCTCTCTCTCTCTCTCTCTCTCTCAAGATAAGTAAATAAACTTAAAAAAAAAGAAGAAGAAGAAGAAGCCTGAAGATATCCAGTATCAAGTACATGTAAGGAAGTAGATATACTGGATCACTCATTTACTACTGGTGGCAATGCAAAATCATTTATCAGTTTCTTAAAAAATTAAGTTATAACCACGACATGCTCAATTCACTCCATTGGTAGTTATTCACCCAAGGGAAAAAAAAAATCACGACCATCCTAGACCAGCACGTGAATGCTTGTGGAAGCTCTATTTATAGCAGCCAACATCTGGTAACAACTTAAATATCTTAGCAACAGATAAATGGATAAACAAAAGATACTGTCTCCATACAATGAATAGATAAACAAAAGGTAATATGTCCATACAATGAATAGATAAACAAAGGTAATACGTGCATATGATGAAATGCTACTCAGCAATAAAAATGAAAGCATGAACTACTGATAAATGTAGCAACACAGATAAATTTTAAGGTTTCGCTGATTTAAACAAATCAGGCCAGGAAAAAAAAAAGAGTGACTCTATTTCTGATCCTATTTCTACAGCTTTCTAGCAACCGTGAACTAATCCATATTGACAAAAAGCAGATTGTAGTTGCTGGGGTTTGCAGTAGCATAAGGGACAGACCACAGTGGAGCATGAGAAAACTTTGGGGATTAATGGAAAAGCTCTGTATTTTATTGTGTTGTGTTTTTCCTCCCACAGGAGAATACATGTGTCAAAGCTCTTCGAAGTGTATTCTTCATACTAATGCAAGTATTGCGCTTAAAATATTCCTCAATCGATTTAAAAAAATGAAAAATTATATAATAGCTCAATATAGAAACACAGTGCTCTAGAAAACATGACGGAAGAGGCTCACCGAGTTGTTTCTCTGATACTTACAGTGTGAGTTTAGGAGCAGTATGAAATTTCTTTGGCAATTTCACAACTAAGAATAATTGTTTGACTAGAGTGATAAAAAGATTACCCACTGATACAGTTACCCTCTTCTGTCAGCAAGAAATCAATATGTTAAGTCTTGTCACTCAAGCAAAAGGATTATGGGGACGTGGTGGTAGGATAAAGGGAGTAAGTGCCATAGACACTCTGTTTTATAAAATAAAAATCCTCCAAACAGCTAAGGAAGATGATCAAGGTTGATAACCATTCTATGTATGGCATCATCCAAAAGGGAAATGCATTTGCAACTAAGAAGTTTTGAAAGTGGGGGGGGGGGTCTAAATCCTATTTGTCTTCTTGAAAGTGTATCTGATGTAACTCTATTGTATACATTCATTATGGAGACTTACAAAATGTAGTCATGGATTCAAGCTTGGGAGTGGGAAGATTGGGTCACACGGAGGAGTCAATCTTGTGTGTAAGAATGAGAAGTAACTTTAAAGTATTGGAGGATAAGTCTTTCACATACCAACTGTACCAGACAAAAGTGAGAGGCTAAGTTAAATCGTACATTCAGAATAGATTCTAAACCTTTCTTATTGTATCTCTCATCACTAAAGTAGTTGGAGCATAAGAATGTCTTCATTTATTAATTCACTTATGTATTTATTACATAGTTGGCTGTTGTTAATTATAATCATAGACAAAACAATATTATGTACATTACAAAACAGAAGACTCTAGTGTATTATGCTAAGTGAAATGAATCAGAGAAAGATAAATATCATATGATTTCACTCATATGTAAAATTTTTTTTTTTCAACGTTTATTTATTTTTGGGACAGAGAGAGACAGAGCATGAACGGCGGAGGGGCAGAGAGAGAGGGAGACACAGAATCGGAAACAGGCTCCAGGCTCTGAGCCATCAGCCCAGAGCCTGACGCGGGGCTCGAACTCACGGACCGCGAGATCGTGACCTGGCTGAAGTCGGACGCTTAACCGACTGCGCCACCCAGGCGCCCCATATGTAAAATTTAAGAAACACAACAGATGAACATGGGAGAAGGAAAGGAAAAATAAATAAGGTAGAACAGAGAGGGAGGCAAACCATTAGAGTCTCTTAAACACGGAGAACAAACTGAAGGTTACTAGGAGGGGTGGACGGGGGATGGGCCAGGTGGGTGATAGGCACTAAGGAGGGCACTTGTTGGGATGAGCACTGGGTGTTCTATGTAAGTGATGAATCACTGGGTTCTACTCCTGAATCCAGTACTACACTGTATGTTAACTAACTTGAACTTAAATAAAATTAAAAAAAAAACAGAATAAACATGAAATAAACAAGATTTTAATGAATTAAAATTTTTATTTTCTTTATCAATAGTACAAAAATGGCTGCATACCACTTTGTAATATAGTTAGAGAAGTGTGAGTCTATATTAAATATATATATATATTTTTAAAAAATTTATATTTTGGCTTTAATCATTCCCCAAACAGAAAAAGCAACCTTTTAAAAGTACAGTAATACCTTGGTTTGTGAGCATGCGTTCCAGAAACATGCATGTAATCCAAAGCACTTGTATATCAAAGCAAATTTCCCCATAAAAAATGATGGAAACTCAGATGATTCATTCCACAACCCAAAAATATTCATATAAAGATGATTACAATACTGTAATGTAATATAAAATAATAAAGAAAATACAAAATATAAAGAAAAAAACAATTAATCTGCACTTAACCTTTGAAAACCTTTGTGGCTGGTGTGAAGGAGACAAGAGAGAGGAGGGTAATTGTGTAGGACAACTTTCACTATCACTGATGGAATCACTGCTGTTTGTTGGTTCAATGGAATCTTTTTCTTTTCGTGCAACTTTAACAAGGAACCTATCCAATGACCTAGAATGAAGCAAAGCATTCCTAAGCTTAGTCTTGCGTGGAAAAGCAAAGGACTGTCCACAGGTGCCTTAAAATACACTAGTGCCCGTTGTGGGCACCTTCCAACGTCCTGAAAAATCACTGATTTCTGCCAAACGTTGTAGCCTGAGACTGAGCATCTGAGCATGGGAGACCAAACCCACAATCCCACAGTGAGAGAGAGAGAAAGAGAGAGAAGAACCATTGGCTCAGTTGTGATCATGTGACATCCAGCATCATGTACTACTAGTCCTGCAAGACATTGCTCACTGATCAGGTTAAAATTTATTAGAAATGTTTGCTTCTCATGAGGAGCACTCACAGAACAGGTTACTCGCAATCCAAGGTTTTGCTGTATTTGGTATAGATGGGAAGAGGACCTAATTTGCTTGTTTTTCGATCCCACCTCTACTTTTGAGGTCAAGTTGCCTTTTGAGTAAGCTTTTATGGAAGAAAGATGTAAAACTATACACACACACACACACACACACTCTTAAATTTTGCAAGGAAAACAATAAAAAATGAATCCAAAATTAGTAAAAAGTATTTACCTCTTGGCAGAAGGAGAACAAATGTTCAAAACCTAGATCTGACTTTGTCACTCCATTACTTAGGTGATTTCCCAAGTCACTCAGGAAGAACACCAAAGCCCTCACTTACTTACTAGTAGGGTTGCTAGTAAGGTTCCCAGTTAAAATGCAGACACCCAGTTTCATTTTAATTTCAGAGAAACAACAAAATATTTTTTAGTATAAGCATATCCCACATATTACGACATGTTCTCATTCTTGGCTAAATATTAGATGCATACTATTACTCTTTTAGGAATACCACACCACTGCTGTACCCCACTTTCACTTGTCATTGCTTCATACTATGGATTGTTTGATATTTGCAAATCTTTCACTCAGTTCCATAGATGCACATGAAGTTTTTGTATACAAGTGTTTTTTCACGCTTTTTAAATTGAAAGTTGTGGATATCTAATTATAGATGTCCTCGTTGTCCAAGATTGATTTTAAAGATGGATTTGAAACATAGCAGTAGTTTAAAAAAGAAGAACAAACAACTTTGGGTTTGGATTCGTATTAGAAGCCCAGTTTTCACATTTTATTTTCGGCATTTGCAAGAAGCAAATTGTAAAATGAATTGGTGCTTGTTTTCTAGTACCTTGGATTAATCCTTGAGCTGGTCTCCTTGGTTTTGGTCATTAGAAATGCCTATTTCCAGGCATTTGAAAGTCCAGTCTGTATTTCAAGTTTCCTCCATTTGTCCCATCTTCAAGATGCAACCCTTTAGTCTTGCATAGGCAGCTGAGAAGCCCTATCCTCAGCTGCACCCCGGGCCCTTGGGCCCTTAGGGACCTCAGGAGCGGGTTAGGGGGCCCAAGGCCTACATGGGAGACAGGAGGCACAGCTCACTTGGCCAGATGGGGCACCTGTGTTGCCACACTGACTGGGCCTTGGGGATCTGCATCAATGGGAGACCTGCTTGTACTTGGAGGATGGGCACCCAGGAGGGTGAGGAGAACCTGGGGGCATTCTAGTCTGGCCCTGCCAGCCCCAGGAGACAGAAAATGAAGGGAATCTGTGGAGAGGGACCATGGAAGAGCGTGGCTACCTTGGGGAGGTAGAAAACAAAAAGACACATTGGGGCCAAGACACTCATCAAGACAGTCACCAAGACTTTGGGGTTTGGAGGCATGGAGAGGTTTGTGTGGGTGAGGAATGGTAGCAAGATGTGCAAAGACCAATATTCAATAGAAACAAGTCACCTGGCTCTGAGAGGGATGGCAGCACCCGAGGGAAGGGAAATAATGCATAAGATCCTGTTCAACAGAGCTTTTATACCAAGATCACTTTAAGACCAATCTTAGGGAGAAAAGAAAGTGCTCATTCATCCACTACTAAAACTCCAACCACCATCCAAATGAAAGTGATCCAAAGCACTTTCAACCCCACCCCAACCTCAGTTCTTGAATTTAACCAAAAGGTCGGGGTTGGGCAGAGGATGCTTAGACCTGAACTAGCTAATGGTTGTGACAGTTTTTCATGGAGATGAGTCTTTAATTCTTCAATGTCGATGACAGGCTCCAAGGGCATGATGAAGTCAACAAACCTTGATCGTTTGTGTTAGGGTTTCCCTAAAGAGCAGAAGTGCAAGGAGGGGTTAGGAAGGTCACCTATGAAGCTAAGAAAAGGAGTAAAAGCAAATTTTATTCTGCCTCTTTAAACCAGTTACCCTTGGGGCACCTGGGTGGCTGTTTTTAACTGTCCAACTCTCGATTTCGGCTCAGGTCCTGATCTCACAGTTCATGAGTTTGAGTCCCACATTGGGCTCTGTGCTGACAGACAGAGGCTGCTTGGGATTCTCTCTCTCTCTCTCTCTCTCTCTCTGTCTCTCTGCCTCTATCCCGTGCGCACCCTTGCTCTCTCTCTCTCTCAAAATAAATAAATAAAGTTAAATAAAAAAGTTTAAGTAAACCAGTTACCCTCAAGATAGAATGTTAGAAGAAGAAAAGGCTATTTGAATGCAGACAGAATCAGTATCGATTTGTTCTTTAGCAACAGAAAAAAAAAACTTCATTATTTTAAGGGAGAAATTATTGTAGGATACCAGATAGCTGGCCACACAGCCTTGAGAAAGGTGGAAAATCCTTGGGGAAAAGCCCAAAACCACAAGCAGGTTCCAATATGTTGATTATGCATGAATATATTGTATAACACCTGCATGGTTTAGACTCATCCTCACATGCACACCATGAATAGAAAATATATTGAAAAGAAATATGTTTCAGCATTTACAGGGGCTTTTCTCAGCACTGGCATTATTAATGGATTTTATTATTCTCAATTTCATCTCTTTTTTCAATTGTACTAGAAAAAATATATTTTATATTTGAATCAGAAGAAAAGGAATTCATTTCATTAAAAACTACCAACCAGTCAAATTTTAAAGAACACTTTTGATATCTCTTAAAATTGTAGGTCAATTTATTTCAAATTACCTTTCCAAGTTTGTGGGTTTTTTTTAGGATACCTTTTCATCTATTTTGAATATTGTGATTTTTTTCTTACTATAGACCCTATATGACCTATGATTCTCTATATCCAAAAATTAAAGTTTTTTTCAAGCTAAATCATTTTCAGATTTTAACATTTTCAAGATTGGAATGAGTCTTTCAATTGATTTATATATACATTTTTTTATTGTTTGCATCCCTTGGAAGGTTTTTTTCTCATATATATGGTGTCTTTTACATAAAAAAAAAACTTGTTTTTGTTTTATTTATTTATTTATTTATTCATTTACTTATTTATTTAGAGTGCAAGCAAGCAGTGGATGGACAGAGAAAGGGAATCCCAAGCAGGCCTCTTACTGTCAGTGCAGAGCCCATCATGGGGCTCGAACCCACAAACCACGAGATGATGACCTGAGCCAAAATCAAGAGTTGGATGCTTAACTGACTCAGCCACTCCAGTGTCCCAAGACAAATTCTTAAAATAAAGAAAATATATCATTTATTGAATGTCAGCTATATACTGGGTACTGAGTGCTAAATACTGAAAATACAGTTGTAGACAAAATAAAATCTGTCCATTTAAGTCACATTCTGATAGTGGGTGATGCAGTTGTTACATAGGTCATTGCACAAATACAATTCTCAATTTTGTTACTTTCTCTAAAAGAAACTGCAGACTGTTTTGAGAGTTATAGATTGGGGTCTGGATGAAAAATGATTAGTGATGAAAGAACTCTTTGAAGAAGTGATGATTTAAGATCTGAAAAATAAGAGGTTGCTTGGAGGTGTGCCCACACCTGAGGGAACAGGCAGAACAGAGATGACATACAACAACAGGTCTTTTCAACTCCGGGGACCATGCCTTTTCCTGGGACTTTCTGACATCTAAACTTCGAAGGATGCTTAATGAAGACGTAATGAAATAATGGAAATCACTGATTTATAATGGAATTACTAATTTAGTTGTAAAATTAGCAAAAGACACAAAACTTTGAAGCAGGCAATACAACCTTTCCCACTAGACAGTGGGCATTAGACTTCCCTTGGGAAAGTCTGTATGTTCTGCTTGTGTGAGTAGATGGGCTTAGCCCATTTGGGCTGCTACAGCAACACCCATTGGCCAATGGCTTGTATAGAACAGAAATTGATTTCCCATTGTTCTGGAGGCCAGGAAGTCAGAGATGAAGACTCTGGAAGATTTGGTGTCTCGTAGAGCTGCTTCATAGACAGTTTTCTTGCTGTGTACTCACATGGTAGAAAGGCTTACGGGGCTCTGTAGGGTCTCAAGTACAAATCCCTTTATGAGGGCACCACCCTAATGACCTAATCACTTTCCAAAGTCTCTCCCCCCCGATGCCATCACTTTGGAAGTAGGCTTCAATAAATTTATTTTGGTGATACACACATTCAGTCTATAGCAACTTTTTTTTCTATAAGGAGATAGCATGATTTAGGCTATAACTTGATATTTAGTCAAGTGCTCAGATTCATCAGTTTCTTTTTTCTTCCTCTTTATAACCTTAAAATTTTTGTCTTTTAATGCGACACCTGCAAATAGCCAGTCTCATCCAATATTCATTTATTTAATTATTCATTTCTCACAATGTATTTTTTTCTATTCCTCGAGTACATGGGGGTGGGGCTGAGATGAGTTATAGATTCCAATAGACTGTGTATTCTTCTTGCAGACAAAATCTGTTTCATTGTTTGTTATATTGGTATCAGTGCCTTGGAAAAGTCAAGGAAGACGTAAGTACGGCATGACAAGTAAAAAGGAAGGAAGAAGGAGTAAAGAGAAAGAGACAGGGAAAGAAGTAAGAAGATCAGGAAGAGAATTTAACATATAAAGCAAGAATATTGGGGCGCCTGGATGGCTCAGTCAGTTAAGCATCTGACTTTGGCTCAGGTCGTGATCTCATGGTTCATGAGTTCGAGCCCCGCATCGGACTCTGTGCTGACAGCTCAGAGCCTGGAGCCTGCTTCAGATTCTGTGTCTCCCTCTCTCTCTCTCTCCCTCTCTGTCTCTCTGTCTCTCTCTCTCTCTCAAAAATAAATAAACATAAAAAACTTAAAAAAATTAAAACAAGAATCTTGTTTACAAAGGTTATCACTCTAGCTATTGTGCAAGGGTAGCCACCATGTGTTGGCAATTAAACCAGGCATGGTGAAATGCATATGTATTTTCTTTGTTATACCACTGAAAGATACTGCTAGGTGGATATTATTATTCCCATTCAAGAAATTTTGAAAACTAATATTCACCTGAGTAAATTATTGAAAATAATATAGCATGAAATATTGAAATGAAAAAAAAATGTCCATTGACAATTTGGGATTTGGAATCCATGTATTTTAAGTTTATTTATGTATTTTGAAAGAGAGAGAGTGAAAGTATGTGCATGAGCAGGGGACGGGCAGAGAGAGAAAGAGAGAGAGAGAGAGAGAGAGAGAGAGAGAGAGAGAGACAGAGAATCCCAAGCAGATTCTCGCTGTCAGCAACAGTTCAATGTGGGGCTCATCCCATAATCCTGGGATCATGACCTGAGCCAAAATCAAGAGTTGGACCCTTACCCAATTAAGCCACCCAGAATCCATGTATCTTGATCTCAGGGACACCAAGGGTTTAGCATCAAAAGAACGTCCCATTTTGATGCTTTATTCATTTGTTATTTTTATTTAATATAATTATAAATGACTAGTTTTATTTAACAATACGGTCATTTGGATTGTGCATAATTGAGAATTATTTTATGGCATTTTGCGTTTATGTAGTTCTTCCTATTTATGCTTTGATTTTAGGATGCAATGTTCGGCCTTTTCTTTCAAATTTCCACAGTTAACATTTGACTATATATTCCCTCACTACATCATACATCATGGGTGAAATGTAAATAATTAGTGGTTCAGGGGGAAAGTACCAATATGATAATAAATAATAAACTACTGAGTATAAGTGCTTTCTAAGACTCGTTTCAGTTAATAAAAACAAAAAAGTTTTCAGTAGGAAATAGAAAAATACAAACTCTTAATTCTGTACAATCTTCAGTCTCCTGAGCAGAAGTATTTTTCCAATTGAATAGGATTATTTTACACAAATCTGATGTATTTTTTATTTGTATTTTTACTTATTAGATATTCCTTATTGAATTAAAGCAGGTTAACACACTCAGGGAAATAATATAATTTTTGAAATATCAAAAACTTGTGTTAAGGTGATTTAGTTTGCTTAGAGCAATGTCACCATTTAGGAATTTGTAACACTACATAAATGCTTTTAATGAGTGAATAGTTTGTCTCTAACTTGATGAATTTCAACTAGGAAGAGCTAACTACCATAAATAGATATATGTGATATATAAATCATATATATATGTGTGTGTATAAATGTATTATGTTTTAGAATCTATACCTATATCACTATCTATTTGTATCTATCTACATACAGATAGAGGTGATATCAAACATTCCCAGATTGAAAGAGGCACTGAATTAATTTCATTCCAAATATGTCAGACCCATTCTGAAATCCATAAGGCAGCTCAAGAGAACTTTTGCATTAGGTCTCAGAAAGATAAGTTGGATGCTACATTTTTTGATCCAGTGATGAAATATGGAGTAAAAATATTGTGACAGAAAGTTTAGAAAGGGAAAGAGATTTGGAACTTCATAGAGAATGAAACAAAACTCATTTTTAAGCCAATATGTAGCACATAAAATATGAAATTCTCGGTAATATGATGGCAGGGCCTCATGCCTTTTATTATTCCTTACGACACTATCCAGATTATGAGTGTATGAAATAAACACATGCATGGGTGAATTTATTCATCAATCGAAAATTCAATTAAATAAATGTCTGTTTCTCACAAAATAAGCCGTCTTTATAAAAACAAATGTAAAGTTTTGTAGGTCTTTACCAGAACTCTGAGCCACATAGAAACTTCAGGAAGACCCTTTAAATAGTAGAAAGTAGAATCCATATATTCATACATAACTGTGGCACAGCGAGAAAATAATTGAGTGATGGTCTGTCTGCCCATTCTTCTCCAGTCTAAGAGAATATATAAATACAGAACAATAGGGGTTTAGATACTGCTAACATGGCTGAGTACTCACTCAGGGAAGGCGCTCTTGGAGGGAGAGTAAAGGTTATCAAGTTGCTACAACTGAAGAATCATTTCTATCAAGGCATATCCTCAGGTGAATTTTTTGCATTGCTTATCTTTAGGGGAAAGAGCACACCAAGGAAAAAAAACATCTTGCAGTTAAAATGCATGTTAAATTTGCAAAGTTTAATTGACTTCACAGGCCATGTGAAGAAACAGGCACAGAGGAGCTAACCCACAGGATTCATCAAAGGGAGAACTGAAGGTAGGAAGGAAGGAAAGAGAAAGAAAAAGAGTCACGGAGAAATGAAGAATAGTAATCAGTACAGACAAAACAAAGTTTTGGTTTTTCCTTAATGATTTTCATAAACACCACGACTCTTAACCATGCATAAAAATGACCAATTATTGATAGTTCACTATATGCTGTGCAAATTTTTTAAATTACTGCCTTAAACAACACCACAAGTTCAAAATTAATGACATCTTTGAGATGGGATTGCACCACCAAAAACCTCATTGCTGCTGATAATGGTGGAAAGTTCTGAACTACTCATAAACTCTGGCACCGCCATACCCTAAATTCAGAAGCTTCTGCTAAAACCTTATCAAGAAAATTGATTTTATTGACCACAGATTTCCTCACATTGTTTTTCTGAATCATTATTCATTGAGATTAAGTCTGATGCTTATGCAAAGGCTTCTAAAAATAGGAAATAAGAATGTAGACTAGGGACAAGAGAAACTAACAGCATCGCAAATAATATGAAGCAACATCAGTGAAGGGAGTGGAGGCACTCAGCTCAGGACCTTTCCAAGAACTTACTGAGTAAGTAATCACCAGTAAGCTTGGAAGTGGATCCTTCCCCAGTAGAGCTTCCATTTAAGATTGCAGGCACTGGCTTACGACACCTTGACTGTAGACATATGGTAGGTGGAGAGATAAAGGGCCCAACTAACTAACTAGTGCCTGGATGGCTGAGTCACAGAAACTGCGAGGTGATACATGTGTGTTATTTTAGGTCACTAAGTTCTGGGGTAATATGTTGTCTAGCAATAGATAATGAATATAAGCAATTATTTATCTTTTCATCTCATTAAAATGCTTTCCAATTAGACACATCATAGTCTACCACCCTTCTATTTTATGCATTCCCTATTTCTGTCTTCCTACCCAGAACATAAACCCAAAGTTGTCCTCAGCAGCTCTCATTTTCTTACCTGTAAGAAGTCTCTAAGTGATGTTACACTAATCTACTCTCTGTGCTTTGTCTCTACTAATGCTTCCTTAAGTCAGGCACCCATCATCCCCTCAACCTGTACTATTAGTGACGACCCAGTACTGCATAAGCTTGATTGTCTGACTCAGTTTCAACTTTGACTTTAATTTGATTGAAGAATTTAGAAAGCTGAAAATACACATCCCAGACTCCTTGAAACCCAGAGTCCGGAATCTCAACACTAGATGCATTCACATAATCTTAGGAAGGCAGGGGTGAGGCAGAGGCCATACTCCTTATTTTTAACACAATATGGGATAGTAGTTACCCTAAAGTTTTGTTATTTTGAAAATCAGCCCCGTAGTTTTGCCTAGAACAAGTCCCTGACACCTTTCCAACGGTATTGCAAACCCTCATTCCCTTCTATTAATTTCCTTTTGATTTAAATACCTAGAATAGTTTTTCATTTACTACATCTCTTACTGACATTGTCTCCACTTTGAAGCTTGCCGATTCAGTCTGTCCTCAGTTTTCTTCTTAAAAAAGAAAGTAACTATTTCAAACATCTCTGCTAAAACTTTCTAATAACTCCTTTCTAACAAGGTAGGGTCTAAATTCTTTGGCTTATGAAACTGGGTTCATGACTGGGTTTTTGAAGGTAAGAAGTAAATCATATTCATATTTTTTACTTCCAGAATTTTGCAAGCTACTTGTTATAGGATAAGTGTTCAATAAATATGTATTGGATAATTATGTATTGATAAACATGATTGCTTTAGTTAACATATGAGTAGAAGGATAGATGTCCAGAGGAGAGGATAAACTTGAATAGCTGTAGTAACATGCATATATTTATCTATCTGTATAACATTTTATTATATATTGCAGTAGGATTCCATTATACAATTGTGATGGGAATTGAATAAACCTTCCTTACCAGGGCAGAAAATCTGATCATTAAATAAAATGACCTCAATAAAATGATAACTGGTTCCAGGTAATTCACTTAAAGTAATGTTTAAAACAGAGGAATTCCTTTGAATCTTTAATTGAAGACTGAACCAGCCCTCCTCCCCACCCCACCCCACCCCACCCCGCCACAGCTATATCTTTGGGTCGCAGAGAAATATTACCAAAGGATACTATAAGCGGTAGAACAAATTTACTCGGAAGAAGCAATGATAAGTATAAAATAGATGATGAAATGACAATTAGAGTTGTCACAGTATCTTGATGAGAGTCAATTGCTCTTGATGAGAGAAAGCTTATAGAAAGATATAGGATCCAATATACCATGAAAAGGGAAGCCATGACAGATTCTCTCAGGAGAAAGGCAAAAGCCAATCTCATGATTAAGAAATGAGTACTATTAGGAAACCAAAGAATCACTTGGGAACCTGGTGGAAATATATTTTGATCTTAAGTGAAGTTTTCTGTACTTTTAAAAGGGAAAACAAACCAGTCACGGAATAAAGCAAGACAAGAAGGAGAAAACACTGGAGAAGCATTATGTGTCTTCCAGTGCAAGTTCATAATCAAAAAGAATAATCACTTAAAATTGCATTTCAATTACTTGATTGGAATGAGATTAATGATGTATATAATACAGTTTGCCCATATGAAGATGACAACATTTACAAAGAACTATTAAAGTTGAGTAACTGTATTTTGAGATTTATGGTAAGAATTGTAGCTAGCATACAGAACTTCAGCTATCCAAGAGACAACAGAGGGATTTTAGCTTGAAATTATTTTAATAGGCTACTTCATAAAAAGTCAATGGAGACTTTGACATCCTTAGCTTTTTTTAAAAATAAATAGCCTATAATTAAATGTGGAACTTTAATGATGAAGAACAAAGATTCAGACTGACACATAGAACAAAATTATTTATGTGCTAACCAAGTATATCAGAGCAATGAATTGAAAGCAATCAGAAGTGCCCTGCTCTTATGGGAATGCGTCTGAGATCCTGGCATGCAGAGGCACTCAGATCATGTTGTAATTGCAATTCTTGATTGGATCGGGGCAACATGCCCCAGTGTGCATGCTAATCCCTCTCTGGTATTAAAGATCTATTTTTTGTGAACAAATCCACGCTGTTCCATTGAGAGCCCTCAAAGGGCTTTATTTAAAGCAAAATTTAATCACTGAATGTGCAAATGAGAAAATTTTAATTTTTTTTTCCACCTAAAAAGGCAACAGGAAATAGGGGTGCCTGGGTGGCTCAGTCCGTTAAGTGTCTGACTGGGTTTCAGCTCAGGTAATGATCTTACAGTTCGTGAGTTCGAGCCCTGTATTGGGCTCTGCGCTGACAGTGCAGACCCTGCTTAGCATCCCTTCTCTCTCTCTCTCCCTCTTTCGCTCTCTCTGCCCCTCTGGCTCTCATTCTCTCGAAGTCACGAATGAAAAAGGCAACAAGAAATAGAGTTTATGGGGTATGAAAGGAAATATTTTGTTACTTAAGCTTAGAAAAGGCAAATGTGAGGTAGAATTATGTCCCATTAACTATTTACATATCTAAGGAGGCACTGAAATATGGATAAGTACAGAGAAATATAAGGTAGCATACTTAGGGTAGCATCCATAAGTAATGGGATCTGACAGATAAGATGAAAATAGAAAAAAGTTTGAAAGTAGGAAAAAATCATAGGGAACACAAGGTAAATTGTGCTGCATACATTTGGTGAAGAAAGGAAAATAGAGAAAAATCAGTACTGGGTGCTCAAAGAAGCAAAGCACAACCAAAGCGAAGTCAAAGTATTAGTTAGAGATTGACCAGAGAGTGGCTTCAGTGACCAACATAAACCAACCCTTAGTTAACTATCGTATTTTTGCAGCTCATATTCACGGAGACAGAATTTCTATAGTTTTGCATCTTGTGGATTCTGTCTCCCAGAAGTTAACTTTATAGTTTTAAAAACTTTCAAATAACCCTCTTCTCAATGGCTTTTCATTTTCCACTCATTCTACATTGCCATTTAATGATTTGCTGTTTAAAATTTGCCATTCGTACCCTTTAGAATTACTCAATTATCTCAGTATTACTTGTCGATGGTTGAGAGTGTTCATTCTCATAATTGGGTTCCTTTTATCATCCCATTTTATGTTTATTAAATTATCTGAAATTTCCTGTGTTTTGAATTCTGATAGACAAGAAGATTATGCAATACTTGCCTTGTGTTATAATTGCTCCAAATCAGTTTTGATGACAAGGTATTAGAAACAAATTCTTTCAAAGTAAATTCTAAAACCCCGCAGGCTTTAATTTACTTTTTGGTCTACATCATTTCAATTTAGAAAGACAATTTCTTCTTTTCCTCTTGAGGAAAACACTCCAGCTTTATTCCCTCACTGACTAACCCCCCTCCCCTGCACACATATGCACACATACACACACACAACGACATCATTTGGTAGGTAGTTACAATTTTTTATTACAATCTGTATATTTAAAATTAAACCTTTATGTTGCATGTCAGTTATATCTTAAAAAACCTGAAAAAATGAAATTAAACTCTCCCCCTCTTCTGTAGTTACTGAAAAACCAAATGATGCTTGTATGTATATATCACTTATGATAATGACCTACCTCTTCAAACAGCATGATCTGGTCAACCACATATTTGAATGATGAGAGAAGGGAAGTAATTTTACTGAGACTGACTCATTTTATGATATTTTGCTTAAAATAAATGTGTTTTAAGAAATGTAGTATTGGCTTGCATTTAAGAGAAAATATAAAGCAAAACTTTTTCCTTGCAGTAGAGGAAGAAAATTATATTGAATCCCAAGTAGAATGTCGTATTATATTTATGATGAGACAAATACCTGTTTATAATTATAAACATTTTTTAACTGCGGAGACCTGAAGATGTCAAGCGGATACACCAGTGTGAAATACAATTGGAGGAGTTGAAAATATAAACACAAAGTAATAGAGATGAATCTGTAAATACCGCTTAAGTTAAAATTAAATCCAAAACAAAAGGAAAGAAGTGAAAGACAACCAAAAACTGACCTTCTTCTGAAGTAGCCAGGCACCAGGCTTATAATCTAAAATTGTATCTATTATGCATATATAACCAGCTGGTATGTCATATAATAAAAATAGTCATATATTTATAATTATTGTTTCATAGAGCTCCATATACATGGATATATTTTCCCTTGCATTCTCATTCAAAAGTTGGCCAATGAAGCTGTTGGTTGTTGAATTTTCTTCTTCTTCATCAATATGCAGGTTGTAAGTATGGTCATAGTAATCATTTGGATATTTAAATATTTTTACATACAAGAGAAATACATTTATGCCTCTTTCATAAATTGCATATAGCCATAACTATTCATTTAAATATAACACTTCTGGAGACATTACATGCAAACACAGGTGAGCATCATTTACTGTGGCCTAATTTAAACAGACAACTATAAATTCTGCTATATGTGTGTGGGTTTATATATATACCCATAGCCGCACACTTTATATGAATAGTACTATATATACTTCGTATATATACTATATATAGTAGTTCACATAAATATATTAAAATGTCCATTTGAATTAGATTTATGAGACAAACCAGAATTATTTAGATGAGGTTGAGCTCAATTATCTAATCTCTACTTCTATGACCTGTTATGCATCCTCAGTTTCTGTTACTTGCCAGTAAGAGCCTGTATGACTGTTAAGTACCAATCCCTATGTGAAAAGAGCTTATTTCAACGTTCTTTCCACACAAATTGAAATGAGAAAACAAATGTATAGGAATAGCAAAATTCACCAGATTTCCCACAGTTTTCTATTCCATAGGGGGAGATTCACTAGCAGATAATCCACAGATAACTATATCTGAGTAAATAGAGCACATAGTCATCCAACCTTAACAATACCCCTGTTGACAAATTCCGCATTTTGTTCTTGGGGTGACTGGGGAATATTTAGGAAAATGGTGTTTAATGGCTCAGGTAGGAAGGAACACAAATAGAGGAGGAAGAGAAAAGTTTGTTTTACAAGAAACAAAATGTGAAAAGAGAGAATTCCAAGAAGTAAGACTTCACCCAGCCCTAGCATTGTGCTCAATAATTAATCTGGCAAACAACTTCAAGATTAGTGACTCCACATTTGGCACGAGTGAAGTTTTCACGGATGGAGCACAGAGGATGAGAATAGCGAAATGAAATTACCCCAGTGGAACATATACCCAGGTGTTTTTTGTTTGCTTGTTTGTTTCCAACATTTAGGGGCTTCCCAGCATCACAGACACTCCTGAACAAGGACCCATGATCAGCCTCGGCCACTCTGTAGCTCAGCTACTTAACAAATTTGACTTGAAAGACTTTGAGAAGTAAATAAGTCAATGCGTTCCCCCAGCAGTTCCCAGCTACAGTGTGGGGACCGTTGGATATATTGTGCTCATGTTTATGATATATCAGGTTTAATTTGACATAACTAATAAAATTTTCAGGTTATAAATTAATTACATTCATTAAAATCATCTGAGAGTTCTATGTCTTTTTTATGTTTACTTATTTTGAGAGAGAGAGAGAGAGAGAGAGAGCGAGCGAGAGAGAGCACGAGCGGGAGAGGAGCACAGAGAGAGAGAATCCTAAAAAGGCTTCCCACTGACACTGGGCTCAAACTCACGAACATGAGATCATGACCTGAGCCAAAATCATGAGTTGGATGCTTAACCAACTGAGCCAGCCAGGTGTCCCTGAGAATTGTGTCCTTTTAAGAGGTATTCTCAATCACGTAGAGCCAGCTTGCTGCAAACTGACATCTTAACCAAACATTTATGTTATTTCCAGAAATGAAAAGTACTATAGTCTAGATTTACCTACTCAAGGGTATTGCACACATGAATCTCCTGTCTTATTTGTATTACAGAAGAAAAGGAGGATGAGAATGGCTAAGTAGCTACAGATGAAAATTGAAAAATTAAGTGAACAAATGTGTGCAAGAATATGTGTTTGTGTGTATATATTAGTAGGTGTGTGCATGAGCATATGTATATTCTATGTTGTTCCAGCCAAAGCAATTTTTTGGTCTCTCTTGCTCACCATTGGTTCTCTCTTGCCCACCAATGCTCTTAGAACAGCATCTAGCATCATATTAGATACTCAGTAAATATTTGAAGTCTAAGAAAGTGAAGGAAGGAAGTTGTCCTGGAAGAAAAGAACGTGGAAACTTAATGTAAGATGTAGCTATTGCCACAGTGGAAAGGGGGCTTCTCAACATCAGCACTATTAACATATTGGAGCAGGGAGTTCTTTGCTGTAAGGAATTGCCCCATGCATTAGATGATGTTTCTTAGATCCCTGGCCTCTACTCATCAGATGCCGTTTTACCCCCTTCCCTAGTTGTGACACCAAAACTGTCCCCACAGCAGGGAGAGAAGATGAGACTATTCCTTCCAACGTCTTAGGAAATTAACATGCCAAGTTAAGGTGTTGCGAGGAACACTCTTATCTCATCGTCTGTCCCTGATTTACCTGTACAGGGAGCGGGAGCACATTCTTTGGTAAAACTTTTGGTAGTAAGTGTTCTGTTAGTAATAAGGCTACTGCTTCATCTCCTTCTTTCTGATACTTCTGTCTTACTTTTGAAGCTTGTTTCGTACTTGGATGAAAACCTGAAAGTGTTATTTATTGACCCCCCCCCAAAGAAGCCCCAAATTGAAGAAAATAAGTCTACTTTTCATTTGATTTGATCCCAAGCAGAGAAGCCAGCAAAATCAGTAATTTCTATACAAGGAAGAGGAAGTTGAAATTTGGGGCTTTAATTAGTGTCTGAAAAGTAATAGCTGCTCCATAAATACTACTAGCTGAATACAGAGGGCATTTGGGTTGGAAGAAACAAATGACCAGTGTCCCTGTATCTACTAAACTCAAAGTAGATATAGAATTGCCTCGAGTTGTCATTAGAGAGATGGCTTGCCGTTGACTAAGTAGAATGTTAATTCAGTAGGTAAAAGAAGGCTGAGAACCCTGTACGTAAATGATTCCCAATACTCTTTAAATTAAGGTGACCAAAATATCTGCATGTTTTTGTATTCCCTTAAAAAGTTGAACTTTATTATGCTATTGAGTAAAAGCCCCTGCTGTAAGCACACAGCTCAGCTCCAAGGACAATAATGACAAAGGTTATTGTTCCCCAGAAATGTGTTTCCTTTAATCAGATGGCCCCTTAGAAGAATTCTATTTCCTTTCCCTGAAACCTCTGCATGTCACACTGTTCTGGACGGTGAGTTAATTAAGGATAGAGTTATTTTAAGTTTTGATAACCTTGACAGATACGGAAAAGATACTTCATGTGTTTTTCAACCCTTTCCAATAAAAGCAAAACAAGCATTTTCTTCCAACTTATTTTATTCTTATCTTAAGAATCTAGAAAGTATTTTTATTATTTTTATTCCTATTTCATCACTATTTGGGCAAATGTTTATTTTCCGAAAGTTATTCGAGGGTTGAAGGACCCATTTACTAATTCTATTTTTTTTTTACACTTATTTATTTTTGAGAGACAGAGAGGAACAGAGTATAAGCAGGAAGAGGCAGAGAGAGAGGGAGACACAGGATTCGAAGCACGCTCCAGGCTCTGAGCTGTCAGCACAGAGCCCGACACAGGGCCTGAACTCATGGACTGTGAGATCATGACCTGAGCCAAAGTTGGATGCTTAACCGATGGAGCCCCTCAGATCCCCCCCCCCATTTACTATTTCTAAAAGCATTTTAGAGAATATTATGTACTTCTCAGTGAAATATAGAATATAAAATAAAGAACAAATATAAAAAAACACACATATTTTCACACGTCACTATATAGTAAGGCAAATGTCAAGGAATAAAGAGCTGTGTACCTGCCATCCAGGTGAAGACATTGATCATTTCCATTATCGCCGATGTGCCTGTATTCCCATCCTTAACTTCATCTCTTTCCTCTCCCTCCCAGGGAAAACACTATCCTGAATATTATGTTAATATTCCATTGCTTTTCATTATAATGAAAAATTATATTGTATAAATTTATAAAATTTATAATTTAAACTTTATAAATTTTATATATCTCTATATCTGCATGTCTATTTATATAGGTCTACATGTATATATCTATGTGTATATATGTATATATGCCAATAACTCAATGTATAATGTGTGTATAATGCAAGTATGTCAGTGTATGTATATACACTATACACTTATGTAATACTAAAACTAAATATGAAATAAGTCATTAAATCTATATATGCATATAGAATGTATTCATTATTTAGTATATACCATTTACATATATATATAGAATTAACAATGTATTTAGTATTTAGTTTCATGTGCTCTCAACTTCTACATAATAGGAATTGTACTCTGTATACCACTGCAATGCTTTTTCAGTCAGAAAAGTGATTGTTGGGGCACTTGGGGGGCTCAGTCGGTTAAGCATCCAGCTTCGGCTCAGGTCATGATCTCACGGCTCGTGGGTTTGAACCCTGCATCAGGCTCTGTGCTGACAGCTCAGAGCTTGGAGCCTGCTTCAGATTCTGTGTCTCCCTCTGTCTCTGCCCCTCCCCCACGCATGCCCTGCCCACCCTCAAAAAAAAATTAAAAAAAAAAAAGAAAAGTGATTATGGTTAATGCATTATGACGCTTTTGCTGTTATTCATTTTATTTACTGAATACATTTTTATTATATGACAACACCATCATTTATTTTTTAATTTGTGTGTTACTGTACACTTAAGGCATTTCTTGTGTTATAATGAGTTGTGATGATAGGACCCCACTCTTGAAATCAGCATTTGGAGCATGAGAGCAAGAATTTCTCTGTAGATGATATCCAGGAGTGGAAAGTATATTCAACTTCACAAGAAAATGGTCTCTGAACATGGTTTTAACAGATATGTTTTGAAATTAAAAAAATAAGAATTAGCATTAAGCATGAAATCTCCAGTAACTGGATTTGACAGCTTTTTTGTAATTTCCCAGGTCTACTGGATTTAGAATAATATTTTTTGTGGACTCAATATACAATTTCTTAATTACTAGTGAGGTTGAACATGCTTACGTTTTTATTCCCCGTCTGTGTTTGCTCTTCTGCTAAATCCTTCTTGTGCTTTGTCCATTCCTCTAATTAACTGGCTTTTCTTTTCCCAATGTAAGTACAAAAATTGTTAGTACATTTTAATTTATATCTCTTTTCTAGTTATACAAATCAGAAGTATCTTCTGATGATGTGTAACTTGGTTTTATATTTTCACCATATTCATGTGGTATGTGCAGCACATTTTTAAAAATTTAAGGAAATGAATTTCAAATCTTTCTACGATTTCTGGTGTTTGTGTCTTGTTAAGTGATTCTCTACCCTGTAGTCATACACATATTCTTTTATTTTGCCACTAATGATTTTGAAGTTATTTTTCCCACATATAAGCCTTTCCCACATTTAAGCCTTTAATTACATAAAATACATCTGTGCACATAATGCAAAATGAGGATCCATTTCTGTTTTGCTCACATATTGGAAAAAAAATTTGCCCAGTATCATTTATTAATCATTTGATCTTTTCTGTCTGGTCTGTAAAGCCATCTTTGTTATATGCCAAAGACTCCATGTATGCCTGGATGTGTTTCTTAGTTCCATATTCTGTTCCTGGACAGGTAAAAAAGTGGGTCAATACCATAGGGAGCATGGAAGTGAAGATGCGTGATGATGGCATTCATGTAAAGGTATGGCAATACCGCCACCAAGAGAGATTGCTTTTATACAAAGGAGCTAGTCAAAGAAGCAAACATAGTAAGGATAATAGGAGATAGGCTTCTCTCTGTTGAGCAAGGAGTTACAAGTTTGAAAAGGGAGTAAACTACAGCGATCCCTATGATGATGGAGAGACATTGCTGGAGGTAGATGTACAGATGTGTGTATGTTGGATGTGTGTATGCACATATGCACACACATGCACATGAACCATTAGCAGTGGGCATTAAGCATGCCTCGGTTTAATCTCTACATACAGTGTTCCAATAAAAGGAAGCAGGACTCTCTGAAAGAATGGCTGAATCCATAAGTGGCTCAAAGAATACCAGATAAGCATAGAACATCTTCTGGTGCTAACACAGAAATTCTCTGATAAGGATGGGAACATGTCAAAAAAACCACAAATATTACTTCGAAAGGGCCCCTACTAGCAGAATTTGGGAGTATTGGAACAGTGAAGGGAATAATAGTAATAGATTATAACCCATTGGGATAATGAATGATGTTCTTTCACCTGCCATATAAGACAGGTCAAAAATGCAGGTATTTGCAGCGTACATCATTTCCAGCCATGGGTCTAGAACCAAAATCACATCAGAGAATGATTTCCTTATTCCAGAAGAAAACAAAACCTAGATCGACAAGATAAGAGCAAATACAACATGGCATATTTTCAGTATTTAGTAGTGAAAATCGTCAAGATATTAATATCCACTTGGCTTTCCCAAAATAGAAACAACTCATAATGTAAGGTCCATGTTAACTGTAATATTAATTGCAGTATTTTTGCAAAACTGTGCGTAAGGATCTAGAGAATGAAGTAATTAAATACAAGACCTAAATAAATTTTTTTGAGAAAGTTAGCATAGTCTATATAATTTTATGAAGGTTTTTATTATAGTGTAACATCTATAAGGCTTACGTATTTTTGTACCCTCCATGCTTCAGTGTAGTATCACAGCCAAGTAACAGGATGTCTAGGCCTCATTAATCTCACTGATATAGAACACTAATATTCCAGAAACCAACACTTGAGAAAACCACACACATTCTTTTCAAGTGTGCATAGTGTGTTCACCACAACGAATGATATGCTAGGCTATAAAACAAGTCTGTCTTGTAACTGAAGACTGTATGAAGAATATTTTCTGACCATGAGAGAATCAAACTAAATATTAATAACCATAAGTAGCAAACCACAAATAAAACCAAATATGTATAAATTATAAAGATGAGTCAAAGATAAAATATGATGGAGAAAATTATAAAAGTATTCTGGGGGCACCTGGGTGGCTCAGTTGGTTAAGCATCCAACTCTTGATTTCAGCTCAGGTCATGATCTCATGATCTGTGGGTTAGAACCCCGCATAGGGCTCTGTGCTGACAGCGTGGAGCCTGCTTGGGATTCTCTCTCTCTCCCCCCCTCCCTCTCTGCCCTTCCCCCACTGGCTCTGGCTCGCGCTCTCTCTCTCTCTCTCTCTCAAAATAAATAAACTTTAGAAAATTGAAAACAATATTCTGAACTCCATAACAATGAAAATAAAACACCAAAATTTGGAGGCTGCAGTAAATGCTATGCTTTTTAGACATTTATAACTTAAAAGTTTATATTGAAAAGAAGAAAAATCTAAAGTCAATGACCTAAGATTATATTTGAGGCAGCTAGAGGAAAAAAAAAGCAAAACAAATAAAAAGTGCTTTGAAGAAAAAGAATATAAAGGTAAGAGCACAAATAAAGAAACTAGGGAACAGGCAACAATAAAGATAACTAAAAGCAAAAGCCGGTTCTTTGAAAAGAGGAACAAAATTTATAAATCCCTGGCTGTACTGATGAACACAGAGGGCACAGATCACCGTAACAGTAATGACAGAGACCACAAACCAGTTTTATAAATGGTCAAGTACTTGAACAGGGTTCACAAGAGAAAGTCTGAACATAAGCATCTGAAAAGATCCCCAATGTCTTTAGCCATGGGGAGCAATGCAAATTTAAACCCTAATGAGAGATCCTTAAGCCTCAGTAACCGACCAGAAATTTTAAAGGCTAGCAAAACTGGGGCACCTGGGTGACTCAGTCGGTTAAGCATCTGACTTCAGCTCAAGTTATGATCTCATGGTTCATGGGTTTGAGCCCCATATGGGGCCCTGTGCTGACAGCTCAGAGCCTGAAGCCAGCTTCAGATTCTGTGTCTCCCTCTCTCTCTGCTCCTCTCCCTCTCATGCTCTGTCTCTTTCTATCTCTCAAAAATGAATAAATATTAAATTTTTTTGAAAAATTACTTAAAAAAAAGGAAAGACTAGCAATACTAAGTGTCGGAGAATGTGAAGCAATCCTCATGTTTAGCTTCTGGGAGAGTGAACTGGTACATTTACTTTAAAAAGCAGCTTGGTTAAAGAGACTGTCTTTTTTTTCCATTGGATATTCTTTCCTGCTTTGTCAAAGATTAGTTGGCCATACTTTTGTGGGTCTAGTACTGGGGTTTCTATTCTATTCCATTGGTCTATGTGTCTGTTTTTGTGCCAATACCATGCTGTCTTGATGATTACAGCTTTGTAGTAGAGGCTAACGTCTGGGATTATGATGCCTCCTGCTTTGGTCTTCTTCTTCAAAATTACTTTGGCTATTCAGGGTCTTTTGTGCAACGTGGATGGAACTGGAGAGTGTTATGCTAAGTGAAATAAGTCATACAGAGAAAGACAGATACCATATGTTTTCACTCTTATGTGGATCCTGAGAAAGTTAACAGAAGACCATGGGAGAGGGGAAGGAAAAAAAAAAGAGGTTAGAGAGGGAGGGAGCCAAAACATAAGAGACTCTTAAAAACTGAGAACAAACTGAGGGTTGATGGGGGGTGGGAGGGAGGGAAGGGTGGGTGATGGGTACCGAGGAGGGCACCTGTTGGAATGAGCACTGGGTGTTGTATGGAAACCAATTTGACAATAAATTTCATATTTAAGGAAAAAAATAAAAATAAATAAAAATTTTAAAAATGTAGTTAAAAGCAAAAATAAATAAATAAATAGCTAGAAGCTTGGCTCTCTAAATAAAGTGAATCACATATATGCCCATCATTCCACCCCCAGACATTTACAAAAGATAAATTAAAACACATGCTCCCACTCCCATGCTTGTATGCGAACATTCATAGAGGCTTTATTAAAAATGTCCACAAACTACAAGTAACTCAAATGTCCATCAATGATTCAACGGGGAAAAAAAAGTGACATAGTTTAACAATAAGACAGAATGAACTCTTGATGCCCCAACAACGTCAGGGAAAGGATCCAGAGACAAAAGAGCACATACTTATGAAATCTGTATATATTTATGAAGTTCTAGAACATACAGAGCTAAGAATGGAAATTAGATACAAATTAAAACAATATGACCTCTGAGCATGGAGTAGGAGAACTGACTGGAAAGTGGGCATAAGAGAACTTTCTGGAACAAACAAGATGGCTTATCTCTTTCTTGGCAGGTCTTTACAAGAGTGCGCACTAAACTCATTGAGCTGCATGCTTAAAATCTGTGCATTTTTGTTGTATGAGAATCTCGTATTGATTTGAGAAAAATGCAAACATTTTGCAAATGGTTGTAGTGTTTTTAGAGGTCTTCATGGGTTTTTTCAAATGCAATGTTTATACGGACAATTCATATGTATATCTCAAAGTAAAAAACCCTTTACTATATGTAGTTTTTGTCATGTTTTGTGTTTGCTGAAAGCAACAGAGAGTAATGTTGTTTTATCAAATTTGGCAGTCCAGATATATTTCAAAGTGAGCAAAGAAATAATACCAATGTACTAATGAAAGAGAGGAATAGTATAGGGGATCTGTTGCTTCTCTGCTGAGGCCATTTATGGCTGTGGTATTTGGTGCTGTTTCCGAAAACATTAGTATGGTTTTCAGAATTGTTTATCCAGAAATGCAGTTGTTTCAGTGACCTCAGAAGGTCTCAGGCCCTCTGCTAATGAACCTGATCACAGATGGGTACATAAACCAGTTTCTCCTCTTAGTGTATCTGGGAAAAATTCATAGCAATGAAGATACTTATGAGCATGGTATCAAAAAGAAAGAGAACGCCTTTTTTGCTTGTTTGTTTGTTTGTTTCGGCTGCTTTATTTCAACTATGAGATGGCTAATTGCTATGTTCATGCCTTGTAGTCACCATACCTATCATTTGAGCCATTTGCATTTGCTATGACAAATTCTTATGCTTCTTAATTCTCTACAAAGATATTATTTAAAACATCTTGCAGGACTATAAATTTATCAAACTGAGCTTGATTTCTACACCAAGCAACACACAAAATACTGCTATTCAATTGTAGTCATATTCTGTTCAGTTCATGGAACAGTGCAGGGAGGCACATGGTTGGGGACAGCTGGAATACCAAATTGAGGGGGGAGAAAAGCAGGGAGATGGGTCTTTCAACTGGTGCCCTAGAAAGGTCAATGGGAAAGAAATTTCAACCATTAACTGGTCATTTTTATAGAAGGCAGAAAATTTCCAGGATTTTATTTTAATAGAAGAGGGACATTCAAAGGCTACAGATCTCTAATACCCGTGGGGAGCAAATAAACGTGCTTGTGCTTTGTAGCGATTATGTTGCTGGAAGCAATGCCTTGTAGCAGAACTGCCCTGGGAGGCTGCAGGAGCAAAGTCAGTTATTTTTTTCTTTTGCAACTTTCTTTTATCCCCCTCCTAATAGCATCTCTTGAAGGGCACAGAGGCCAATATTTGATATATTTAATAGATGTGTTTACTTACTTATTTCCTAGACTGCCTGTCACTGTCTTTAATTTTTTAATCACTGGGCTTCTCTCACAAGAAATGGACCATTTTCTTCTGGAGGAAGTAGGAGGACTCAGCATGATGGCAGCCGAGCTATGGGTTGACTTTTAAATAAAGGTTTCTTTGTGGGGTTTGGTGTTAAGTGGACCCATGATTTGAAGCCAACCGAAAAAAACAAAACAAAACAAAACAACACAACAACAAAAAACATTCCATTATTTGGGACACTTACCATCAAACTTTTACCTGTCACCTTTGCTTACATTTTTATACCAGATACACTTGACAATGGGAAACTAACCCAAAGTAGCATAATATAAAGTTAATATAAACTGGAATACTGTCACATGTTTTATCATATTGGTTTTTCATTTTAATATAACTCTCCCCAAAATCAGCCTAGTAGTGATACATCAGACTTCCTTCCTTCCTTTCCTCCCTTCCTTCCTTCCTCCCTTCCTGTCTCTTTACAAATAGTTCCCCCCCCCCGTCTAGTTTATTGAGGTATAATTTACACTCACTTTTGATTGTAGAAATCTATGAGTTTTGATAGATACCTTCAGCCATGTCACCACCATAGCAATCAATATATAGAAAATTTCCATTATCCAAATTTTTCTTTTGTTCCCCTTTGTTGTCAATATCATCCATACCTACCACCTGAAAAACACCATGCTATTTTCTATCCCTATTTTGTGTTTTTTAGACCATCATATAAATGGTATCATAGAGTATAACCACTTGAATCTGGCTTATTTCACTTAGCATAATGCATATGCTGCATATGTTGGTGAATATATTGACATTCCATTTTATTATCAAGTAGTATTTTCTTGAGCGAACATACCTAGTTTGTTTATCCAGTCATAAACCGAAGGACATTTGGGGTTTGTCCAGTTTTTTTTAGAGTATAGATAAAACTCCTACAAACTTTCATATAAGTTTTTATGGGACTGTATGCTTCCATTTGTCTTATATGAATACGTAGCAGTAGGGTTGATGGGCTACATGGTCAGTATATGTTAATCTTTATAAGAAACTATTAACCTGCTTTCAAACCAGCAGGTCTATTTGGCATTCCTGCCAACAAAATATGAGGGTTACTCTACCTCCTTGCAAGCAGTTTGTATGACAGAGTTTTGTGGGTATTGTTATTGTTGTTGTTGTTTGCTTCCTTGTTTTGTCATTCTAATAGGCATGTAGTAAGTGGGTTGTTTCTGAGTAAGTAACTAACATGCCACAGTGATCTATCTATCAGAGCTGGCTCTCTGGCAGACTGCGTGTGTCTCTTCTCGATTCTGCATTCAGTTATGTCACAGTCCATAGCTTGGAATTAGCCCTGAAACCACAGAAACAGTCAGAAGTCAGGGTGGCTGTTCTGTTGTTTGTTTTATTTTGTATTTTGTTGTTTTTTCTTTCCATGTAGTCAGCTCCCTAACATTCACCAGCACACCCCTGGTCACTGCCTTCACCAAACAAACACATGTTTTAGAAAAATACGGTGAGTGCACCAAAGGGGAAAACAAATGTCTTCCGGAAAATATGGGGGAAACACCTCACTATAGTGTATTAAGCTATAATAAGGAAACTAAAGGTGTTATGGGTGCCAAATTCAGACACAGATCTTCAGAGTAATTTCAAAGATTAAGTAGTGCCTACACTGAGAACCACATAACAAAATGATCTGGGTCAATGTTCATGGTGCATGGAGCAGAGTCAGGACCAGCTGGTGAGAGACACCATTAGGGAACACAACGAGCCAAGCCTGTAAACACACAGAAGGCACGGCAAAAGGAGCAAAAATGGTGTCTGGAGGTGGAAATCTGTGTCAGTTAATAAAGGGTCTTGTGAGCTGTGTTAAAAATTTGAACTTCATCCTGAGGATTCATGGACCCTAGATGAGTCTAAAGTGTAGAGTGAAATAATCAAAATTTTATTTTCAAGTAAAATGTGGCGATGATGAAAAAATGCGTTGGATATAGGAAGACCAGAGCTGGGGCACCGCTGCAAAGATGAATGGAAGAGAGTTCAGGAACCACTGGTGGTAGTAGCTATGGTGACCCAGAAATGCGGTGTGAAAGCCCACATTCAAGTATGTTACACGGTAGCTGACCAGATTCAGAGTACCAGGCTGGCCTGAATTACAAGAACTGGTGAAATAATGAGAGACTTGGGTAAGCATGCCATCACCTCAATTGACCATCCCCATACAATCAACACACATCCAGTGTGAAGGGTGTATGGGTCAGGACACGAGGAAGGGTATACACATCATGAGGCATGGAGGTCCTGTGGTATAGACAGAGTGGGGAATTAGCCAGCAGAGAGAGCTTAATACCATGGAAACATTTCATAACACAACAATAAGAGAAGTAGACACTATGTCTTTTCAGCACGTAAAAATTTCCCATATCATTATGTAATAAGGAAATCTTTGCTGTCCTACGTTTACTACTTTCTGATTCTACCTCTTATTCTGTCACCCAGTCTTTAGCAAGCTTGACTGTGTCTTCATATAAATGACTGCATTGAAATGAAACTAAGAGCTGTTTTTTTTAAAGAAAAAACACAATTAATAAGCCCCTAGCCAGACTTATCAAAAAGAAAAGAGAAAGGACCCAAACAGATAAAATCACAAGGGAAAGAGGAGAGATCACAACCAACACCACAGAAATACAAAAAATTATAAGAGAATAGTGTGAAAAATTATATGCCAACTGGGTGATCGGGAAGGAATGAACAAATTCCTAGACACTCACACATTACCAAAACGCAAACAGGAAAAAATAGAAAATTTGAACACGCTGATAATCAGCAAAGAAATTGAATGAATCAATTATCAAAAATGCCCCAACAAATAAGAGTCCTGGGCCATATGGCTTCCCAGGGGAATTCAACCAGACATTTAAAGAAGAGTTAATACCTATTCTCCTCAAACTCTTCCAAAAACTAGAAATGGAAGGAAAGCTTCCAAACTCATTCTGTGAAGCCAGCATTACCTTGATTCCAAAACCAGAGAAAGACCCCACAAAAAAGGAGAATTCCAGGCCAATATCCCTGATGAATCTGGATGCAAAAATTTTCAACAAGATACTAGCAAATAGAGTTCAACAGTACATTAAAAGAATCATACACAGTGATCAAGTGGGATTCATTCCTGGGCTACAGGGCTGGTTCAATATTCACAAATCAATCAACGTGATACACCACATTAATAAAAGAAGGGATAAAAACTATACGATCCTTTCAATAAATGCAGAGAAAGCACTTCACAAAATACAGCATCCTTTCTTAATAACCCTCAAGAAAGTAGGGATAGAAGGAACATACCTTAACATCATAAAAGCCATATATCAGAGGTCCACAAATAATATCATCCTCATTAGGAAAAAAACTGAGAGCTTTCCCCCTAAGATCAGGAACACAACAAGGATGTCCACTCTCACCACTGCTGTTTAACATAGTACTGGAAGTCCTAGTCTCAGCAACTAGACAACAAAAAGAAAGTAAAGGCATCCAAATTGGCAAGGAAGAAGTCAGATTTTCACTCTTCGCAGATGACATGATACTCTGCATGGAAAACCCGAAAGACCCTACCAAAAAACTAAAGAACTGATACACGGATTCAGCAAAGTCGCAGGATATAAAATCAATGTACAGAAGTCTCTTGCATTTCTATACACCAATAATGATGAAGCAGAAGGAGAAATCAAGGAATCTATGCCATTTACAATTGCACCAAAAACCATTAAGATACCTAGGAATAAATGTAACTAAAGAGGTAAAATATCTGTATGCTGAAAACTATAGAAAGCTTATGAAAGAAATTGAAGAAGACACAAAGAAATGGAAAAAATATTTCATGCTCATAGATAGGAAGAACAAATATTGTTAAAATGTCAATACTACCCAAAGCAACCTACACATTCAATAAAATCCCTGTCAAAATAACTCCAGCACTTTTCACATAGCTAGAACAAACAACTCTGAAATTTGTATAAAACCAGAAAAGACCCTGAATATCCAAAGTAATGTTGCAAAAGAAAACCAAACCTGGAGGCATCACAATCCCAGACTTCAAGCTCTATTACAAAGCTATAATCATGAAGACATTATGGTACTGGCACAAAAACAGACACATAGATTGATGGAACAGAATAAAGAACCCAGAAATGGACCCACCAGTGTATGGCCAACTAATCTCTGACAAAGCAGGAAAGAATATCCAATGGGAAAAAGTCTCTTGGGGCGCCTGGGTGGCTCAGTCAGTTAAGTTTCTGACTTCGGCTCAGATCATGATCTCGCGTGAGATCATGTGAGTTCGAGCCCTGCATCGGGCTCTGTGCTGACAGCTCAGACAGAGCCTGGAGCCTGCTTCAGATTCTGTGTCTCCCTCTCTCTCTTCCCCTCCTCTGCTCATGCTCTGTCTCTCTCTCTCTCTCAAATATAAATAAACATTAAAAAAAAAAAGAAAAAAGTCAGTCTCTTCAGCAAATGGTGTTGGGAAAACTGGACAGCGACATGCAGAAGAATGAACCTGGAGCACTTTCTTACACCATACACAAAAATAAACTCAAAATGGATGAAAGATCTAAATGTGAGACAGAAGAAAACCATCAAAATTCTACAGGAGAAAACAGACAGCAACCTCTTTGATGCTGGCCAGAGAAACTTCTTAGTCAACACATCTCTGAAGGCAAGATAAACAAAAGCAAAAATGAACTATTGGGACCTCATCAATATAAAAAGCTTCTACACAGTGAAAGAAACAATCATCAAAACTAAAAGGCAACTGACATAATGGGAAAAGATATTTGCTAATGACATATCAGATAAAGAGTTAGTATCCAAAACCTATAAAGAACTTATCAAACTCAACACCCAAAAACCAAATAACCCAGTTAGGAAATGGGCAGAAGACATGAACAGATACTTTCCCAAAGAAGACATCCAGATGGCTAAAAGACACATGAAAAGATGCTCAATGTCACTTATCATCAGGGAACTACAAATCAAAACCACAATGAGATACCACCTCACTTCTGTCAGAATGACTAAAATTAACAATTCAGGAAACAACAATGTTGGCAAAGATGGAGAGAAAGGGGAAACCTCTTGCATTATTGGTGGGAATGAAAACTGAAATCAAAAATAGAACTACCCTACAACCCAGCAATTGCATTACGAGGTATTTATCCAAAGGATACAAAAATGCTGATTTGAAGAGGCAAATGCACCCCCAATGTTAATTGCAGCACTATCTACAATCATCAAATTATGGAAAAAGCCCAAATGTCTATCGATTGATGAATGGATAAAGATGTGGTGTATGTGTATGTGTGTGTGTGTACGTGTGTGTGTGTGTGTGTATATGTGTATATATATATATATATGTATATATATGTATGTGTGTGTATATATATATATATATATATATGTATGTATGTATGTATATATAGTGGAATACTACTCACAGATGAAAAATTGACATCTTGCCATTTGCAACAACATGGATGGAACTAGAATGCATTACATTAAGTGAAACAAGACAGTCAGAGAAATATAAATATCATATGATTTAATTCATATGTGGTATTCGAGAAACACAACAGATGAACATAGGGGAAGGGAAGGAACAATAACATAAAAACAGAGAGGGAGGCAAACCATACAAGACTCTTAAATACAGAAAACAAGTGGGCGGGGCAAGGAGTTAAAGGGGTAATGGGCATTAATGAAGGCACTCTATGGGATGAGCACTGGGTGTCATATGTAAGAGATGAATCGCTGGATTCTACTCCTGAAGCCAAGACTACACTGCATGCTAACTAAATTGAATTTAAATAATAAATACATATGTGTGTACATAATATACATAAGTATATTATATGTCTATACACACATACATATTGAATGAAAAAAATGAAATGAAATTGGAAAACAAAACTTTCTATCCCATTTAATGACTGAAATTTAAATATTGAATTACGGCATCGAGTTCAGGTTGTTAAGAAACAAAGAAACAAACAAAAAGCCTTGTATCCAAATTTACATAGACATATCTCTCAAAGTTATTTTTTAGGTTTCATTTTTACAGTGGTGTCAAAATAATACCACTTCTCCTAAATTCCATATTGATGAAAATATTTATAATGCAAACAAGGGATATTGTGTATTTCAGAGAAGTTAGAGAAGGGCCATGTCAGCTGTTTAATCTTTGAAAAACTGGTTAAATCTCATGAGAAAGTCCTTTTTTTAGAATGAAAATCTCAGGTGACCCCAATTTGGCCCACTCCCTAATCTAGTCTGATTAATTAGGTCAATGTCACATATGCTATGCCCCATCTTTCTGTCAATGGGAAGAGTGGGATCAAAAGAAGGATAAAATAAATACTTGGAATCTCATGACATGTAAAGAATGGTCTTTTATTGTTTTGGATTTATGCATATTTAAAGCCAAAAATATTTGATAAAGAAATGAATATTTATTTTACTAGTTCCTCAATGGAAATACCAGCTTTAATATTGCAATTCAGACGTCATTTATATTACCCAATTAATACTGATTTGATATCTATCTAATAGATTATAGATAGATGGAATAATAGATAAATAGATAATAAATAATCTACCTTCTACAGGTGTGTATAAGTTTTTAAAACCAGGAAGAAATCTTATTCAATCCAGAACTCTAATTGGAAAGCTAAACATATGAGAAACTCTGGAAGACAATGTTTCTCTAGCAGAATCCACAGTGTATTTGCTGCCTGAATTCATTCATTCAGTCATTCAAAAAATATTTATGAAGCAGCTACTAGGTACTTTTGAGCTCTTCCATGCTCTGGGCCCCAGTAGTAAGTAGAATAGACATTCAAATCCTAACTTTCATGAAGATAAAAAACATTGAGTGGATTTGAGTTGTATTTTAGGACACAGATAAAGGATCTGAGTAATTCAATGTGAGGGATGAAGAAAATGAAGAGTCAGAGACAAGTGAGTTTTGGAAGATAGGGAGGAAAGATTTGGAAGGAGATGTACCAAGGATTTAACTCAAAGTGTCTTGGAGAATTACTTTGGAAATAATAGGTAGGCAATTGTATGTTAAATTGGATCTTAGAGGAAGCATCTGAGAGAGAAAAATTATAAGCTGTGAGAATGTGTGTCATATTTTATTTTATTTTTCTAATGCTTATTTATTTTTGAGAGAAAGCATGCTGGCAGGGGAGGGGCAGAGAGAGAGGGCAGAGAGGATCTGAAGCTGGCTTTGTGCTGACACCTGATGCAGGGCTCGAATTCATGAACCGTGAAATCATGACCTGAGTCAGTAGTTGGACACTCAAGTGATGGAGCCACCCAGCTCCCCTGTGTGTCATATCTTTAAAAAAATTTTTTTAATGTTTATTTATTTCTGAGACGGAGAGAGACAGAGCATGAGTGGGGGAGGAGCAGAGAGAGACAGAGACACAGGGTCAGAAGCAGGCTCCAGGCTCTGAGCTGTCAGCACAGAGTCTGACGCGGGGCTCGAACTCACGAACCGCGAGATCATGACCTGAGGCAAAGTCGGTCACTCAACCAACTGAGCCACCCAGGCGCCCCTCTGTGTGTCATATCTTAAATCATTGGGGTCAGTGATTATACAAGACAGAAAAGAGAACAGGGTGATGACTGAGCCTTGAGGACCCCCAAATGTAGAGATGAAGTAAAAAGGAACCAGCAACAAACACCAGGAAGGAATCCCAGTAAAGGGAACTGGTAAGCTTTTCTACCAGATAGTGTGAGAAAAGCCACTTTATGCTATGCATACACTCGCACTATTTACAATGTTATACCAGCTGAATGTAGGAAGGCACAGTCAATTCCTTATGTCAACCTGGACAAGTCTGAGTTCTCTGTGCCCTCTCTTGCACTTCAAGCAGCAGACGGTACATTTTCACAATTTGTGTCTCTGTGATGTAGCCAGGTTATAAAGAACAATCACTTGAGTTCCATGGCTTTTCCTAGGCCTTACTATGGAGCCTAATGCCTTGAAAGACTGGTTACTGGTTACCGGAGGTAGGTTATGAGCAAGAGTGATATTGTGAAGTCGGAGGCAAAAAGGTGAATGTCCCTGAAACTAGGGAGGGAAGAAAAGAGACAGGTCAATTAATTCACCCACGCATCTGGGTACCCTCTTCCCCATCCAGATCTTGCACAGTGGTAATGGAGGAACGCCTAAGCAAAAATGCCAATGTGGGGCACGTAGGGAGAATGCAACGCAGTATAGATGTTTCTAGTCCCACCAAAGATTTCTCTTTCCCAAGAGTAGTGGTCTAGAAGCAGAGAACATCGAGGCAATGGGGAAATTCAAGACTTGGTGGGACTGGATGTCCTCGGGCAACATCAGAGGGCTCTCCGGTGTCCAGTGCTATGGCTTTGAATAGACCTTGGAACTTCAGTGAAAATCAAACACTGAGGAACACAGTGTATTTCTCAGCAGTACAGGCTGATCAGTGACAGATGAAGGCTGGACGTCTAAAATTAAATGAAGTTTTATTTTATTTCTTTTTACTTATTTATTTATTTATTTTTTTTAATTTTTTTTTCAACGTTTATTTATTTTTGGGACAGAGAGAGACAGAGCATGAACGGGGGAGGAGCAGAGAGAGAGGGAGACACAGAATCGGAAACAGGCTCCAGGCTCCGAGCCATCAGCCCAGAGCCTGACGCGGGGCTCGAACTCCCGGACCGCGAGATCGTGACCTGGCTGAAGTCGGACGCTTAACCGACTGCGCCACCCAGGCGCCCCTACTTATTTATTTTTTTAACATTTATTTTTATTTTTAGAGACAGGGAGAGACACAGAGTGTGAATGGGGGAGGGGCAGAAAGAGAGGGAGACACAGAACCTGAAGCAGGCTCCAGGCTCCGAGCTGTCAGCACAGAGCCCAACACAGGGCTTGAACACATGAACTGTGAGATCATGACCTGACCTTAAGTCAGACACTTAACCAACTGAGCCATCCAGGTGCCCCACGGTTTTAAAAAGGAAGAAATTCCTATTTCTTGCATACACTTCTGAACTAAATTGAATTCATTTAGAAGTGAAGGAATTCACTACCAATATTTCCGACTTAAGGTGTATGGAAAAGTCCTCATGCTTCAAAATATTTTGCTCATTCTGTGAAATAACTCTTTAAATAATAATTGCACATTACTACAAACCTAACCCTCAACAGTGACTAAAACTATTTCACATTTTAATGAAATGCAACTTAGCCATACACTTTTCTGTACATAATTTGTTGAATTACTTCTTTTTTTTTGATGCAGTTAAGGGTAGAATATGGAGTAATTTTTTTATAAAGCTTATTTATTTATTATTTCAGAAAGAGAAAGAACACAAGCAGGGGAAAAGCAGAGACAGAAGGAGACACAGAATCCAAATCAGGCTCTAGGCTCTGAGTTGTCAGTACAGAGCCCGACACAGGGCTTGAACCCACTATCCGTGAGATCATGACCTGAGCCAAAGTTAAATCGGATGCTTAACCGACTGAGTCACCCAGGTGCCCCATATATGGAGTCATTTTGAGCATGGAGCCTTCAATAAGATTTGAGATAGTGGGAGGAAAACAAAGGGAGCAGGAGAAGAGCAAGGGTTCACTGATGAACGGAAGGTGGGGAGAGAGTGAAGGGAAATACGGGCCCAAATTTTAATAAGGGAAGATAACTGTTCTAATTTTACTGAAGGTTGGTACTGCTGATTACCCAATCTAAGCCTCCACAATCCTAAAATTCTCCTCCAGACCCTACACTGCCTCTGGTATACACTAAAATGATCAGACTAGGAACTTGGACATGAAGTAGGAAATGAAATTATCTTGAATTAAAAACAAAAAGTCATGACAAGGATACAGGGAGAGACAACAGCACAGTGAACTGTGCTAGTCTGCAGTTACGGTATTGCATTTCATAGCGCCTTCTAGTGGCCGGGTCTGTGCTGGGTCATTTTATCATCAGAGGAGTTCAGCAGTTATAAAGCACTGGGTGATGTATGGAATCGTTGAATTATTATATTGTACATCTGAAACTAATGTAACACTGTAGGTTATCTGTCTTGGAATTAAAATAAAATAAAATGAAGTTTTAAAAATGCCCAGCTGAAATTGTTTGCTCTTTATTAAATTTCTGAGTAATGATTCAAAACTCCATTCTTGGTCAAAATAATTGAAGACTATTGTGAGAAATTCCTATCCTACAGAAGATCATTGTTTTTTTATAGTTAATTAGAAGTGAAAGTTGTTTCCCATTGTCCTCTCCTCTTTAGAAAGAGAAGATTGAAATCTGACATCCCTCCCCCCACCAAAGAAAAGGAAAGGAAAATAAATTTACCAAAAGGATTAACATGCATTTTCTCAGGCACTGTCAGATTCAGAGATTATTCTTTACCGTTTATGGTTTACTCCTCCATAAGTATAGACCTTGAGTTTAAAAATTAATGGAAAAGGGGGCACCTGGGTGGCTCAGTCAGCTAAGTGTCCATCTTTAGCTCAGGTCATGATCTCGCGGTTCATGAATTGGGGTCCCTTGTGGGGCTCTGTGCTGACAGCTCAGAGCCTGGAGCCTGCTTCCGATTCAGTCTCCCTCTTTCTCTGTCCCTCCCCCACTCACGCTCTCTCTCTCTTTCTCAAAAATAAACATCAAAATGTTTAATTAATGGAAATGAATAACAACAGTAGATTTAACACAAATTCCTCAGATTACATTTGTTTGCCAAAAAACCTACCAAACTTCTCAACAAAATGGCACCTCCTATTGTACAGAAGAAATTTAAGGAAATGTGCTGTGAGATTTCACTTTGCCTCAAACGTTTTGCTTTTGAAAACAGCTTTCTGGAACATAGAAGCAATGTACACGCCTTACCCTGGTATTTCTTAAGGTGCCATATCAAAGAGACCAATGGACAGAGATGGACATGGGGAGGAGGGATGGAAAACCGCTCAATTCAGAAGTTAAATTGGAGAAGTCCATCGAGATTTATCGGCGTTTACAAGTGCAATGGTTTAGTGCAGCGTGTATGCAACCCTGAGGGCCCGTTCCTGACGGACAAAAGGAGACCTGAGATGCCAAAACAACAGAGCTCAATCTTTCAGAGACGATGTATTTTCTTAAGGTTAACCTTGAGGTTTTCTGTGCTCTGAAGTCCCTTGACCTTCCTTGGAGAATGAATTTTTGGATTAAATCTTAATGGATTTTCAGAGAAGACTGATTATAGGAGCATAAAATAAAATGAATTATGTAATGAGTTTCTTCATTACTGCAGATTGATGGCTTCCTTATTGTCTGGTTGGCTGAGAATGGCTTCCTAAAGAGTTTGAGACAAGGCACCAAATGATGGAAATAATTTACTTCTTAAGACAAATCATTAAAGTGTCATGTAAGTGTAGTGTGTGTGTGTGTGTGTGTGTGTGTGTGTGTGCGTGCAGATACCTATTTACACATGCTTCCTGGTGAATCAGTCCAACTCCTTAAAAAGTATTTTCGAATTAATAAGAATTACTCAAGGAACGATTATGCAGAGATACAAAATCCGTGAAAAAAAATATTTGTGGCTCATATTACTATCCAACAGTACATTTTGCACCTAGATGTTTGGTCAGCTATCGTTTGTCAGTTCCATGAAAATCAAGAGTCACTGGTGTGTGGGGGGCGGGTGGGGCTTTGTTCTACTCCAAGCTGTATGTTTGGTACCTGGGAAGATCCTCAGTAACACAGTAGATGCAGAGAGCTATATGAATAAATGAAAGTATATGTTTATCAAGGAAAGGAAGCAAATGAGGCTAGTTAGTAGAGTCTTTGTTTCTGCTACTTGTCAAGAGAAGATAAGTAGTATTTATAATGGCACTCCTCCACAACCAACCTGTGTTATCTTGACTTTAGTCTGCATCTCAATTGTTTGAAGATCTTTCATTTGTGAAGTGACCTAGTTCTTGACTCTTAAAGGGTCTGAGCCCAAAGCAGTCTCACCACTGGGTTGATGTAGGTGTCCATCCTATTTACCACTAGGCTGGAAATATTAGAAGGACTCCCAGAGGGCGTCCTCATACTTTTCCCAGCACCCATTATGTGGTGGAAATCCAATTTCCCCTCTATAATTAGAGGTAATAGCCGGTCAACGCAAGAACCACCCTGTGGTACTTATTGGTCCAGTGACGCAAGGAGCCACAATGGCCAGGTGGCAGTCTTAATTTCCAATTAATGCAACTATCGTATATCCTGCAGTGGAACCATTTTTTTCTTGCAACTGAGCCCAAATATACAGGATAAAAAGCAAAAATGTTATGAGCTAGGCACGATATAATAGGTGACACTCCCTACATCTAACCTTTGGCTTCTGGACCCACAAGATCTAGCTCTGAGAGAAACGGTTCCAAATACCAGTTGTTTGTTCAGAGCATATACTGTGTCTCATAGAACAGCACCACAGCCTTGCACAAACTACGTATTCAATAGATCTGTTCATCATTTTATTTAGCTGAGGTGTTTTTACCTAACAAGGGCAGGATAGTGTCAATTAATCCCATGGTTGTGAGCTGATTATCTCTTCTATTTCTTTATAAAAACAAGCTCTTTATTCAGAACAATTGTTGTGTGAGACACTGCTGGTGGTGAATAAGGCATTCAGTTATTCTCTGGGTCATGACGCCGGCTGATTCTTTATGGTCAAGGTAAGCAATCCCATATCAAGAATAAACAACTCTTGGGGCGCCTGGGTGGCGCAGTCGGTTAAGCGTCCGACTTCAGCCAGGTCACGATCTCGCGGTCCGTGAGTTCGAGCCCCGCGTCGGGCTCTGGGCTGATGGCTCAGAGCCTGGAGCCTGTTTCCGACTCTGTGTCTCCCTCTCTCTATGCCCCTCCCCCGTTCATGCTCTGTCTCTCTCTGTCCCAAAAATAAATAAACGTTGAAAAAAAAAATTAAAAAAAAAAAAAAAGAATAAACAACTCTTGAAGTGACACACACTTTCTCTTCTTCATGAAGGAAACCTGTTTTTCCCTTTATCTAATACGAGCAACTTGCCCTCACGTGGCTGAAACACAAGGTGCTTTATTGAGGTCTCAGCTTTGTCTCTGCTCTTTGCAGATTGGGAATCGGGTGCGAGAAGCCAAGATGGCAGAACAGTACGGAAGCTTTTTGTGTGTTTCATGTCCATGAAACACAGCCAGACCAACACTAACCCATCCTACACACCTAGAAAACTGATTGGAGGATTAACACAACAATCTGCACAACCTGAACCACAGAATTCAGCAGGTGCGGCACAAAGAGGTGAATTTGGGGAGTGAGAAGCCGTGGAAGTTAGGGAACTGCTTTTGTGGGTAGAGGATGGAGACTGGGGAGGGGGGAAGAATGCGGGAAAAGCACCCCTCCGCAAAAGCAGCTGGAGAGAAAGTAGAAAATTGGAAACAGGTACAGGGACTAAACTAAAAAGGGACAAAGGAGAAAGGAGAAAGGAGAGGGTTTAAATGCCATTAAGACTGTAAACAAGGGGAGCACAAAGGCTGCAACTCCGCAGCTCCATACCTGGCGGTGCTCTGGTGGGAAGGGCGAATCCCCAGGAACAGAGTGGGGTCTGGGAGGTTCTTGAGCCACACGGGGAAAAGCGGTTCCACTGCTGGAAGGACATTTGGTGGAGACTGTTGAAGCCACCTGGTCCCAGCAGACCCCAGAAAACGGCCACCTTCGCTGGTGCTGGAACAAGGTCCTTAAGGCTGAAGCCTGGTGCCAGATGTGTGTTGTGATTTTCCATAATCCCTGAAACGCTGCAGCTACACCGTCTCACGAACTTTTTCTGGGGCGGGTGGCACCTGGTCGCAGTCTCAGGGCACCGGCAGCAGCAGGGTCAGCAAGCGTTCCTGGGTGCAGCCGACACTCGGCCATTGCTCATTCGGCCAGTGCTCGGGGAGACCCTCCCACAGAGGGCGGAACGGGCCAAAGCCACGGTCCTTCAGAAGTAAGGGGGGGGGAAACAGTCGCATCTGAGACAAAACTCGGGAGAGAGGTACTGCCTGGGGCCTGGCCATGGAGACTGAAAAAGCGGGGAGTGGACTAGAGCTGAAGACAGAGGACAGGTGTGCAATTGCTGATCCAGAAGAACAGAATGGGTAGCTGGGTGTTTTTTGTTTTGTTTTGTTTTGTTTTGTTACCACTCCCGAGCATGCGCATAGGCACCTACAAGCACCGCAACAATCCACCCCAGTAGGAGAGTGGCACCATCTAGTGGAGAGTGGAGCTGTTATGCTGAGCCCCACTCAACTGGGCCAACTTCCCTCTTCAGGAACAGGTCTCACCGCCTGCTTAATTTATGGACTATAAAGAGCTACATAGACTGATTTGTAGGGGAAAACAAAGCAATTTCAGTCCTAATTCAATCTGTTAGCAGGTTCCTCTATTCAACTTTCTTTTGTTTCTTTATTCTTTCTCTCTTTTACAATTCTTTTCTTTTTCTCTTTATTCTTTCTGAATACAGAAAAAGAAAAAAATTCATTTTTATTTTAAATTTTATTAAAAGTATCTTTATTTATATTTTATTACTATATTTTTTACTTTTGTGTAAATTTTTTCAAATTCTACTTTATTTCCATCATTTTATTTTAGTTCAGTGTATTCACCTTTTCAAATTTTCAATTTCCTTTTTTTCTTTCTTTTTCTTTTTTCTCTTTTTGTTTCTTTTCTTTTTCTTGAATGCAGAAAGAGAAAAACTTCATTTTTACTTTCAATTTCTATTAAAATATTTTTAATTTTTAAATTTTTTTTTCAACGTTTATTTATTTTGGGGACAGAGAGAGACAGAGCATGAACGGGGGAGGGGCAGAGAGAGAGGGAGACACAGAATCGGAAACAGGCTCCAGGCTCTGAGCCATCAGCCCAGAGCCCGACGCGGGGCTCGAACTCACGGACCGCGAGATTGTGACCTGGCTGAAGTCAGACGCTTAACCGACTGCGCCACCCAGGCGCCCCAAAAATATTTTTAATTTTTAATACTATATTTTTTTGCTTTTAGGTAAGTTTTTTCAAATTCTATTTTACTTCCATCATTTTATTTAAGTCTAATACAGTGTATTCACTCTTCCGAATTTTGAAACGATTTCTTTTTCTTTTTTTTTCTTTTTTATCTTTTATCTCTTTTTTGTTTCTTTTCTTTCTTCTTAAATACAGAAAAAGGAAAAAAAATTCATATTTATTTTTAATTTTTATTAAAAATATTTTTCTTTAATTTTTTTCTACTATATTCTTTACTTTTGTGTATATTTTTTCAACTTCTATTTTACCCCCATCATCTCATTATAATCTACTTCAGTGTATTCATTTTTTCAAATTCTCAAACAATTTCCTTTTTTTTCCTCCCCCTCTCTTTTTTTTGTCTAATCTGTCAAACCACTTTCAACACCCAGACCAAAACACACCTAAGATCTAGCATCATCTATTCAATTTGTGTGCGTGTGTTTTTAATTTTAATATTTTTTTAATTTTAATATTTTTTTAATTTCAATTTTTCTGACTCATATATTCCTTTTCTCCCTTCAAAATGACAAAACGAAGGAATTTACCCCAAAAGAAAGAGCATGAAAAAACGACAGCCAGGGATGTAACCAACACAGATTTAAGCAAGATGTCTGAACCAGTATTTAGAATCACGATAATAAGAATACTAGCTGGAGTCGAAAATAGATTAGAATCCCTTTCTGCAGAGATAAAAGAAGTAAAAGATAGCCAGCATGAAATTAAAAATGCTATAACTGAGCTGAAATCATGGATGGATGCAGCAGCGGCAAGGATGGACAAAGCAGAAATGAGATTCAGCGATATAGAGAACAAACTTATAGAGAATAACGAAGCAGAAAAAAGGAGGGAGATTAAGGCAAAAGAGCACAATTTAAGAATTAGAGAAATCAGTGACTCATTAAAAAGGAACAACATCAGAATCATAGGGGCCCCAGAAGAGGAAGAAAGAGAAACAGGGGTAGAAGGGTTATATGAGCAAATCATAGCAGAAAACTTTTCCTAACCTGGAGAAAGACACAGACATCAAAATCCAGGAAGCACAGAGGACCCCCATTAGATTCAACAAAAACTGACCATCAACAAGGTATATCATAGTCAAATTCACAAAATACTCAGGCAAGGAGAGAATCATGAAAGCAGCAAGGGAAAGAAAGTCCCTAACATACAAGGGAAGACAGATCAGGTTTGCAGCAGACCTATCCACAGAAACTTGGCAGGCCAGAAAGAAGTGGCAGGATATATTCAGTGTGCTGAATCAGAAAAATATGCAGCCAAGAATTCTTTATCCAGCAAGGCTGTCATTCAAAATAGAAGGAGAGATAAAAAGTTTCCCAGACAAACAAAAATTAAAGGAGTTTGTGATCACTAAACCAGCCCTGCAGAAATTTTAAGGGGGACTTTCTGAGGGGAGAAAAGATGAAAAAAAAATATATATATATATATGTGTGTGTGTATATATACACACACACATATATTTATACACACACACACACACACACACATATATATATATGCATATATATATACACACATATGAAAAGTAACGAAAGATTAGAAAGGACAAGAGAACACCACCAGAAACTCCAACTCTACAAGCATCATAATGGCAATAAATTCATATCTTTCAGTACTCTCTCTAAACGTCAATGGACTCAATGCTCCAATCTAAAGACATGGTAACAGAGTGGATAAGAAAACAAGATCCATCTATATGCTGTTTACAAGAGACCCACTTTAGACCTAAAGACACCTTCAGATTGAAAATAAGGGTATGGAGAACCATCTAGCATGCTAATGGTCAATAAAAGAAAGCTGGAGTAGCCATACTTATTTCAGACAATCTTGACTTTAAAATAAAGACTGTATCAAGAGATGCAGAAGGGCATTCATTATATCATAATCAAAGGGTCTACAGACCAAGAAGACCTAACAATTGTAAACATTTATGTGCCAAATGTGGATGCACCCAAATATGTAAATCAATTAATCACAAACATAAAGAAACTCATCGATAGTAATACCATAATAGTAGAAGACTTCAACATCCCACTGACAACAATGAACAGATCATCTAATCAAAAAATCAACAAGGAAACAATGGCTTTGAATGACACACTGGACCACATGGACTTAACAGAAATATTCAGAACACTTCATCCTAAAGCAGAATATACATTCTTCTCCAGTGCACATGGAACATTCTCCAGAATAGACCATATACTGGGACACAAATCAGCCCTATGTAAGTACAAAAAGATAGAGATCACACCATGCATATTTTCAGACCACAGCGCTATGAAACCTGAAATCAACCACAAGAAAAAATTTGGAAAGGTAACAGATACTTGGAGACTGAAGAACATCCTACTAAAGAATGAATGGGCTAACCAAGCAGTTAAAGAGGAAATTAAAAAATAGATGGAAGTCAATGAAAACGATAGCACCACAACCCAAAACCTCTGGGACACAGCAAAGGCAATCATAAGAGGAAAGTATATAGCAATCCAGGCCTTCCTAAAGAAGGAAGAAAGATCTCAGGTACACAACCTAACCTTACGCCTTAAAGAGCTGGAAAAAGAACAGCAAATAAAACCCAAAGCCAGCAGAAGACAGGAAATAATAAAGATTAGAGCAGAAATTAATGCTATCCAGACCAAAAAAACAGTAGAACAGATCAATAAAACAAGAAGCTGGTTTTTTGAAAGAATTAACAAAATTGATAAGCCACTAGCCAGTTTGATCAAAAAGAAAAAGGAAAGGACCCAAATAAATAAAATCAAGAATGAAAGAGGAGAGATCACAACCATTATGAGCAATTATATATTATGCATATTATGAGCTATCATATGCCAATAAAATGGGTAATCTGGAAGAAATGGACAAATTCCTGGAAACATATACACTACCAAAACTAAAACAGGAAGAAATAGTAAATTTGAACAGTCCCATAACCAGTAAGGAAATCGAATTAGTAATAAAAAATCTGCCAAAAAACAAGAGTCCAGGGCCAGATGGCTTTCCAGGAGAATTCTACCAAACATTTAAGGAAGAGTTAACACCTGTTCTCTTGAAACTGTTCCAAAGAATAGAAATGGAAGGAAAACTTCCAAACTCTTTCTACGAAGACAGCATTATCTTGATTCCAAAACTAGACAGAGACCACACTAAAAAGGAGAACCATAGACAAATTTCTCTGATGAACATCGACGCAGAAATCCTCAACAAGATATTAGCCAACTGGATCCAACAATACATTAAAAAAATTATTCACCACGACCAAGCGAGATTTATACCTGGGATGTAGGGCTGGTTCAATATCCGCAAGTGAATTAATGTGATTCATCACATCAGTAAAAGAAAGGGCAAGAACCATATGACCCTCTCAATAGTTACAGAGAAAGCATTTGACAAAATACAGCATTCTTTCTTGATGAAAACTCTCAAGAAAGTAGGGATAGAAGGATCATACCTTGAGATCATAAAAGCCATATAAGAATGACCCAATGCTAATATCATACTCAATGGGGAAAAACTGAGAGGTTTCCTCCAAGGTCAGGAACAAGACAGGGATGTCCACTTTCGCCACTGTTATTCAACATAGTATTGGAAGTCTTAGCCTCTGCAGTCAGACAACACAAAGAAATAAAAGGCATCCAAATCGGCCAGGAGGAGGTCCAACTTTCACTTTTCGCAAATGACATGATACTCTATGGAAAACCCAAAAGATTCCACCAGAATTGATTCATGAATTCAGCAAAGTTGCAGGATACAAAATCAATGCACAGAAATCGGTTGCATTCCTATACACCAACAATGAAGCGACACAAAGAGAAATCAAGGAATCGATCCCATTTACAGTTGCACAAAAAACCATAAAATACCTAGGAATAAATCTAACCAAAAGGTGAAAAATCTATACACTGAAAACTATAGAAAGCTTATGAAAGAAATTGAAGACAAAAAAAAAATGGAAAAAGATTCCACCCTCCTGGATAGGAAGAACAAATATTGTTAAAATGTCGATACTACCCAAAGCAATCTACATATTCAATGCAATCCCTATGAAAGTAACACCAGCATTCTTCACAGACCTAGAACAAATAATCCTAAAATTTGTATGGAACCAGAAAAGACCCCGAATAGCCAAAGAGATTTTGAAAAAGAAAACCAAAGCAGGAGGCATCACAATCCCAGACTGCAAGCTATACTACAAAGCTGTCATCATCAAGACAGTATGGTACTGGCAAAGAGCAGACACTCATATCAATGGAAAAGAATAGAGAACCCAGAAATGGATCCACAAACATATGGGCAACTAATCTTTGACAAAGCAGGAAAGAATATCCAATGGAATAAAGACAGTCTCTTCAGCAAGTGGTGCTGGGAAAACTGGACAGCGACATGCAGAAGAACGAACCTGGACCACTTTCTTACACCAGACACAAAAATAAACTCAAAATGGATGAAAGACCTCAATGTAAGACAGGAAGCCATCAAAATCCTTGAGGGGAAACCAGGCAAAATCCTCTTTGATCTTGGCCACAGCACTTCTTACTCAACACATCTCCAGAGGCAAAGGAAACAAAAGCAAAAATGAACTACTGGGACCTCATCAAAATAAAATCTTCTGCACAGTGAAGGAAACAATCAGCAAAACTAAAAGGCAACTGACAGAATGGGAGAAGATATTTGCAAATGACAGATCAGATAAAGGGTTAGTATCCAACATCTATAAAGAACTTATCAAACTCAACACCCAGAAAACAAATAATCCAGTGAAGAAATGGGCAAAAGACATGAATACACACTTCTCCAAAGAAGACATCCAGATGGCCAACTGACACATGAATAAATGCTCAACATCACTCATCATCAGGGAACTAGAAATCAAAACCACAATGAGATACCACCTGACACCTGTCAGAATTGGTAACATTAACAACTCAGGCAACAACAGATGTTGGCGAGGATGTGGGAAAAGAGGATCTCTTTTGCATTGTTGGTGGCAATGCAAGCTGGTGCAGCCACTCTGGAAAACAGTATGGAGGTTCCTCAAAAAACTAAAAATAGAACTACCCTACGACCCAGCAATTGCACTACTAGGCATTTATCCATGGGATACAGGTGTGCTGTTTCGAAGGGACACATGCATCTCCATGTTTATAGCAGCACTATCAACAATAGCCAAAGTATGGAAAGAGCCCAAATGTCCATCGATGGATGACTGGATAAAGAAAATGTGGTATACACACACACACACACACACACACACACACACACACACACACTGGAGTATTACTTGGCAATCAAAAAGAATGAAATCTTGCCATTTGCAACTACGTGGATGGAACTGGAGGGTATTATGCTAAGTGAAATTAGTCAGTTAGAGAAAGACAAAAATCATATGACGTCACTCATATGAGGACTTTAAGAGACAAAACAGATGAACATAAGGGAAGAGAAATAAAAATAATATAAAAAAACAGGGAGGGGGACAAAACAGAAGAGACTCATAAATATGGAGAACAAACTGATGGTTCCTGGAGGGATTGTGGGAGGGGGATGGGGTAAATGGGTAAGGGGCATTAAGGAATCTACTCCTGAAATCATTGTTTCACTATATGCTAAATAATTTGGATGTAAATTTTAAAAAATAAAAATAAAATCTAAAAAATAAACATAAAAAAATAATAAAAGTCACATATTATATTTTAGTTCTGACAGTTGTAGCTTAACTTAAAACCTATCAGTGAGTTGACTGATTTTTTTTTTTTTGGAGTTATCAGTATCTTTATCTTTTCTCTAATAAGGCAAGTCCTTAGAAGGCTTCATGTTTCTTTCTTTATATATACCTTTCATGTCACTTCTTAAGAGAACTCCTTGGCCTGGTTTTCTAGCTAATTAATAATTATCCAGCTATATTCACTCTATCATGCCACTCCAAACAAACTTACTTATGGTTCGTCAGCTTGGAGTAATATTATAGTAACTGCAGGGGGTGGTATGCACAGAGCAAATCTTAATGTGGGCTGATAGTGGACGTCTATCAATGTATTTCCAAATTATTGAGAGAAAGTTTTGGTGAACAGGTTTTAGTGGGACTTTGTATAACTGTCCCAACCTGGCTGTCTGATAAGGCATTAAGAACATTCAATGCCACCAAACAATTCATGGTTATTTGACATCCTACAAAGGTATATTTACAAACTTAGCAAAATTGGGAGACAAATGGTTAACCAGCTGCATGAAAGTTTGACTTCCCATGATACTGACATTGTTACCTTATGAGTTTTATTAACATACACAAGTCCCTGAAGTCTTTTGATTCTGGATCAGGTTAATAGAATTATTAACACCAGAAACCCGAAAAACAATTCCCTCTATAGCAAAGATGACTGGTGTGAACTTGCTTACATACAATGTAAGTGACAATGTTGCTCTTTATCTGATGCTTTCTGTCACAAGTCAGATCAGTGCCGGTTAGCATTTTGTATGAGCAGTAACTGTGAGTGAATTGATGCTATTTCAAGGGTTCGGAATACATTTTCCAGTTCTTTTTTTACTTTCTTAACTGAACCTTGACAGTATGAGGTTTTTAAAGAGCGGTATTAGCAATGATTAAGCAGAACAATCTAGTAAACTGGCCTGCTGCAGCTGTCTGCATATGAAACTGGATGTAACTGTCATCAGGGATTGAACAGTAATGTACGTTTTGTTAAGTGCGTGTGTGTGTGTGCGCGCGCGCGCGCGCATGCACATGCACGTAATTTCAACCTGGAACCAGAAGGTTTGATAAGGTAAATAAAACATTGTACTTTTATTTTTTTTTTATAATTTTTTTTTCAACGTTTATTTATTTTGGGGACAGAGAGAGACAGAGCATGAACGGGGGAGGGGCAGAGAGAGAGGGAGACACAGAATCGGAAACAGGCTCCAGGCTCTGAGCCATCAGCCCAGAGCCCGACGCGGGGCTCGAACTCACGGACCGCGAGATCGTGACCTGGCTGAAGTCGGACGCTTAACCGACTGCGCCACCCAGGCGCCCCAAAACATTGTACTTTTAAAAAGGAAAATATTTACTGAAGATGGAAATAAACTAACATTCTCCAGCTTACCTTGAATCAAGGATCAAGGAATAAAGATTCAGTAATACGAGGAAAAAAAAGTCCTTATGGAGGTTAAATTGTTTTCTTATCAATAGATGACCAAATACATTTTTTTTTCTCATTAGATCAATACATATGGCTAGAACACTTTAAGAGGGGCACCTGGGTGGCTCAGTCGGTTAAGCATCCGACTTCAGCTCAGGTCATGATCTTGCTGTCGGTGAGTTCGAGCCCCGCGTTGGGTTCTGGGCTGACAACTCAAAGCCTGGAGCCTGCTTCAGATTCTGTGTCTCCCTCTCTCCCTGCCCCTCCCCTGCTCGTGCTCTGGCTCTCTCTCAAAAATAAATAAACATTTAAAAAATGTTGCATTAGAACTACCCTATGACCCAGCAATTGCGCTACTGATTTTTACCCAAAGGATACAAAAATACTGATTCAATGGGGCACATGAGCCCTGATGTTTACAGCGACATTATGAACAATAGCCAAATTATGGAAAAGGGTCAAATGTGTATTGACTGATGAATGGATGAAGATGTGAGATACACACACACACACACACACACACACACACACACACACATATTCATATATAATGAAATATTTCTCAGCCATCAAAAAGAATGAAACCTCACCATTTGCAATAACATGGCTAGAGCTACAGTGTATTATGCCAAGCAAAATAAGTTATTCAGAGGACAACAAATACCAATATGATTTCTCATATGTACAATTTAAGAAACAAAAAAAGAACATGGGGAAACAAACAAACAAACAAACAAACAAACAAAAAAGACAGAGAGAGAGAAAGAGAAAGAGTTAGGCAAACATAAGAGACTCTTGCTGTAACTATAGGGAATAAACTGAGGGATGCTGGAGGGAGGTGGGTGGGGGATGGGCTAAATGGGTGATGGTTATTAAGGATGAGCACTGGGTGTTATATGGAAGTGATGAATCGCTAAATTCTACTCCTGAAACTAATATTATCTTTATGTTAACTAACTAGAACTTAAATAAAAATTTGAAACATTAAAAAAAAAGTTCTGTTACTTTGGGCTCTTAGCAATTCAAAATGGAAGCAAGAACAGTACCTCCCAGAGCTGTTGAGAAAAGTGACTGGTCATATTTTAAACACAAAAGCACATTCCTCTGTTATGCTAGTTGTAAGTTTTTGTGGGGGTAGAATTTGTGTCTTCTCCTTCTCATAGTGCCTCTCTCTACCTTGCACTGTGTGCTACACAAAACAGTTATTCAATCCATGTCTCTTGACTGGTTGACACGACTGTAGGAAGGTCCTTTTTTTCTCTATAGTCTATATTACATGAGAAATCTGGAGCCGAAGATACTTACGAATCTTCATATCCCCATAACTTCACATCTAGCTTGAATCACATCATGAATTAATAAAAGCTTCTGAGTCTCACATAGCAATAGATACTAAAGACTTTCTAATTAGAGTAATATTTATAAAGTTCCCCAGTGAGTATGGTGTTGCAATAGACATAAAACAGAATTCATCAAAGTGACTCTTGGTTCTTTGAGGATAATATTTTAACACAACATGCTTTAACTCACCAAACAACAACTAACGAAACCAAGATAACTCTAAATTATGCTTGGAAGGTACCTCTCTGTTGTTACTGTTGCAAATTCTTTACAGTTACAAATTCACTTTCAAAAATCTCTGAAAGGATGACACTGCTTCTGTAAGCCTACTCTGTGACCCCTGTATCTTGCATCTCTGCTTAAATTAATATTCTGGAGTGGGGAGGGGTTGTCCCTTGGGAAGGAGAAAACAGCAGTGATGCTCTCTGACGGTACAAGGGTGACCTCAGAAAATGAAATGAGTCACCTGCTTATGCAGTCCCATGAGTGGCTGCAGCAAAGGGGTAAAATGTGAGGTAAAGGGTAATCCTATTCTCCTGCCCTCAGGAAGCCTTCTGCCTGCTGGGTCTAGATCCTTAATGTGTCCCATGGAACAGTTGGGTTGACACAAGTGTAACTGACTATGTGGGGCTTTAGCACAACTGGCATTAAAGTTAATACATGTCAATAATATTGGAATTAAATATACTATTTAAAATTCAACATCATGTACCGTAAAAAAGCCAGGGTTATTTCTGCCTTGTAGACAGGACCCAATGCCTTCCGATCTTACCACTGGCTGCCATCAAGGACACACAGCATTCTGCTGCTGTGTTTGGATTTAACTCGTTTCTTCTTCTCCAGGCTACATATTAGAAAAATTACTTACTCAGACATTTTTCTTTTCAAAAATTAGGCTCCATGCTCTCTCAGTCTCGTCCAATTCCAGCTTACATAGTTTTGTAAATTTCTCTTGTCTGCACCTCACTTCATATCCCTCCTCCTGTCTGGAATGTCATTCTTTCTTTCCTTTCTCTTCCCCTTTGTCAGACTCCTGCCCACATAGTAAAATATTGCAACACTGTTAGCAAGGACACTGCTGGAACTTTCCCTCTCCTTTTGCTCTCTCCCCATCAAGCTACATTCTCTACAAAATACATTCTTGCCTTCCCTAGGATTCCCAAGGAAACACCCTTAACTGAATTTACCATAATCTTCTTACAGGAGAGCCCTGCTTGTTTTTAAGGTTTTTTTTTAAAAAAAAACTTTTATATAGAAAGAGATGGAATCATGATTATATAGAAATTCCCTAGAGAAATGTAATGTCCTACACATATTTTCAAAGTAGAAATTATTGAATTGAATTGCTCTGTCCAACCTGGGATTCGGATGCATTTTACCCACCCCTGTGAAGTTCCTCAAGGGTGTAGACCTTAATGTAGCATCTTTTGGAGAAATACAGTTTAGACTAAGGACAGAAAACTCTGGATCGAGATACACTTTAGGTTGGAATTCGACACCATTTTCTGTTATGTCTGGGATCTTTGGCAGGTTATTTAGTCACTGTATACCCCCTTCCAGATTATTCTTTACAGTGAGCTGTCCTGAGGACTAAATAAGATAATGCATGAGAAGTAGTACAAATACCACAAGATGAAGTTACTAGTTACCAGCTAGTTAATAGTCATTATTGTTTAACTGATTAGCACTGTAAATACTCCTCAAAAATTTTACCAAAAACTTTCATGTATTTTTTTTTACTTTATATCGTTTAATCAATGCATAATGCATTAACTGGGCTAATATATTGAGAAAATATTACTGTTGGGGCACGTGAGTGGCTCAGTCTGCTAAGCATCTAAGCGTCCGACCCTTGATTTCAGCTCAGGTCATGATCTCATGGTTCGTGAGATGGAACCCGGCATCGGGTTCTGTGCTGACAGTGCAGAGTCTGCTTGGGATTCTTTCTCTCTCTCCCTCTCTCTCTTTCTGTCCCTCCCTCCAATAAATAAATAAATAAATAGGCATTTTTTTTTTTTTAAGCTTATTGCTAGCTGTTGCAGGGCTAGGTTACACAAAAGAAAATTTGAAAAGGACACCTGAGACATAGACAAATTAGAATTTAAAAAAAAAAAGGAGGTGCACTTGGGTGGCTCAGTCGGTTGAGCATCCAACTGCAGCTTGGGTCATGATCTCACCGTTCGTGAGTTTGAGCCCCGCGTCAGGCTCTGGGCTGACAGCTCAGAGCCTGGAGCCTGCTTCAGATTCTGTGTCTCCCTCTCTCTCTGCCCCTCCCCCACTCATGCTCTGTCTCTCTCTCTCTGTCTCTCAAAAATGAATAGATGTTAAAAAAAAAAAAAAAGAGGCCACAGGTTGAGATGTGCATCATGTTCACACTGTGATAAGTGTAGCAGGATGTAAAAATATTGTCATGAAGCTCACAGGTGTCTACTTGTGCAATCTTTTTAAAAAATTTTTTTACATTTATTTATTTTTGAGAGACAGAGTGAGACAAAGTGAGAATGGGGGAGAGGCAGAGAGAGAGGGAGACACAGGATCGGAAGCAGGCTCCAGACTCTGAGCTGTCAGCACGGAGCCCGAGGCAGCGCTTGAACTCACAGACCGTGAGATCAAGAGTTGAAGTGGGACGCTCAACCGACTGAGCCACCCAGGCGCCCCTACTTGTGCAACCTTTAGGTGCTCTGGTAGGACTGCAGGGTCACCAGAGTGGATAAGACACAGTGCCTGCCTTTCCAAAGTAACTTGCCACCTGCCACTGTTCAAACTCTGTAGTCCACTTCTACAGAGCATACGCTTTTATGCATCACATAAAAGTGGATCGAATGAAGAGCTGGAATTAGCCAAGTTAAATAAAAGTTTTTGCCAAGTTTATGGCAAAACATACATTTTAGCCAGACAGGGGCAAAAGAGGAAGGAAGTAAATTGTTTCTGAGACAAGAACATTTGTGAAGTTATCTGAATGGAAACCACGGATGAAATTACCCAGAAACACACAAAGCAACTTGCTTCTATTTACAGCTAGAAACAATTGTGTTCACAGTTTGGTCTCTCTGAACGTTTGCTGAATTACATAGAGGAGGCAGCTGCAGTGCACTGGCCTCGGGAGACAATGGATACAGAGAAGGCAGGCAGGGATAGAAACAATCAACGCGATTACAGGAAGGTCAAAGATTTGTGTCCAGAAAAATGGGAGCCACAAGCTTTTGCCTAAAAATAGTGGGAACCTCCTATTAGTGTCTATGCCTCCTATGTAATTTCTAGAAAATATCCTATAATGAAAGTCAAAGGAGAATTCAGAACTGGGAAAGACTGGAGTAATGAGAGGCTAGAAACATCTAAGAAATATGCAAGGAGTGGCAACATAAAAGGTGAGGGAACCAGGGACACAGTACACCTTGTTCCAGAGATATAGAGTCTCTTCTGTTTCACACCTGCTCCTAAATCACACCGGATTCACCCCAATCCTTCCTTCATACTGATGCCAACAGTGCTCTCAACTTCCTTTCTTTTTGCATTGCCTTCTGTGCATTTCTGTGAAAAGCTAATAGGTCACCCTTTAGCTCTAGGAAAAGCTTTCCAATGATAGTTTTCAATGGTTTAAAACCACTCGATTTTGGGGCACCTGGGTGGCTCAGTCAGTTGAGTGTCCGACTCTTGATTTTGGTTCAGGTCATGATCTCAGAGTTCTTGAGATCATGCTGACAGCTCAGAACCTGCTTGGAATTCTCTCTCTCTCTCTCTCTCTCTCTCTCTGCCCCTCCCCTACTCTCTCTCTCCCTCAAAATAAATAAACATTAAAAAAATAAAGCCAAAAGATCTTGTGAATCTAAAATATCAGCTTATAACAAGTTACTTTGAATGTGATCATAAATAAAAATAATGTTAAGCGTGTACCTTCAGTTTGCAAAAGTTTACATGGACCAAAGATAGCAAAATTCTTAAGAATAAACCCCACGTGTCTCAGTGGCTCAGTCAGTTAAGCATCTGACTCTTAGTTTTGGCTCAGGTCACGATCTCATGGTTAGTGAGTTCAAACCCCAAGTTGAACTCAGTGCAGAGCCTGCTTGGGATTCTCTCTCTCCCTCTCTCTGCCCCGTCTCTGCTCTGTCTCTCAAAATAAATAAACTTTAAAAAGATAAAAAGAATAAATCCCATGCATGTTATATTGGTCTGTCTCTAGAGTATTCAGCGCAGCACCCGATAATCTTTAGTGAATCTATTGCAAATGCTAAGAGAGAAAGGAATGAAAGTACTTCTGGGTATTTGTACAACTTTGTTTTTGATCAATATGCAGTAGACAAAACGTTTAGGGGGATTTTCTACAAATTTCATAAAGAATTTATCATGATTTATATTTCCATTGAATTATGCAGTAACATGGACTTGGAAGGATAGGACTTAGGAATGTCTACCTAATCTTGAGCAAGGTACTTAACTCTTCATAGTATATTATTTATGTATGAATAGAAATAATTTTTTATATGTGGGTCACAGCTCTGTTATGAGGACAGAATAAGCTCATATTGTAGGGACATTACAAATTGGAAAGTACACCATTTCTAACCAGAAATGGGTAGATTCTAGATATATTTAAAAAATACAGCCAAGAGTATTTCCTGGTAGATCTTTGAAGAAAAAGCAAGGGTCAGAGTGCCAAGATTTAGGACAAAAAGCCTGGAAGGATGAGTTACTGCATACTGAAAGGGGTAAGACAATGAAAGGATTAGGTTTAGGAGTTTAGATTTGTATATATAAATTTAAAAGGACTCCATATCCTCCCAAGAGGAGATATAGAGTGAACGGTTGGAAATATGTGTCAGGAGGTCAGGGGAGGGGCAGGAGGGAGGTAAAACATATGGGAGACATTGGTTTACAGAATGCATTTTATTTATTTATTTTTAAATGTTTATTTTTGAGGGAGGGAGGGGCAGAGAGAGGGAGACACAGAATCTGAAGCAGGCTCCAGGCTCTGAGCTGGCAGCGCAGAGCCCAGCGTGGGGCTTGAACTCACGGACCATGAGATCATGACCTGAACCAAAGTCAGACACTTAACCTACTGAGCCACCCAGGCGCCCCTATCGATTGCATTTTAAAGCATTGAGACTGGATGTGGTCACCACGTGAGTGAGGGTGGGTAACGAGAAACCATCAGAAACCCAAACACTGAAACGCTGTGGTGTTTGAACATTGAGAATAGATGAGAAACCTGCAAGGCCAGATCAGTGGGATAAAAATTAGGAGAGTATGATGTCCTGGAAGCCACGTGAAGAGAGTCTTTTGAGGTGGGCAAGGCATACTGTTTAGATCTATCATATACTGATAAATCACGTATGGTGAAGGAGGGACGTTGATCATTGGATTAACAGCATGGGTGCTATGGTGACCATGAAATGAGCCATTTGGTGGAAGGAGAAAGAAGGAGAGCAATTGGAATATAATGAACAAAAGAGAAGAGTTGGAGAGACCAACCACCATAACCCTACAACCCTTTCATGGAGTTTGGTGTCAGGGATGGGGTGGGTGAGGGGACAACACAAATGGTGACTCAGGGAAACTGAAGGGACCCTATAAAAGAAAAATAAGCCACTTTTTTTCCTTTGCTTTTTTTCCTGCTTCTGTTCTTGCTAGGACCTGCACCCCTGCCTTACACATATACATATAGTAGATGGCCTCCTTGTAAAGGTCAAGGAGTTAATGATTTCTCTGGAGTCCGCCAGCACCACAGATGATATCTAAGGAGTGACAGGGTGGGCTCGTCGTAAACCTTCTCCGGGACCACTGAGTCTAAACACCTTGAGACCAAGACTTCTGGCTCCAGGGCATAAGTGACATATGGAGGACACCAGAGCACTCGTCCTTGACTGAGCAGTTCCTGGATTCCAGAGAGGACACATGCACCTGACCACAACTGTCATTAAAACCCCAGACCCCCAAAGCAAAGACGACACTCACGATCCTTTCCTTCGAGTCTCCCACAAACTCCGTCTGTGTCTGTACTCTCTCTTCACCTTCAGTAAGTTCTGCCCTCACCTCACGTTTGATTTCTATCCTGTGTGAAGCCAAGAACCCTCTTGGCTTAGTCCTGCGGGACCCCCTCTGGGTCCTTGGACCCAGCCCGTCAGCATCAATGGGACAAGGCCTGAAGTGACTGTGGTATTTTTGTTTATTTTTAATGGAAGATATTGCAGTATATTCTTTTTTTTAAGTTTGTTTGTTTGTTTGTTTGTTTATTTATTTATTTATTTATTTATTTTTGAGAGAGAGAGAGAGAGAGAGAGAGATGGCGTAAGTCTGGGAGGGAGAGAGGCAGAATGCCAAGCAGGTTCCCCACTGCCAGCTGTGCAGAGCCTGATGTGGGACTCAAACTCAGGAGCCGTGAGATCACGATCTGAGCCAAAATCAAGAGTCAGGCATTTAACCCACTGTGCCATCCAGGCGCCCTGCAGTATGGTCTTACGTTGATAGCAGTGATCCAGCAGGGGAAGAAACTTTAGTAATGCAAAGAGAGAAAAGGATGAGTAGCTGAAGTCAAGACCTTGAGTAGGGGATGCATTACAGTTTAAAAGTATAAAATTGGGGCGCCTGGGTGGCTCCGTTGGTTAAGTGTCTGACTTCCGCTCCAGTCGTGATCTCACATTTCTTGAGTTCAAGCCTCACATCAGGCTCTGTGCTGACAGCTCGGAGCCTGGAGCCTGCTTCATATTCTGTGTCTCCCTCTCTCTCTGCCCCTTCCTGGCTCACTCTCTCTTTCTCTCTCTCTCTGTCTCTCAAAATAAATGTTCAAAAAAATTTAAAAAATAAAATAAAATAAAGGGGTGGGTGTAGGAGCGCCTGGGTGGCTCAATGGGTTAAGCTTCTGATTCTTGGTTTCAGCTCAGAACATGATCTTGTGAGTTCGAGCTCCACGGCAGGCTCTGTGCTGACAGTGTGGAGCCTGTGTGGGATTCTCTCTCTCTGCCTTTTCCCCACTCACACTGTCCCTGTGTCTCCCAAAATAATAAAAACTTTAAAGAAATTTAAAGAAAATAAAGGGTGGGTGTAATTTGCTGCAACACAGAGCATCAAGGACCAACCGCATGCTACAGGTTTCACCCTGGGTATAAAGCTTCATTTCAGTCTCTTCCTTTGGAAAACCACAGGTAAAGGAGTAAAAGTAGCAACCTATGTGAACTGCACAGGTACTCGATTAATACCACCTTTTCTACTATTTTGAATATTTGTGGCAAACGTTTTGCCTGTCACTTCCACTCAGACCACCTTGCCCTTGTCAGTGTCAGCTTGTGACTGTTTATTGGCCGAAAGTCAACAAACAAAGCCTTGATTCATTGCTCAGCTTGTCTTCTCCTTCTGGCATGTATTTCAGGAGTGGCATTTCGTCTTCATGACTTTTCCACAAATACATAAGTAAGACCTTTTGGTTCTCTTCTGCATTTCACAGTAAATTAGTTCTCAGGCCCCTCAGTGGATCAAGAACCACAGAACTGGGGCTGGATCATTTAACTCTAAGCCTGTGAAGGGGGTGAAGGACTTACAGGTTTAAAGGATTCTTAACTCCTGATTCTAGCACTTTGTGGAAACGCTGTGCATGTGGGATATTCCTCAGACCCGCAGAACCTGGCTCTCTGCCTCTCCACCTCATATGAGAAACCCTCGCTCAGAGCCAGATAATTCATATTCTGGGTGAGTTTCCAAGCCTCCTTGAGAAGTGTGCACCATTAGGGTGCTCATGTTTGGGTTTGGAAGCAGTGCAGAAATGCTAGCTTCATTAATATCAGGAAGCACAGAGCAAGGAGCCAAGTTTGTTATAAAAAAGATAACAGAAAAAAAAAAATCTAACAACCACTAAGCGACATGCTGGCAACTCAAAGTGATATTTGGAAAAATGATAGTTGTATTAGGCTAGGGAAAAATAAAATAGAGATGAATACCAGCAAAGAAAAAATTCTTTTTTCCTTAATCTCTGTGGCTCATTTGGAACAGAGGTAGTTAACTTATTCAACTTGGCATTTAAACCTTCTTTATATAATTGAAGGTTAATTTATTATTTGTAGAATTATGGAGCCATCTACCATTTGCTAGTGAAGTGATCTAAAATCTGGTTTTAGTCACTTCAATTCAAAACTCATCCCTTATTGTGCACCCAAAAATAATATAACACTGTATGTTAACTAACTGGAATTAAAATAAAATAAATAAACTCATCCCTTAGTATTAACTCTTCCACAGGTAATATGAAACCATTCAACTATCTATTGTGAAGATACACTTTATGTGCAATGTTGATGAACATTTAAAGTGTATGTATCACTTAATTCCTTATGTTGTATTAGAAATTAACTAACACAGGTGCAAAAAGTAAGGATATCTAAAAACTCACTTCTTACCAAATAGCATAGTAGTCGAGAGTGGGAAGTGCGGGGGCAAACATCTGAGTTAGAACTCCAGCTCTGATCCATGACTTACATGCTCTGGGTTTCCAGCAGGTTACTTTACTTGTCTGTGCCTCAGTTTTCTAAAGTACAAAATGAGACAAATAATTGCTCCTACTTCATAGAATCGCTATGAAGGATGAAAAGAGGTAACATGCATAAAGCAATTAAATACTCCCTGCACACAAAAAGTGCTCAGTAAGCATTAGCTGGCTTTTCAAAATAGTTTTTATTGTTATTTGTTATTGTTATTTGTTACCATTATTATTATTACCACTTGATTATGCATCCCCAGGAACACCAACCACATTCTTGTAGGCTTGAGGACCAAATCAAATATGGCAGAGAATCTTGGTGATGGAAAGGTGCTCACAATATCAGCCAGATCACATGGAAACCTGGCATACAATGGGCACACTGATTTATGTTGGAGGGAGACGTCAGGATTTATAGCCAAATCGTGACTCTCGGTGACAAATCATCACTGACATGGCAGCAAATTGTCCTTGGGATGCCCTTCTCTGGGTTGTTCCCCTCTGCCTCATAGCATCCTATAAAATAAGTGTGGGGGGGGCGTGTCTGGGAACAGGTGGCTCTAAAGGTCACTAGAGAAACCGTAGACAGAATAAGCTTTTAATCCAAGAAAAATTATGAGAAAATATAGAATCAAAACATTATCAACAATATTGGCTTATTTTTAAATATAGAATATAGTGTGAAATATAATATAGAGGACTGAATTAAACATGTATATTTTTTTTTCGTTTTTTATTTTATTTTTGGGACAGAGAGAGACAGAGCATGAACGGGCGAGGGGCAGAGAGAGAGGGAGACACAGAATCGGAAACAGGCTCTAGGCTCTGAGCCATCAGCCCAGAGCCTGAAGCGGGGCTCGAACTCACGGACCGCGAGATCGTGACCTGGCTGAAGTCGGACGCTTAACCGACTGCGCCACCCAGGCGCCCCTAAACATGTATATTTTAACAAATAAAATGACCACTCATGGAAATACCCAACAGGTCAAGAAATAGAACAATGCCAGCACCCCAATATTAGCCACCACCCTGCTGTGGGCTCTGCCCAATCACAGCACCACAGCTTTGAGGGAGACCTTTATCCTCACCTTGGTCATAACCATTTCATATTTTTCTTCTGTATGGTTTTACCAATTAGGTATGCAATGCTAATCAGTATTGATTAGGCTTGCCTATTTTTGAGCTATTTATGAATAACTCATGCCATTTTTCTTGTTTTGTTTCTTGATACTTTTGTTCAACGTTATGTTTATTTGTGTCCAGGTTGTTTGTTTGGTTGTTTGATTAGTTAGTTGTTGAGTTTTGGGTTGTTTTTTTTGTTTTGTTTTTTTGTTTTGTTTTGGTTTTTGTTTTTGGTTTTTTTTTTTTCGGGAAAGGGCTAGAGTATACAAAGCTGACAGAATATTTATGTTATATGCAGTTTGGTGCATATATGTGAGATTTTGTTTAGAATATGCATAAAGGGATAGAGCTGTTATGCCATAGAATGTTTATATTGGGCATTATTAGATAATGCAAATAGTTTTCCAAAGTAATTTTACCAAATATCAACAAATGCTGCATCATAGTTTCACTGGTCCACATCTTCAATATCATGATCTGTATTACACTTTGTAATTTTACATGATCTATTGAGATACTTACGGTATCTTTTTGTGGTTTTAGTTTGTACTTATTAAGTTAACTGTTTTGCTCACCTTTTTGGTGAAATGCCTACCCAATTATTTTGTCTACCCAATTACTGTTGTGTTATCTGACCATTTCTTAAAAATTGATTTGTAAGAGTTCTTTGTGTGGTTTGGAAACCAGTTCATCAATTATATGTGTTGCAAATATCGCCTGGCAGTCAGTAGCACATCTTTGTGCTCTATTCATGCTGTTGAAACAGAGAAGCTGTTAAACTTAATGGGGTTGATGTTATCAATTCATTATTTTACGGTTTGTTCTTTTTATGTCCTGTCTTATGTAAGAAATCCACAATGTCATAAAAGCATTTCCAGCATTAACCTCTAAAAGATTTATAATTTTGGTGTCAACACTTTCACTCTGTGCTGTTAGTTTTTCACAATTTATTATGAAGAATTTCAATTATAGAACAAAACTGAAAGAACTTTACAATGAGCGCCTGTATGCCTTCAATTTAGATTCTAACTTAACCTATTGTTATATGTTTTATCAAGTGCTTACCCATACAGCTATTTACCCTTGTATAATCTATTAATCATCCTTTCTTCATACATTTCAAAGGAAACTGTAGACAGCCAGAGACCTCCCAATAGGTAATCCGCATGCATATTATTAACTAGTGTTCAATACTTCCTTATAGTTTTTCTTTACATGTGAAATTTACTAAAATGAAGTCAACCAATCTGATGTATACATTGACTTTTGAAAAATATATACACCTCTGAAATGCAAACTATTATCAACATATAAAATATTACCACAAAAATATAAAATTTCCTCACATTCCTTTCCAATCAATCCCTGTGCCTCCACTCTCACAAAAAAAGTACTGCTCTTCTATTTTTCACGATACAATAGTTTTGCCTGTCCTAGAGCCATACTTAAAAGAAATTAAACAATACATGATACATGATTATGTATCATTCAGCAAATCTTTTTTAAGTTTCATTTACATTGTTGTGTACATCATTAGTTTATTCCTTCATTGCACTGACTAGCACTGCCCTGTGACCATGCCACGCATTACTATTTCTGGTACCGTTAATCAATTTGTGTGGAGTTTAAATTACATGTGATATCAATTTCCTAATACCTAAGGAAACCACTTCACATTTCTTCTTTCATTCAACTTTATTTTACTTTCATGTTTGAAAGATATTCTTTGTGGGTATAGAAGTGTAATACAATCTTTTTTTTTGAGAGAGAGAGAGAGAGAGCATGCATGCATGAACGGGGGAGTGAAAGAGAGGAGGGAGGGAGGGAGGGAGGGAGGGGGAGAGAGAGAGAGAGAGAGAGAGAGAGAGAGAGAGAGAGAGAGAGAAACACAAGCAGGCTCCACGCTGTCAGCACAGAGCCCCACCCGGGGCTCGAACTCACAAACCTCGAGATCATGACCTGAACCAAAATCAAGAGTTGGATGCCTAACCAAATGAACCACCCAGGTGTCCCCCTCTGCTTTTTCTTAATTCGTCAAAGATTCTGTTCTTTTCTGGGTTTCATAGTGTCTTACAAAAGGTCTCTTATAAGTGTTATCTTTATTCCTCTGTATATAACATCATTTTTTTTCTCTGCATATTTTAAGATTTCTTCATCATTTGTTTTGAAAAATAGATTATGTGATTTGACATATTTTTTTTTCATATTTCTCTTCCTGGGCTTCTCTAAGCTTTTTGCATCTATAGGTTTATAGATTGCATTGTATTGGCCAAATGTTGGCCATGATTTCTTCAAATATCTCTCAGCCCCTCCCTTTTCTCTGAAACACACACACCTTCCTTGTCTTCTTACCACATTTTCATATTCTCCAGTTTCTTTTGTTCCCCTATACTGTATGCTTCATAATTTTTTTCTGACCCTTTTTCCGTATCATCTTTTTTACTATAGGCAGGTTCTATTCAGCTGTTAATCCTTCCACTGAGTATTGAATTTTGGGTTGTTTTGCATTTTTTACTTTAATTTCTGGAAGTTCTAATTTTTCAAATATACTTAGTTATCTTTTAAAGTTCTCTATTTTACTCAAGCTTTTATTTTTCCCTCCATACACAATATGGAGGGAAAATATACTCAAGCTTTTATTTTTCCCTCCATACACAATAACCTAGTTGTTGCATAATCTATTTGAAGTCCAATATCTTGAGTTCTGATTAGTCTAAACATTATTTTTTCTTTATTATTTCTACAGGTTTTCCCTCACTGTGCCTCATTAATGCCTTCTTAACTTGATTTTAAAAAATTTTAGGGGCGCCTGGGTGGCTCAGTCGGTTGAGCGGCCGACTTCAGCTCAGGTCATGATCTCACGGTCCGTGAGTTCAAGCCCCGCGTTGGGCTCTGTGCTGACAGCTCGGAGCCTGGAGCCTGTTTCAGATTCTGTGTCTCCCTCTCTCTGACCCTCCCCCATTCATGCTCTGTCTCTCTCTGTCTCAAAAATAAATAAACGTTAAAAAAAATTAAAAAAAAAATTTTTTTCCTCCATGTTGTTCTTTTAAAATATGCAGGTGGAGATTTGCCAAGTCTAGGATGGAAGATTCTTCCTTTGTAATAGGTTTGAATTTCTTTCTGTCAGGCTCATGGAGGCACTGATAGTCTAGAACCACTTAGAGCAAGTTCTTGTGTAGGGTTCCCTGGACCACAGAGAGACAGTGCATAAGGAAGATGTAAATTCCTGTCAGAACTGGATCTTTGCCACAACCACTTGGGGTCAAGTTTTTCCCTTGTTCTACTCTGCTCACATAGAATCAAGGTATGGTAAATGGCGTTGCTATCCTGACCACACTGTATCACAACTCATCATTTCCATTCATGATGATGGCATCCTACTACAAGTAAGAGATTCATTCTTTGACCACAGGGGAGTGCTGGTATATCTTGCAGACAGGGTGGAGATGCTGAGGACGTGGCCATGGACAACTCTGAAAACAATCTTCCATCAATGACGAATGGAAGTTGGTGGAAAATACTGGTTACCTTGTCCTTCTAAGGACAGTTCTGCAGTGTCTCCCAAGGCTCCCCAGGGAGACTCAGCCACAGTTACTCTGAGCAGTAATCAGTTGCTTTACACAACTGACATTGACCCTCTTCTCTTCCTGGGCTCACAGCCTCACTCTCTGGGATCACTTCCTGTCAGTTTGGTTTCCCAGGAAACAAACCCTGAGGTTCTGAGATGTTATATACAGAAGACTTACTGGAGAGTACTTTCTCCATATGTGAAGACAGAAGAAGCAGGATTGGGCAGAGATAAAAGTTGAACCTAATATAATTGCACCTGAAGCCCCAAGTTATCCCACAGGGAGGGAGCTCCAGAGTTAAATGCCTTCAGACATTTCCCACACTCAAACAAAGAGGGCAGGTCTGCGTACCCCTGGCAGAGACCGCTCACTGAGTGTGGGCTGCTGCCAGGGAGGGGATGACCTCCCATGAGAAGCTCTCTTCAGCGGAGTGTAGGTCCTGAATAGGGACTCACCTGAGAGCCAGCTGCAGCCTACACTCCTCGGTATAATGGAATGAGTATGTCATTCCTGAAGGGGGAATATAGACTGCATAATACAGCGCCCACTACACCTACCAATAAACCACTTGCACTCAAATCTAGCTCTAACGTCAGCTTCTGTGGAAACCCAATGTATGGTTCAAAGCAACCATTTCCCTGCTGCCCCCTGTGGTGGGTGAGGTGTAAATGTAGATATAATTCACCTCTACTCTGACAGAGTTGACTTTGGGATCTCAGATTAATGCAAAGCATTGACACCTCTTTTTGAGCAGACAGACCATGGTCCCACCATCTCTGAGATCCACAAATAACCTCAAGCCTAAAGGGCTGTGGTCATCAGGTCCCCCGGCTATTACGCTCCTTCATTTCCTCTTAGATGTTGGCCAAGAAGCACCTTACTTTCTAATTAGCAATTTGCTGTTTCTAAGGAGTTTATAGGTAATTTCATTGATAGTTTGATTTGAACACCCCAACTTGACATTACTGTCAAGAATTTCTGATGAAAAAAATCTAGTGGCACCTAAGTGGCTCAGTTGGTTAAGTGTTCAACTCTTGATTTCAGCTCAGGTCATGATCTCACAGTTTGTGAGTTCAAGCCCCGCATCGAGCTCTAGGCTGGCAGTGCGGAGCCTGCTTGGGATTCTCTCTCTCTCCCTCCCTCTCTCTCTCTCTCTCTGCCCTTCCCCTGCTTGCACTCTTTCTCAAAATAAATAATAAACTTAAAAAAATTTTAAATCATAAATGAAGGATTTCTGGTAGTCAGTCAATAGTAAAATGAGCCATTTGGTCTTGAAAAATGCTGCACACCCATTCGGTTCTTTGTAAAGCAGATCTTTACCACAAGGAGAAGGAGAAGGAGAAGGAGAAGGAGAAGGAGAAGGAGAGGGAGAGGGAGAGGGAGAGGGAGAGGGAGAGGGAGAGGGAGAGGGAGAGGGAGAAGAAGAAGAAGAAGAAGAAGAAGAAGAAGAAGAAGAAGAAGAAGAATGAAGAGGAGGAGAAGGAGGAGGATTTTCTTGACTCCATGTCAAGAAAAGGAAAGATATATACCCTTATCTTTTTATACTACCAGGAATAAATGTCTGGCTCTCTGAGGAAAGGACTGTATAAGGGCAAGCTGTGTGGAAGGGATAAAATGCACCTTTGTGGGGGTTCTTGCAGAGATTTGGAATATACGGCCTCAGCATATTCTGCAGCTGACACCTCAGAATCAATGCTCTGGGCATGAAACTGGACAAGTGAGTATAACTCAAGATGTCAAAGTATGCTGATCTCTTATTTTTTAAATAATATAACATATTTGGAAGAAAATAACAAAAAGTCACATAGTCAGTTTTACTCTCAGCTCTACTATAAGTTGAAAGCACCACCCATTGTGCTGGGTAGTCACGCATGTTTTGCAAGCAGCTCTCATTTTGTGACTTCTAACAGCACTTAAAAAAAAGTTTTTTGGGGGGGAAGGGGTAGGGGCAGAGAGAGAGGGAGACACAGAATCCAAAGTTGGCTCCAGACTCTGAGCTGCCAACCCAGAGCCTGATGTAGGGCTCCAACCCACGAAACTGTGAGATCATGACCTGAGCCAAAACCAAGAATTGGATGCTTAACTGACTGAGACACCCAGGCACCCTATTTTCCAGAAGCAGTTTGCGTTGCTGTCTTGCTGCCTTGCATCTTCCTCACTAAGCACTCCCTTGGTGTAACTCACACAGGTCTGACGCCAGTCCACTGGCTCACAATATGCAGCAAATCTATCAATATTTGAATACACGAAGAAAATCCCATGAAGATACAACTTCAAAAATACTGGGAAAGATGGCATGAAAAATCAAGAAGAAGAATTAGGAAAAGACTTTGCGTGGCAGAGAAGTGATTTTTTCTGTTCAATATGACCTAGCTCCATATACTCTCCCCACCTTTTTTCCTTTAGATTTTAATGCCAATCAACCAGAACTGAAAATAAACCTGAATGGCTTAAAATCACATTTGCAACTTGTTCATCTCTGTTTTTCTTGTTTCTGTGATTTTATTTCAGTTTTTTAAAGGTTTATTTATTTTTTAGAGAGAGAGCACAGCGGGGAGGGGCAGAGAGAGAGAGAAGGACAGAGAATCTGAAATGGGCTCTGCACTGACAGCACAGAGCCCGATGCGGGGTTCGAACTCAGGGACCCTGAGATCATGACCTGAGCTGAAGTCGGACGCTCAACTGACTGAGTAACCCAGATGCCCCTTGTTTCTGTGATTTTAATAAATTATTTGCTTTAACAACTCATCAGGAAAAAATTTTCAGGAAATAGGAATCTCGTTAGATTAAGTCTGACTTTCATTCTCTATAAAGAAATCCATTTCGTGATGAATTTTTCAGTGGTGTGCCTATTATAGATCAAACCCTGTAGTGATGTTACATGTAAAGCAAATATTCCTCTCTCTCACTGAGTCATTGTAGTCATGCTCATAGGAGCCTCCCCTTTGAGCGCTAACCAGGCACTAGATGTGCAACAGACACTGCCGGTGTGCAATCCAGATGCTCGTCCTCGGAGTCACTGACCAGTGCATGTAGGGCTGCACTTGATGGGGGTACACAGTGGGTGGCAGGGCTGAGAAGCAGAAGGAAATGGCAGAAAGGTCTTGACACTCATGCATTCAGCGGCCAGCACCCTTGATTCAAAAGCCGCATGTCAGAGAGCAGATGAGTTTCTCCAAGAGGCACCTTTCAGACACACACTGGACTTTGCTGACCTCTCAAGGCTTCCTTGCCCAGCTCCGGTTCCACATCCTCTTTGTCTTTTATTGCTAAAATCTCGTCCCAGGACCGGCCTCTTTTAACAGCACCCAGCTGGTGCACAGGAGACATATGGATTCCTGCCCAGGGGGAAGTACAGTCCCCACCCCCTTCCTCCCTCCTCACTACACATGCCTTCCACTCCTGGCCAGGATCTCCCAGTTGCACCAGTACCCCCTATTCTCAGGACATGCTTCAGGACTTTCCTGAACATTCTCACCTTGCCCCATACCATGATTGTGCATGACCACACACCTCCAGCACATCTCTGTGCATACCTTCTAGAGACTTCTCCCTTCTAATTTGAACTGGTCTTGGAGAACACACTCCTCGCTCCCTGACAGAAGAGAAAATGCTCCCCTACTGTCATGGGGCTGACACTCTTTTACTCCCATGAATGTTTCCCAAATCCTTTAGTCTTCTCTTATTATAGACCTACGGAGATGGGAGTTTGAAGGTCACAGTAAACCCTGGAGAGGCTCTTAGGCTCCTCCTCAGCTTTACCTTTCAAACGAAAGCGGATTCATCCCTCACCTATTGGTCTCTGCCTTGCAATTTCTGCAGGACGTGTTGTCTCCACTTCAACAAACTTCAGACTTCCAATCACACGAAATTTCAGCCCGCGCAGACTGGACACCCCTCAAGCATCCATGAATAGACGTCTGACGAAAGCGTGCATTGCCTTTGTTCTAAGTCGATACATGACACCACTTAGGATTTTACTTGCCTGCAAGCATTTTTGTTTTCCAATAAGCATTTGAGTTGGACCCTTTGTTGAATTTTTAGAAGAGGAAGATCTTTCGTGGCATGTCTCAGAATTGAAGAATCGCTTTCATGACTTGGCCCCTGTTTGGATTCCTCACCCATAGCCCATCTTCCTATCAGCCTTAGGTTGCTGGTAGGGAATAGCACATCACACCCCTTTCCTCACCACCACAGAACTAATTCAAATTCAGTGAGACTCCCCAAATTGAAATCCAGAGCTTGCCTGACCTACCTAATGATTGTTCTCTTCAGCAGCACGCGAGCTCTGAAATGCAGTGTCTTGAGCCGGAGTCTGAATGGCATTCATCCACATTTCTACTGCTTCCATTTAACAGAAAGTGGCAGGACAAAACCCTCAGTAGATGAGGTTCTGAATTGCCAGCATTTCTAAGAATAAGGGGCAAGTTTATTGGTCTCTGGGTATACTAAACTAAAACATGTCGGGGGTGGGGGAGGGACAAAACTGTAATACAGAAACAACCATCTTGGAGAATTGGATGAGGGCAATTGGACAAAAGCCTGGAAATGTGTAAGGAATACATCATAGCACAATTCAATCAGGGTCACCAGCATATTCATAATGGAGAAATCGCAGGGCAACTGTACCCCATTCATACAGCAATCAGAATGCTGGCCCTTCTCTCTGAGCCAACGTGCCCCGCTGTCTGAGAGGTTTACATACAGCAGGCTTGCTTAACAGGCAGCAGGCCCAGAGGTACCTGCTTTGAAAATGAACAGCCATGACAAGTATGTGAAATTGCATCATAGGTATGCTCCCACAGTAAATGACTTTCCCGAGGCAAATTTCATCGTTTGCCTCTTTATTTCAATAAGTAGAAAATATTTGTGGGCTCTTAATGTCCAAGAAGTGAGCTCAGGCTTTGAGAAAAGCAAAGATAAATATATGTTTCCTACATATTTCTCTTTCTAGCAGTCCTGAAAATAGCTGAAATCCAAGGCTACGCGCAGACATCAAAGCCTTCTGGATGATTCGTGGTCATCCAAAAATCTCATTCACCTCAACTGAACCCAGTGATATGTCCCCACCTTTCCAGTCCATGAAACTACAAAGCATCTTGATTTCCACTGACCTGGTGCTAAGGCCACAAGTCATAGAATTCTGTAGAATTCTATAAGCTTGATGGGGATAACGGATGGCCAGAATCTTCACAGATGTAATATTGATATCATGCATCTGGTTTCCTTATGGATGATCACTCTCCCCTTTCTCAAAAAAGACTGCCATGTTTGTAACTATTTCACTGGAGAGGGAAATCTTGGAGCAAGGAGAGATCTGGGAAACTCTAGACTATTTCCTTGTTTAGGTCCGAGAACTTATTCACCCTGAGTTCCTCTAGAGGATTCTCAGTTCACCGTGTCACCCAGTACTAACACATTGCCATATTACTGTCTTACCATGGTAGAACGGTGCTTTAAATGCTGCATATGTTACATCATGTCATTTTTACAACTTACCGAGGGAGAAGTTCTGCCCTGTTTTACAAATGCAAAAATAGAAATTCATAGAGGTAAGAATTATGTATGCTTGTGGAAGTGAATAATTAGTAAAGTTAGGCCTAAAATATTATATATATATATATATATATATATATATATATATATATATATAAATTTCATTTTGCAATGTAGTAGAAGTTAGAAAGTGACCCACTGCCTCTGTCAAGCCAGTTGATGGAACTCTAGGGGATCGTGGGTTAACCTTGAAGAAGGAAATGGGGTTTTCATGGAAGGAGCTTGAGCTCTGAGTAGGATGGAAACAGACAACACATTCCATATCTGTCTCAAAAATCATTTGTCCCCCTGCACAAAACTTCGCAGACTTTGTACTAAACCTTAGTGACCAAGGGGCTGCAAATCCAAACCAAGAGACACGTTGCTTTTGCGAGACTTCAGGGTGTAGGCGCGAGTAACAAATTGTCAAACCAGCTGATGGTGGACGCAGCATTCTCCCCACACCACACAGCTCCATCATCCTGCTGGTAATCCCAGAGATCAAGAATGTGCTACTTGGACACTCTCCAGGGACGCATCTGCAGTGGCAGTGGTAAGTGGTAGCAGAGGAACCAGGCATAGGGCCAAAATGGGAGAGTGAATTGATGATTACGCTGGAACTTAATAAGCCCTTCTCATGAACATCATTGCAACGTGCTCTAGAGACTCACAAAACTAAATGCAGACATTGCACAAAGGTTGGAGACTCTGCGACTACTGGTGGGGGCAAATGTCAAAGTAATAAGAGACTATTGCTCGCTGACCCCATTCTAAGCCCTGAGATTATGCGGCCCGAGGTATGAAGCACAAGTCAGGCAGTGAGAGACTTCACTCATATGTGGAATCTAAAAAACAAAACAAAACACAAGACAAAAGAGAAACAAACTCATAGATACAGGGGGGAAAAATGTTGGTTACCCAAAGGGGTTGGAAGGTGGGAGGTTGAGGAAAATAGGTGAAGGGGATGAAAATATACAAGCTCTCAGTTATAAAACAAGTCATGGGGATGTAATACACATCATAGTCAATAGTCTTGTAAAAACTTTGTATGGTGACAGATGGTAGCTACTTATTGTGGGAATCATCTTATAATGTATAAAAGTATTACATCACTATGATACACACCTGAAACTAACGGGATATTGCATGGAAATGATACTTCAATTTTAAAAAGTGGTTCAAAGAACTCTAGAGATGGATAGTGTTTAAAGAAAACACCATCATCACCATCACCATCATCATCATCACTATAACCAACAACAGGAAGACTTGCATGTGAGAGGATTATAAAGATTTTTATAATTTAACATTTTAACGTTTCTATTAAAGAAAAAGAGTAAAGTGTACGTTTAGGGCAGTTAAGTGTTTCGTGTCCTTGATTCTCCCTTCTTTTTACAGCCATTCGCCCCCGCCTTCCAGCACCTCAGCACAGGGTTCCCACACGGCAGAGGTCTTAGATGCTCGCTGAATGTGATTCTCTGTAGCTCTGCTCTAGATATAACCTCCACAAATCGGTAAACTCAAAGCACAGTCCAGGAGAATAATTCCCATGTTGTTGGAAAGCAAAAACTTTTCCTTGAACGGACTTCAAAGGAAAACCTCAGTGCAGCTGCAGCATATTAAGGGATCTTGCTTCATGTGGGTTATCCCCAAATCCACCTCCACACTATGGTCTGACTTGTAGTAATTCAGTCAGGAATAGGAGAATCAAAGACTTGATTCTCAAAGTGCAAGTGTACCTGACCATGTCCCTGAATGCCAGTGGTGGGACTATAATGCTCACTTATATAAATAACCCTCCAGGAAGAAAATAGTGCTCACGTAACCAATAAAAGTGACTCCGTGGAGAATGGATTGCTTCACTTTAATCTTGGCAGCTATAGTTTATTAGAGAAGAATCCATGGTTGCACTGTGATTTTTTTTTCCAACTATTTCCGTAGTTTTAGCATAAGTTTACTACAGATTTCCATCAATTCCCAGAGACTGAGACATAATGACCTGCATTCTTTGTTTTTAATAGACATGATATATTGGGAATTAAGTCTTGTTAATGCTTAAAGTACATTTTTGTTACTTACCCAAAGTTCCCTGGCTACAATTTTTTAGCTTCCGTTGAAATGGGACCAAAATATGGAACAAAATTTGTGTCACTAACTGACCAAATGTTTCAGCAGTAGAAGCATTTTTATTTTCTTTTAATGAAGCATGCATAACCACTATCAAAGTAATTAAGGTTTGTTATAGAAAATGTGAGAATATATTAAAAAAAGAAGAAACTTGATAATCATCCATAGCCTCAGCATCTAGAAAGGTGACAATCAACCATCTTGCTATATTTCTTCAGAAACGTTTTGCTGAGTATTGTATTTATATAGCTGCAGTCTTGTCAAACTTAACAATTATTAGGTGCCTACCTTCTTGGAGGGGATGGGGTAGTTGATACATGATACAAGGTAACATAAGAACTGGGATTAGCATAGTTCATGCATTTTAATAGCTCCAATACATTTTTAAATAAAGAAAACATGCTAAATGTCATTATTTCGGTAAATATTTACTAACTGTCTACCACATCACCAGGGATTGGACGGGTGTATTTAATATCTAATCAAATGTTTTGTGGTTCATAATGGAATGTGTTTATTATGATGAGCATTGAGAACAATACCCAGAGCTATCTGTCTGTCTGGAGCATCTAATCATAATATGTATGTTGACTGTCTCAATCCTCTGGTTTGGGAAGGGTTATGAGTGGAGCATTTGACTTGTTCTATGCTCACCCTATGTCTTCCTGGTGCACACGAGGTCTGTTTAAATTTTTTGTAATGTTTATTTATTTTTGAGAGAGAGAGAGAGAGAGAGAGAGAGAGAGAGAGAGAGAGAATGACGGAGCGTGAGTGGGGGAGGGGCAGAGAGAGAGGGAGACACAGAATCAGAAGCAGGCTCCAGACTCTGAGCTGTCAGCCCAGACCCAGGCGCCCCTTTCTGGCCCTCATTTAGCAAATGTCACTCAATTGCTGCAGTTCTGAGTGGATGCGAACTTCTGCAGTGTAACCTTACCTTACGTATTTGTACACACCTCCACCCTCCCATCAAAGTGTGCCATGTGGATTCAGAGAAAATTTGAAGCGATTGTCTTTAAGAAATGAGTGACATTAGGGGCGCCTGGGTGGCTCAGTCAGTTGAGCATCTGACTTTGGCTCAGTTCATGATCTCAGTTCATGGTTTCAAGCCCCGCATCAGGCTCTGTGCTGACAGCTCAGAGACCGGAGCCTGCTTCCGATTCTGTGTCTCCCTCTCTCTCTGCCCTTCCCCTGCTCATGCTCTGTCTCCTTCTCAAAAATAAACATTTTTTAAAAATTAAAAAAAAAAGAAATGAGTGGCATTAGCCCTTTATGGTTTGTTCCCCACTCCCTTCCTAAATTCTATGAGGTCCCTTCTCATTTATTCATCACTTCTATAGTCATTCGATCAGTATTTTCAATACCTAATGCATTACTGAAGACAAAAATTGATAGGAAATACAGAAATATAGGAGTTGAATAGTTTTTGATAGGTCTATCTAATACGACAGAAAACTGACAGTAAATTCAGAATGGAAAATAGGTTTGACCCACTTTATGGGTGGTGGCTACTGGAAAACTGTGAAGATTTGCAAAATGATGTTAGTGGCGGAACAGGGTGCTGCCTGTCAGATGGCCACAGCTGCCACATGCAAGAGAGGGACAAGTGGAAACTTTGGAATTGCAATTGGCAATACTTGTCCTCTATGCTTGAGAAAATAAAGAAAATGTTTAAAATTCACGCTGTGCATATCTGTCTGCTTAAAACTAAGTTTCTCATTTTTTTGTTTTTTTTTTTTTCAAATTTAGATCACCATTTATATAGAGATTGACTGAATTTGGATTTCTGAACATTCCTAATAGACCATGTTGTTGGTACATGATAATATCTGCACGCAATGAAGCATCATGTTGGAGCCACATTCAATAACAGGTGAGCCCATGCCTTGGTAAAACAAATGCTCTGTTCGTTCGCTCCAAATTCACGAAGTATAACATCCTAATGAGGTTGCTCCATGGTATACTACAGTGTGAAATGGTCATGACTAATTGTGGGGTTTATTTGCAGAAAGAATTTCTCTTCACCTTGCATTATGGCTGTAGCAGCGGTGGGGGGTGGGGGGTGCGGAATATAAAACACATCCCTGGATCTGTTAGCTCTTTATCCAATTTATCAAATCCGATTGGTTTAATTGGTATATTGCCAATTATGCACATCAATATCTGTCATCCTCACCTCTCCCCCAATTTCCCTCAATTGCTAAAAACATTATATAACTTTTAATTAGATAACTGATTAATTCAATTTGGATGAAGTACATTTGCTACCTAATGATAAAGAAGAAGTAATGAGGCTTCAAATCAAAAACACCCAACAACAAGGGAATCCTTCCAGCTCATTGGGCGTTCATTGTTGTGGAAAATGTACTGGAGTTTGTATTCACTCTCTGACGGAGGCTTTGTAGAGATACTTTTGCTTTTTTTTAATGTCTATTTATTTATTTTGAGAGAGCGAGAGAGAAAGAGTAGGGGAGGGGCAGAGAGAGAGGGAGAGGGAGAGAGAGAGAATCCCAAGCAGGCCCCACACTGTCAGCACAGAGCCTGATGTGGGGCTTGATCCCGTGAACTGTGAGATCATGACCTGAGCCTAAATCAAGATTCTGACGTGTAACCGCCTGAGCCATCCAGGCGGCCCCAGCAACCTTTGCTTCCCACAAATTCAAAAGGGATTCCCCCTAGAAAATCAGTGATTAAATTAAGGTCACATATATGTTATTTAAATAATAGTACCTATGTTTAAAGAGAGAGGGAGAGAGAGACCATTAAGAGAGCAAAAGTTTTGAATTGCAATTAACGTACAACCCTAAATACAATTCAACTTGGTTTTATCACCAAGTTGGTAAATTTGTGATTCACATACTGGAATTTCAGAAATTAAAGTACAGAGCCTTGCAAGTCAAATTCTGCTAATGGACATTCTGCCAGAATGTATGTTGAACATGTCAACTAATATTAAACTTTCTTTCTCCTTTTCTATTATGGCTTTTGACTTTTATTTAGAAGAATATATCTTCTGGATGAAATAACATTGCATTACAATATCCTATTATTCCCCCAGATGACTATTCTGTGGCAATATCAAACAACATGCTTCCTCACATTTTTGCCACTTAAGGATTTACCATTTGGCAGTTCCTTTCTGGTTTAAAAGGCATCCTTGCAAAGTTCTGTGGACATTAAAGGCATACAAGACATGGCCTCTTGTGTCACTGAAAATCCATTGATGGATATAATTATCCAAGTGTAACGTTCTGCCAACCAAAAGAAAGTTATGAAGAATGTTGGAAAATTTCCAACAATGACTCCTAAAATTTAGTCTGAAGAGTAATTGCTTTGAGTGTCTCTTGAAAATGCAGCTTCTAGATGCATCCAAAATTCTAATACTATATATCTGGATGTTATCATCAATCTCCATAAAGCCTAACAAATCCAAATAAAAGCAATAATTAGTCTTTGATCTTGAACACTGTTCTTTCTTATATAGTGTCTAGAAAAAATGCCATTAGGAAGCATTGCTATTTTTATGAATCTGTAGCTTTCAATCCAAGTAAAAAAAGCATATATAAGATGTTGACGCCACATTAAGACAGATACTTTAAGCACTATGACTCCTAAAACTATGTTAAGAAAACGTCTTCTGTAGTACTTGCTATAGAAATGCCAAAGGTGCCTCCAGGACAAGAAATCTGTATTTTTTTAATGTTTGTTTGTTTGTTTGTTTGTTTATAGAGAGAGAGAGTGCACATGCAGGGGAGGTGCAGAAAGAGGGTGAGAGAGAATCCCAAACAGGCTCCACGCTGTCAGTGCAAAGCCTAACACTGGGCTTCATCTCATGAACCATGAGATCATGACATGAGCCAAAACCAAGAGTCAGATGCTTAACCACCTGAGCCACCTAGGCACCCCAAGAAATCTGTATTTTTAATAAGCTCCTTCCTGCCCTCATCAGGTAAGTCAGGGCAACTTTCGGATAGAGAGATCAGTGAATCTTTATAGACACACAGAAAATTTCAAGTTGAGAAATTTCACACACGGGTGACAATGCAAGATACATTCTAAAAAAGTACATAGATAAATTTATCTGGAGTGTAAGTCACCAGCTATATAGTGACCTGGAAATGGAAAGGTAAATTGGAGACACAGGGCCTATAGTGTGGGCCATGAGGAGCTTTGACATTTGGAGCAGGTGAACATGAAGCAGGTGTGTATGAAGAACTGTGGGTGGTTGGACAGGAGTGGAAACAAAACAGATGCAGACGATGGTTTTAGAACAAGTGTAACCCACATTTGGCAGAAAACAGTGACCTGGAGAAGGGAGAAAGAAAAGCAGAAGCCAATTAGAGACAAAGGTCCCGGTGAATCTGTTTCCAGTCCTGCAGTCCTCACATCTGTGCAGGACTGGCCTCCACAGAGAAGAGCCCCCTCAAGAACACACCGTATAATGGAGGGTCCTTCTCACTGTCTTTCCCTTTGAGAAGATTTGCTTTGTCTCTTTGCCTGAGGTTGGCTCTTCCATCAACGTGCCCAGGCTCTCACTACTGAAGTCTTAATCAGAAAAATGGCAAGTATCTATATTCCTGGACACAATCAAATGTTTCTGAAAGAACCCCTTTATCTGTTTTTGATTGTCAGGCAAAGAACAGCTTTTGCTTTCCAATTTCAGTTTGTGGACTGCTCAAGTGATACTTAACCTCAGAATAGAGACATTTTCTAAAATGTCACAAAGGACAGATTGGAAATGTCTTAATCACATTTGGTTCCACTCCACCACTTGAATTTATTTTCCAGCATTCATTTTTAATGTCACATTTTCATAAGATGTGATATATTGAAAAAAAAAAAAACTCTCAGGCTGAAGTCAGAAAATGAAAATGTTGATCCTAATCCTTGCCTCTTATTCAGTGCAGTACATCAGCCACGTGCCAGGAAGTGTGTGAGGGTCTGGGAAAGAGAACACATGAGGCAGTTTTTACCTTCAGGAAGCATGCCATCTGGAAGGGGAGAGAGAGAAACGTGAACATGGAATTGCAATATCATGTGATAAATGGTCAGGCATAAGTTTGCACACAGTGTTCTAGGAGCGCAGATGAGGAGCCTAATGACTTTGGGTGAAGGCTGTGGGAGAAGATGGCTGAGCTGAGCTGAAAGTCAAGGGAAAGACAAGAGCAATGGGCTGGAGGGTGTTCCCTGCAGGGACAACCATGAGCAGAGCTGACAAGCAGCATAGCATGTGCAATGGTTTTCTCCTTGCTGTAGGATACAACACCGCTTCCTTGCAAAAGTGGTCTTAGATGGAGCTGGAAACACAGGAAGCAGGAGGACCACAGAGGTCTTTGAGTGCCCTTCCCAGAGCCTTTGCATCTGTCCTGAAGACACTGGGAGCCATTGAAGGGTTTTAAGCAGAGAATCATACTCTGCAATCTGTGTCTTAGATGCATCACTATGAGAGAAAGGTGAAATACTAAATCTACAAATGGACAATGGCCAGACCATATGCAAAAAATAAAATTCTGACCCACAACCTGCAGCATCTTGCCCAGGAAAGCAACCACTTATGTATAATAAACAGCCTAGGCTGCTATAGGTCATACTTATAAAAAGACAGACTGCTATCCCCAGTAACAACCCAAAACTCAAACAATAGCTTCTATAAAATTGGCCCAATGTGGCCAGGACTTGATTAATAACTGACAGATTTTCTAATTTGTATGTCCCTACTTCCAGCTTAGGACCAACCAGGCAAAACTAAATATGTTCCCCTAACCATAGGATGCCTTGTTTAGAGTTAACTTGTCTCCAGCTTCCTGATGCCGAAAGCCTACAATCAGGGCATACCTGATGTTTCCTCATTTTTCCTTTATAAAGCTTTCTCACTCTTCTGCCTGTCTCTAGTCTCTGCCCAAATGTCCGTGGTGATGACTGACTTCCTTGCTATAGCAAGCTCTCAATAAATAGCCTTTGCTTTTCTCATTTGGTTAGTTTTCATTTATCTTTACCAAGATCAAGAATAGACTACAAGCACTAAAGAAGAGTAAACCCGGAAGTGGGGGGAGGGGTGATCAGATAAGAGGTAATCATAACCAATAATAAAGCAACAACGATAACATGTTCTAAGCATTTACTATGTATCTGTACCACACTAACCACTTTCCCTCTTAGAATTTTACTGAATTCTTGAAACAGCCTGTTACACTATGTGACATCGTCTCAAATATGCTATGAGACCGAGAAAGAGAAATTTTCATTTCTTGACGTTTACATCCAGTTAGTTGTAGTTACTAGGTCTTTCTGACAACAAGGCATATACCCTAAGAATTCTGCAAGCTGCTTTAACACCAAAGTCAACGTAGAGTCAGGGCTTACACTCACTCAAGGACTTCATTACATTTCTGTGTAACTCAGATGTGAGATAAAAATGATTACATGGTAAAATTTATTTGGGAAAAAATGAGAATTTGGAAACTGATAGGATACGGCTGATGGGCTGAATAAAGAATCCAAGGTAAATCCATGCCCTGAGTGCTGGTTGATCCCCAACCCCACCCTGTTTACTGTTGCCCCCCAGGACCTCCCCCACCCACATACAAGCTTTGAGAGAGAGGAACAAGGGCTTTAGGGGCTAACTCTCACTGGGGCATTGGGCTAGTCATCAATTTCATCCATAAAATGGCAAGAATGACTGTCTTGCCTATCTCCCATGACTGTTTTCCATATCAAATAAAATAATGGATATAAAAATACTGAAAAGCTATACACAGACACTGGTTTCACATAATTTCTGGTAATATAGAAAACACTTTGTGACACATCTGGTGATAAATTAGAAGAGTTCCATTGTTTTTCAAACTTAAATTCAAACTCAAAGAATTTAATATGAATATTTATCACACAGTTAGGTGACTTAATGATCACTTTTTAAAAACTGTTTAAAGTTTTTTTTTTTTTTTTTTGTTTTGAGAGAGCGAGAGTGCACAAGCAGGAGAGGGGCAGAGAGAGAGAGAGAGGCAGAACCAGAATCCGAAGCTGGCTATAAGCTCTCAGCTGTCAGTGCAGAGCCCGATGCGGGGCTCAAACTCATGAACCGTGAGATCATGACCTGAGCCGAAGTCAGACGTTTAACCAACTGAGCCACCCAGGAGCCCTGATTTAATAATCACTTTTATTTTGTATGATCACTTCTGTCTTTTGTTTTCACACTAAAGACCTAAGAAATTGCCTGAAAATGTTGTTGCCTTTCTAGCAAGTAAACACAGCTGAGACTTCTTACATAAGAGTATGTAAAATGTCAAATCTCACTTGGCCAATACTCTTTGTAACATCAGGAAAATAATGCAGTCTAAAAGATATAAGCATGCAGAACCATTCAAAGAATAAAATTTTGCCTCAAAGTAGCCACGATGCTTCAGTTCCCTTTCTGCTTCTTGACTATTTAGCCTGCCTTCCTTGTCACAACATGGTCCTTATTTTTCAAAAGAGTAAACCTATTTTTCAAAAGAGATAGATTTAAATATAAATATCTGTTCTGGGGTGCCTGGGTGGCTCAGTCAGTTAAGTTTCCAACTTCAGCTCAGGTCATGATTTTGCGGTTCATGAGTTCAAGCCCCATGTCGGGCTCTGTGTTGACAGTTCAGAGCCTGGAGCCCGCTTCAGATTCTGTGTCTCCCTCTCTCTCTCTGCCTCTCTCCAGCTTACACTCTGTCTTTCTATATCTCAAAAATAAATAAAAATATTTTTTTAATTATGAAAAAATAAATATAAATATCTGTTCATACAAATTTTGGTATGTAAGTATAGTTATATAATATTTTCCACACTAAGTAAAAAATATAAAAGTAAATACACACACCCATTCCTTTCTTTGGAATTCGATAGTCAAATCAGGACTGCTTATAAAATGCGATGAAAATCAGACACTTGGAATACAAAGAGACGATATGCTAAAATTGCCTTTAGGAACTACTCTGTAGGTAACTTTGGACTTACTGGTCTGAAGCCTGTGTTCTGTGAATCCTTTCCCTTCTTGTCTTGGCCAGATAGATCTTAAAGGCAAAGCCACGTCATATACAAAGTGGTATCAGAGGATTCGAATGGTGACTACAGCAATGAACCCCTACTACATACCAAGATCTGCACCATTCCACTTAAAAAAATCTTATCTCATTGGGGTACCTGGGTGGCTCAGTCTGTTGGGCGTCTAACTTCAGCTCAGGTCATGATCTCGCAGTTCACGAGTTCGAGCCCCACGTCAGGCTCTGTGCTGACAGCTCAGAGCCTGGAGCCTGCTTCAGAATCTTTGTCTCCCTCTCTCTCTCTCTGCCCCTCCCCTGCTTGTGCTCTCTCTCTCTGTCTCTCTCTATCTCTCAAAAATAAATAAACATTAAAAAATAAAGTTTTTGCTTAAAAAATAAACCAAAAAATTTTGTTTTAATCTTATCTCATTTAATCTTAATAACCCTAAAATCTAAATACTATTATTCCCCCCAATGTATAGCTAAGGAAACAGAATAAGGAAGTTGAGCAGTTAGCTAAACTTCACATAGCTAGTAAATTGTGAAGCAGATGTGTGAACCATTTATCAGTTAGGATAGGTAAGTTAGGCTGCAGCAAAAAATAAACCCAAAATTTCAGTGACTTAACATGATGAAAGTGTATTTCTCTTTCACGCTGTATGTCTATCATGAGCTGGTAGCAGGGGTCTGCCCAACAGTTTGTCAAGAATGCAGGCTGATGGACCATCTACCATCCCTAGTTCATCATTACTTTTCTTTTCTTATTTTAGATATAGAGAGAGATCACGAGTGTGGGAGAGGGGCAGAGGAAGAGAGAGAGAGAATCCCAATCAGGCTCCATGATCAGAGTGGGCCCCAAAGTGGGGCTCAATCCCACAACTCTGTGTTCTTGACCTGAGCCAAAATCAAGAGTCAGACATTCAACCAACTAAGCCACCCAGGCACCCCTCTAGTTCACCATTTCTTTTAAGACAACAGAAGATCTTGAAATAGTAATTAAGTGCTTCAGCATAAAATGAACAATGTCAACTAATTTCCCAGAGCTTATCACATGATCCCATGGCTAACTCACAAAGAGGTCAGGCCGTGCAATTCAGAAAGCTGGAAACATCTGGGGAGGAGCAGTAGCAACCATCATAAATCATATCTATTCAGAACCTGTAGTAGTGCTCTTTCCATTATACTGGGTCAAACAAAACAATTATTCCACAAGGCATCTGGGTCTTTGACAGCATAAACATAAAATTTCTATTTGGAGTCTATAAATTTTACTATATATTATAATGTTCTGGTCTCTTTTGAATTAAACAAGAACCTCTTAATATAAAGATCTAACTGAATCAGAGCGATCATTCCATAAACATTGTTATCACCTGCATTGGGTTTTTTACTGCCATGTAATAAACTGCCACAAACTTAGTGGTCTAAAATGATACATATTACCTCACAGGTTCTGTGGGTTAGGAGTCCGAGCATAGTTTAGCCGGACGCTGTACATAGTGTTTCACAAGACTGCAGTCAAGGTGATGGCCAGAGTGTGTTTTCATTTGGAGGCTTGACTGGGGAAGAATCTCTTTCCAACTGAATGGCATTCAGCAGGCATTGGTGGTATAGTGGCAAGCATAGCTGCCTTCCAAACTGAATGACACATTTGACAGAATCCATTTTCTTGGCAATGTATGACTGAGGGCCCTGGCTTTTTGCAGATTGTGGCCTTAAGCTCTACAGGCCACTCACAGTTTCCTGCCACATGTCCCTCAACACAGGCAGTTCAGAACATGACACCTTGCTTCTTCAATTTCATTAAGAGAGGCTCTCACAGTCTGCTCAGACAGATTCTTATCTAATGTAATAACATCATAGGAGTAAAATCCCATCACCTGTACCACATAATCTTGGTTAGAATCAAGTTATAGGTTCCACCTTCATTGATCAGGAGATTTCAAATAGATATGGACACCAGAAAGCAGAAATTATCAGGGATCACATTACATATCCATCAGATCAACAAAGAGCTAAAATATGAAAACTGGTTCCTTGCATGATGTCTCATCTACCCAAGTTGTCTTTGACTTCTACTATGTAGATCTCTGTTGCTATACCTCTATTCATTATATAACTCTGTAACTCTTTATAAGCTAACCATCTCTTACTTAATAATAGCTATAAATATTCATAATTAAACCTAAAATGTCTTAGTCTTTAAAGTGCATTAGTCTTTAAAGGAGTCTCATTTTCTTTTTCTCTTTCTCTTTCTCCCAGACACTTTAATCTTTGAAGTTCTTTGGTTTTTTTTTTTGAAATAAAATCATTAGTGATATTTCTGGTCTCAGGTCCAACATGTAAAGTTCTCAGAAATTATCACTCCATGCTAAGAAAGACCTGGACAGTGACTTTTCATGAGTCCATCAAAGAAATGGAGTTGCAGGGTGAATAACCACCCCAAAATCTGGAGAGACAGAGCATATAGAGAGGCTCAGTTGAGGTCACCTTACCTGGAGCAGAAAGCCACTAGAGCTATTAACCAACAGGAGAACTTAAATGGTGATTTTGATAAATTGCTGGAGCAGGTGGGAACCAGTGTGTGCCCTCCTGGTGGGCACAGGTTGTGGGCCAAGGTAATGTGGGCTTTACCTTCCGAAACAATACCAGGGTCTCATGGTGAAGGTCCAAGAAGTTCATCGTGGCTCTGGCGGGGGGGAAGGGGCAAGGAAAGAGTAATCCTTGAAAAACACACAGGATCCTTCTTAACAAAGGCCTACTTGTTGGGGTAAAGGACTGTGCAGAGCCTTATTCTTTATTCCTCCCACTTTAGCCTCTCTGTTGCAACTAAGGAAGGAAAAGCAAAAACAAAAATAAAAACGTAGTCAATGGGACAACAGGGATTCAAGGAAATAGAACAGAGGTCAGTGGGGCTGGAGGGGGACACCAGAGAAACATTTATGAAGGTTACAACATGCAAGAATAGGTAATACACAGCATGACGATGCGGAGAAATGGAAACTCTAAGAAAGTATCAAAAGGAAATGGTAGAAATAACAAACATACAAACAGAAAGGAAGGATACCTTTTACAGGTTTACCAGTAGTCCTGACAGGGCCAAGGAAAGGATCAGAGAACTGCAAGATAGGTCAATAGAAATTTTTCAAACACAAATGCAAAGAGGGAAAAAGATGGGGGGCTGGTAGGGGAGAACAAAAATTTCAAGACCTGTAGAATGATTTACAAATGTCTAACATAGATATGATTGAAATACCAGAGGAGAAAAAGTCTGGAAAGCAGTCTGGGAAGACAGGAATCTTAACTATAGAGGGAAAAGAATAAGAAGTTATTCAGACATCTTGTCAGAAATGATGCAAACAAGAAGACAGTGAAATGAAACACCCCACCAACTTAGAATTCTATATCCAGGGAAATTGTTTTTAAAAACTGATGGGGAAATAAAGACTTTCTTAAATATACCAAACTGAGGGAATTCATCACCAGGAGATCTTCTTTCAATAAATGTTAAAAGTTCTTCAAGTAGAAAAAAAAAAAAGGATGTATGTAAGAGAGTTGGAACTACCTGAGAAAAATAGGTGTGTCAATAAGAAATAAATGAGGGTAAAATAAAAAATTTCATTTTATTATCCTTAATATATCTAAAAGGTGCATTTCTGTTTAAAGAGATAAAAGTAACAATGTATTGGGTGGTTATAGTACATGGATAAGTGAAATGAATGACATCCATGTCACAAAGGATGTGAAGGAGGGACTGGGAATATTTTGTTACAATGTATCATCACTAAACAGAGAGCAGCACAGTGTTATTAGAATGAGTATTTATGTTAGCCGACCTGTGATCATGCCAACCAGTAGGTTATTTTAAAGTATAATTGATATGCTAAGAGAAGAGATAAAACTGAATTATATAAATACTCGATTAGGCCCAGAGAAGGGAGAAGAAAACAAAACATAAATATTCAGTTAATGGAGAACAATCACAAACAGGGTAGATATCAATCCAACACTATCAACGCTATAGCAATGAAAATACAGGTCGTTAGCCTAGATAGGAAAACAAGACTCAAATATATGTGTTCTAAAAAGACAAACTCTGAAGACTCGGATAAAAGTAAAGGGATAGAGAAAGACATACCATTCTTTCACTAAGCAAAAGAAAGCTGGAGTGGCTATGTTAATCTTAGACAAATCATACTTCAGAACAAGAAAGATTATCCATATTAAGGAGGAGCTTTACATAAGAATAAAGTGGTCAATGCTATGAAAAGATATAACAATCTCAAGGGTTTATGTACCTAATAGCTGAATGTCAAAATACATGAGAGAAAAACCCATAGAACTGAAAGGGGAAATAGATAATCCCACTACTAGAGTTGGAGACTTCAATACCTCCCGTCAATAATTCATAGATCAAGCAGACAGAAAATCAGTAAGGATACAGAGGTCTTGAAAAAGTACTCTCAGTGATTTCTAATCTAATTAATATTTATAGAATATTCTACCCAACAAGCACATTATTTTCAAGCTTGCATGCAATATTCACCAATATAGAGAAGATGAGATTCTGGGCCTGGCAACACACCTTAACCAATTAACAAAATGGAAATCATAAAAAGTATGTTCTTACTCTACAATGGAATTAGACTAGAAATCAATAATAGAAAGAGAGTGGCAAAATTCCAAAATAACTGGGGATTAAACAATACACTTCTAACACCTGGATCAAAGAATAAGTCTTAAGAGGATGATATAATATATTCAGCTAAGTGAAAATGAAAATACAAGTTAGTATTTGTGAGATGCAGCAAAACGAGTGCTTAGATGGAAATTCATACCATTAAGTACATATGTCAATAATAATTAAAATATAAAATAAAGGACGTAGCCTACATCTTAAGAAACGAAAACAGTAAGATAAAATCAAGCCTAATGAAGCAGAACAAAATAAAAAGTAGCTGAGAACTTGGAATAAGAACCTTTTAACACTGAATATGTGCTCAGACCTTCATATCATATTAGAGTTTCCACAATGACATAAAAACTAACTTATATATACTTTTAGTATTTACGTATCAAATTTTGTAGCAATTTATACAAATATAGATGCCTTATATGTATGGCATCTATACATAGCATGATACATACCCTATCATTGACATCTTACATTAGTATAGTACATTTTGTCACAATTAATGAACTAATATTTTTTTAATTTTTTAACGTTTATTTATTTTTGAGAGAAGGAGAGAGAGAGAGAGAGAGAGAGAGCAGGGGAGATGCAGAGAGAGAGGGAAACACAGAATTCAAAGCAGGATCCAGGTTCTGAGCTGTTCAGTACAGAGCCCTATGCAGGGCTCAAACTCAGGAACTATGAGATCATGACCTGAGCCGTAGTAGGATGCTTAACTGACTGAGCACCCAGGTACCCCAATGAACTAATATTAATATATTATTATTACCCTCTTGCACTGGTGGTGGGAAAACAAACTGGTGCAGTCCCTCTGGAAAATAGTGTGGAGGTTCCTCAAAAAATTAAAAATAGAATTACCCTACGACCCAGCAACAGCACTACAGGGAATTTATCCAAAGGATACATGAGTGCTGATTCATAGGGGCACAAGTACCCCAATGTTTATAGCAAGGCTATCAACAATAGCCAAAGTATGGAAACAGCTCGAATGTCCACCAACTGATGAATGGTAAAAGAGCAAAACTAATGGATTGAAAACAGGGAAACAATAAATCATTCAAGGAAACCAAAGTCTTGTTCTTTGAACAGATTGATAAAATGTACAAATCTCCAGCCAGGCTGACCAGGGGAAAGAGAAGACACAAATTATTAAAATCAGAAATGAAATTCTGAGAAGTGCATTGTAATTCTTGAGAATTGCTGATTCAGTTGAGCCTAGGATTGGGCAAAGTTTTCTTAAACGCAATAGCAAAAGCACAGGCAACAAAAAAATACATCAACTGGACTTCACCAAAATTAAAAGCTTTGTGCTTCAAAAGACACCATCAGTAAAGTGACAAAACAACCACAGAATGGGAGAAAATCTCTGCAAATCATGTATTTGACAAGAGACTTATAGCTATGATACATAATGAACACCTATCACTCAATTAAAAAAAAAGACAAAGCAATTTTTTAATGTTTTATTTTATTTTTATTGTTGAGAGACAGCGTGAGCATGTCAGGAGCAGAGAGAGGAGACCCAGAATCTGAAGCAGGCTTCAGGTTCTGAGCTGTCTTCCCAGAGCCTGATGTGGGGCTTGGAACTGTCCAGGAGATCACGGCCTGAGCTGAAGTCGGACACTTAACCCACCGAGCCACCCGGGCGCTCCAAAGACAACCCATTTTTTAAATGGACATAGAATTTGAATAGAGATTTCTCTAAAGAAGATTTTTAATTGACTAATAAGCACATGGAAAGGTATTCAACATTATTAGCCCTCAGAGAAACACAAACCAAAACCACTGTGAGATATTCCACTTCACACCCACTTAGGATGGCTAGAAGACAGCCAAGGAGATGGAGATACAGAGGTTAGTATACTGATGGTAGAAATATGCAATGATGCCCTTTGGAAAAAAGTCTGGCTTTTCCTCAAAGGCTAACCAGAGTTACCATGTGACCCAGCAAACCTATTCCTAGTTACATACCCCCCCAAAATAAAAATTAATATAAACAAAAAAGTCTGTACATGAATATTCATAGTAGCATTGTTCATTGTAGCCAAAAGTGTCAATCAGTTGATGAATAGATAAATATAGGTGATATATCAATATAATGGAATATCATTCAGTAATAGAAAAGGTCTGACTTTTATTGATACTGAAATATTCTACAAGATGGATGAAACTTAAAAATACGATTCTGTGTGAAAGAAGCCAGCCACAGAGGGCCACATATATATGATTCCATTTACATGAAATGCTCAGAATAGTCAAATCTATAGAGACAGAGGTGGTTTCGTGGTTTTGTAAGGCTGGGAGTGATGAGAAGATTGGGGACAGGGAGTGATGGTCAAGGTGCACAGGTTTCTTATTGAGGCTGAAAATGTTGCAAAACTGAGTATGGCAATGGATGCACAATTGTAGGAATACACTGAAAGCCATGGAATTGTACACTTCCAATGGGTAAATTGGATGCTGTATGAATTATATCTCAGTAAACGATGTTTGGAAAAAAGCAGGGTCCTAACAAAAGTGCCCAGTGAAGTGCTTAGAACAGTGCCTGAAACAAAGTTAAATGCTATGCATATTTGCTAAATAAATAATCCTGTATACATACCACTTTAAAAAAAAGAAAAAGAAAAAAATCACAGAGTCTTTGGACTTGGACTTCAGAGGGAGGTAGTTTGTCTTCTTCATCTGACAAGTGGGGGCATTCAGCACTCCGATTTGGGAACTGAAGCAATTTTCCTTTTCTCATATCAGGAATTGAAATATTTTCAAGAACTAGACCTCTACTCTTCCTGATTTCTATTCCAGGGCTCTTTGCTCTGGACTGGACAGCACAATTTTTTTTGGCAGGGGGAGAGCTTATTTTCAATCCACTACCCATATTATGGCCAGGCTGATATAGAAGGTAAGTTTTTGGTTTATCTTCAGGATTCATCTATGAAACACAGTTGTACATGGATTGGTACACTCAACTACATTCAGAGCTGCACCAAATATGATGTGGAAATATTTGTTAAATTTTTGTTTACTAGAGCCCTTTTAAGTATGCAATGATTTATGCTGGAGAGTATTGAAATGATATTGTTTAACGATAATTTTATGGATTTAAGTTGTTCCGTTTTGAAGTGTGGCTGAGTAGCAATTGAAATCTGAATTTCAAGTAGCCACCTATCACAAAAACTATTTTGACTGAGCTTACAAATTGCAGCATGTGTCTAAAATGATGTTCTAGTTATTTCCTTCTTACTATAACAATCCTGTGGTTTCTAGATATTGAAGTCATGATGCATAATGATAAAGACCTTAGAAGACAGAAGGGGATAAATGTGAAACCTCATGTTTTTTAATATTGTCTTTATTAGCCAAAAGAAGCTGTTTGATGAAAAGGATTGAAATGGCTTCAGCTTTGAGATGTCAAACCGAGAAAGGTTTTCTTTTCTCTCTTTTTTTTCACCGAAAATGTGACTTTATATTAATTATCTTATGGATTGTCTTAATTAGATCTCAAATGAGACGTTCTGGTGAGTTTTTACAAATACTGCTAATTACAGTCTTTATGTGGTCTACTCTAATCTTAAAAATTAGTGGAAAATATTATAATAAATAATAAATACTACTGCTTTCTTAATCACTATGGCTGAAATTTAGGCACAGTGATAATTCTGAAATAGTATAATTAAAGTTTAAGATTGATTAATGAATACACTGGCTTTTTTTCTCTAGCAGTAATATCTATCCCACTGAAGCAACAATAATGAGTCATGGCTGCAGCTGACATTTACAGAAGTTATCTATCTATTCTGCTCACAAACAGGAATATGTCAGAATTATGCTAGAAAAGGAGGACCTACGGACATATTCTCATCTCTGTTAAGTTGCTGTGCATTTTTCCTTGAAGAAAAAATTCATATTTTACAGTCCTTATATCACAAAACTCCTTCACCTATTAAAATTTTTTCTATCTTGTATCTTTACATTTTTATGTTTTATGTAATTTACCTGTAATGACTCACTGAGGCTAACGAATCTGAAGATCTTTTGTAACTTTAAACTTAGAAAAATTCATAAACAATAAATAATTAATTTGAACTGTAATGCTCCCTAGCAAATATAGCACTTTATAACTAGATAATATTTCTTTGACTGTGTAGAAGTGTGGAACTCTTTAGACTGTCTGGAAATGTGCTTTTCATAGGAAAAGCTTACTTACTAACTAGCTATGTGACCTTAGGTAAACCCCTCCACAGACAATACCATTCACTGCAAGACAGATTTTCTAAAGATAAGGGAAGCGTACTCAGCAAGCCAAAATCCACCTCGGTGACTCTGTGGTTCTAGAAGCGTGTTCAAAATCTTAGGTTAGTTAGCAGTGGACTGAAAGCAGTGAGGATTTCAAAGGAAAAAACCAAACCACAAACCTCGTATTTGAAGTCTGCTTGTGACTTTTAGCAGCTGCTGGTCTTCTGGGTCAATTACAGAATTCTTTTGAAATCCAGTTTCCTTGCATAAAAAATAATGCTAATACCCAAGTAATAGCATCTCTTCAAGTTGATGAGAGTTTTTTTAAGTTTTTTGTTTTGTTTGTTTTTTTTACTTTTATTTATTTTTGAGGGACAGAGAGAGAGCGCGAGCAAGGGAGGGGAGAGAGAGAGGGAGACAGAATCCAAAGCAGGCTCCAGGCTCCGAGCTGCCAGCACAGAGCCACAGAGCCGGGTGCAGGGCTCAAACCCACAAACTGTGAGATCATGACCTGAGCGGAAGTCAAACGCTTAACCACTTAACCGACTGAGCCACCCAGGCGCCTCGATGATTATTTTATAAAGCAGTATTCTGCCTCTCTGCCAGCCCCTTGGGTCACTCCTCTGCATAGCTGGCTGATGGCATAGTCTGCGTATCCTGCTAAAGGATAAACTGCCTCCCCCAACCCCAGGCCCAAGAAGTGCAGTCAGAGGCTCCCCACTCTCCCTCTCATTCCAGAGATGTTATTTACACCCATGGTTTCATAACCTATAAATAGTTGAAAATCTGAAATCCAGCAATGAACATTGAAGTCAGGGGGTGCATGACAATATATATGTATATAAATTCTAATAACAATAAAAGACATCATGTAATTAGTGAAATAAATGAAAAAATGAATACCCATAAAGTTTTAACAGAGAGAAGGATAATATGTAGTAAGAGACTCTCCATCATTCTTGCTTCCCGCTGTATGAGATACTCCTTTGACAAAGTGTTCTGTGATCAAATTAGTTTCATAAACGTCCCATATTGTATTCTCCTACATTGACATCAGAAAACCAAAGGCTCTAAGGAACACTCCAATGTAGAAATGCCAGCTTTGTTCAACTAGAATTTCAAAAATTATTTGGTGACTGAAATTATTAATATATATTATCTATTAATATATTGCACCATATAGCTTAGGAAATGTTGTCAAGACCTGTTCTTTTTAAAAACTTTGATTTACACCTGAAAAAGTCAATGGATTTAAATACCATTGTTCATATCATCCAGTCTAAGGGAAGCACAGTTGGAACTCCCATTGGTCATAAAGTAGACTGTAAATTCAGCGGACAATTTGATCTGAATTCTCTGCTCCCATTTGGAAGAAATACCAGCTCATACCTTGCAATGAATGAAGATTGCAATATTTCTTCTGTAATATATCACTGAAGAATATCATCATCTTTTTGGAACTGGGCTTTTCCCATAATCTGTATAATAAAGAGCGAGAAAAAATATATACTGAATTTTAATGGGTTTTTTTTCCACATGGTAGAACCATAGATAACCAGTCTCCCTTTTTCATGACTGATACACACTTGAATGTGTGTATTCTTACCAAACACAAATACAAATATTCTTTATATAAATGTAACTCTCTGTATGGTTGAATTGTATCTTCCAAAATTCATATGCTGAGGTCCTAACCTCCTTCATATGTGATTATATTTGGAGAAAGGGTATTTTTTTTTCATTTAATCCTTTTTTTTTCAGTTTTGATTGATTGATTGCATGTGTGTGTGAGAGAGAGAGAGAGAGAGAGAGAGAGAGAGAGAGAGAGAGAGAGACTGCAAGTGGGGTAGGGAGAGAGAGAGAGAGGGAGACAGAGAATCCCAAGCAGTCTCTGCACTGGCAGTGCAGAGCCCGATGCAGGGCTTGAACTCATGAACGGTGAGATCATGGCCTGAGCTGAAGTCAGGTGCTTAACCGACTGAGCCACCCAGGTGCCCCTGGAGAGAGGGTAGTTAAACAGGTAATTAAGGTTAAATGAAGTCATGAAGGTGGACCCTAATCCAATGTGACTGATGTCTTCATAAGAACAGCAGATGAGGACACAGATCCATAGAGAGAAGACCGTGTGAAGACACAGGGAGAGGGCCATCATTTACATACCAAGGAAAAAGACCTCGGAAGAAACAAACCCTGCTGACTTGGAGCCTCCAGAATTGTGAAAAAAAGGACTTTTTGTTAAGCCGTACAGTCTGGTATTTGTCAGGGTAGCCAGCACAGACTAATATGCCATCCGTGTAAAAATGATACTTGACTAGATGAAAGTTAACATAGAACTGAATTTCAACTGGAAAATTGAAATGGAAATTGAAAAAGTTATACACCTGTATCAGTGAAAGATTAAAACACAGAGAGCACAACGGTACCACCACAGTGACCCCATTATCCTTGGCACCCAGCTTCAGTCTGAAGAGGAACCCATGCAGTATCAGCTCTAGCATTTTAGACTTTTTTTCAAACCTTTGCGTTGTGCATAACTGGGCATCTTGGAATCATCTTAGACTATGGGAGAAAGTTATTTCTAGTAAGATCACAGAAAACAAATTCGTTGACATTTATTTCATAACTGCCATTTAAATTTGTACCGTTTTGAAAGACTAATATTAACTTAGACCAAAACAATGGAAATATCTGTTTCTAATTATGTCTAAAAGTGGTGAAATAAATCTCAAATGACAATACAGTACACTTAGGGAAAATTTAATAATCTATGTATTTGACATTTTTTTAAGTAGGCTTCGCACCCAGCGTGGAGCCCAATGTGGGGGGCTTGAACTCACAATCGTGAGGTCAAGACCTGAACTGAGATCAAAAGTCAGATGCTTTCTGACTGAGCTACCCAGGCACCCCAATGTATTTCACATTTAATGCCATAATTAGCCACAAGACAACTGAAACATGACTTAATTGATAATATCGAACACACCCATAACTTTTCGAGAATATGTCTTTTAGAGTCAAGGTAGACCTCTCTGTCCAGAGTTTAATTTCAGATCAATAGGTTATAAAGCTTCCTCTATCCAGACTTCAGTGTTTTCATCTTTATATTTTGATAATCATATCCTCATTATATAATAAATTACATATGGTTTCAAAGTCTTAATGTTTATGACATTACATGTTTATATTATACAGCGCAGTTAAAAATTATGTTTAGATTTTAATTGTAATTCCTTACGTTGTCTTTATAAAACTCAGACAGCTTCTGTACTGTTTCTCTGGAGCCACTCTGCCACAAGCCGGAGAGCTAGAAAGTACAGATGTTTATTATCTCACCATTCTGAATGCCCTAAGTTCAAAATCAAGGTGTCAGCAGGGCCACACTTCCTCTGAAGTCTCTAAGAAAGAGTCTGTCTCTTCCAGCTACTGGTGGCTGTCTGTATTCCTTGACTAGTGGCCACATCACCCCAATCGCTGGCTTTGTGGTCACATTGCCTCTTCTGTGTTCCCTCTTTTTGCCTCTCTCTTAGGAGGACGTGTGGGTTTGCATTTCTAGTCCACCTAGGTAACGCAGGATAATCTCATCATTTGAGGATCCTTAACATGATCACATCTGCAAAGACTCTTTTCAAATAAAGCAACAGTTCCATAACCCAGGGATCATGACTTGATATATTAGGGTGGCTCTTACTCAACCTATCACACCTTCTTTCCCTTAAAAAATATAATGATATCCCTGTATTAATTATTATTCAAAACTAATATGTATTATTTGTATTAGATAGAATGTGCTAAATTCTACATTTTTATTGATTGGTTTGTAAGCAAATTTTTTCGCCTAACGTATAACTTTTCTGACTTACTGAGACACTGATGTATAATTTCCCTTTGTTTAGTGTATTTGTTACATTTTCCCTAAACTCTACAGGTTAGATAAATGGGAAGGTTGTAATTGTTCCTATATTTCTCTTGATCTCTTCTCCTCCTAAGTCCTTCACAGATGCTAAATATTCCCACTCATTTTCAAACCTTCTCACACCACGATAAGCATCTATCTGTTTCTGTAGAAAACATCCACATAAATGAGGTTTAGTGAAGGTCAAACCTTGTTAAACAGATACTACAACATTGAACATCTCTAATTAGTGAAAAGATTATCAACAGTCCATTGCTGATCGGATTTCAAGAAGTTCCTAACACGACAAATATTGTACGACACAGATAATGTGCAAACTACTCCATGCATATTATAAGGAGATTTGACCTGTAATTTAATGATATTTGATGCTTTCGATCCTTCCCTGACCCTTCATCCTCTATTGAATTTAATACCAAGTTTGTCTCATCTCATAAATATTTTCTCAGATTTTGCTGCATGTGGCAAGAAGGCAGAAGATTCATGAACAGATGAGGACTTTAAACTTGAATCTGAAGGAGAGTGGGGCAAAGATGAATCATCTTAGCTGCAGTTCCTGCTCTCAAGAAGTCTGCTGTTTGAGAAGTGATACGGTTAGTCACCCACACAGTCATACTGTAAAGCAATCAGGGATAATTGATACCATAAATCTGAAAACAAAACACAGAAGAATAGGCAACAAATTCGGACTGAAAAGACTGGGGGGATTTAACGAAGACTTGCCATCTCTTCTCCATTTATTAGATGCTTTCCACTCTTCTTTCAAGTATATCAAGTATTAAGTATATCACCCCCCTGGGAAGGCTGTTCCCATGTCTTCCATGACAACCAATTGATATCATTGAGGCACTCGTTTTGCAAATAATTTTATAAGTAATGTATTCCAGTTAGCATATAGCACATTGTATTTTACTTATTATTGTGTATGCCATTTTTGTTTTTGTCTTTGTGTTACCCTGGGGTTTTAAGATCCTTGAAAAAAGAGATTCTATTCGTTTCCAAATTATCTACGCTAGCACACTCCATGGTCGATGAAGAACTAAGTGCACGTTTTTTGAATAAAGCACTAAAGAAATCCTGAAATGTCCACTTTTGTCCATGAAATTAGTAAAATTTGTCAGAATATTTTTCCCACTGATTTAAACTCATAACCCAGGAAAACAAAAATGAAACAGCTATTTAGAAGGGACACAAAGGACATGATTTTTGCCACCATCTCAGGTCACCTGGAAGACGTTTCTGCAACACAGTGCAGAGAAAGAGACCCTAGAGAAACATGGAGGTCTCTGTGACTTGAGAAGACAAGGATTATTGTTCCAGGAGACAAAAGTGACCAGGGAAATGAAGGCATAAATGAACACATATTTAGCAGATGAGAAAAATAAGCTTAGAGAATCTAAGTGACTTGCCCAAGTAAGCACACTTCTATTGCCTTAAACAAATTAAAATACATGAACTTCATCAACACATTGAGGTCATTTTTTTTAATATCCTTCCTGCAAACCAGGACAAATAAATTCAGAGATGATATAAGCTCCCCAAATGTACAAGGACAGTAAGAGAACAGAACAAGCATTTAAACCCAGATATTCTGTTACCAAGTTTATCCTCTGAAGCTAAAGGCAATTTGACCTCTCCTATCTCTTCGTATGACTAATCCCTAAATACTTGAACACAAATTATCCTCTCAACTTCTCCAGACAAAATGCCCTCAATTACTTTCATCACATTAACTCTTTAAATAGCTACATCACAATTCTAAATATTCTCAGGTTATTGGTGAACAAATACTGTTAACTGTTTTTTACATATTGACTCAAGAAAATAAGCTCAAATGGTCAGCTACGTATGTATACGATGAAAGAAACTCAGCTTACTGACCAATGTCAGTGTGAGAATAAGGCTTACTGTCAGTAACTGATTGTTTACTATTAGTTCAATCTGAAGCAATTCTGATGCCTGACTCCTAAAAATACCTGCTATAACCTTCAACAGTATTATAGGAAGAGAGCACAGTCTCCAATTTGGAAGTAACAATCCCACTTCCTCCAATAACAATGTTGTACGATGTTCATTTCTAGATAACACATAGAGAAACTGAAGTATGTACACAAATGAGTACACACAAATTAAGATACTTAACCTGAAAAATGAAAAATATGGAGAACATTAAGTGTTAATATTTAATATTTAAACGTCCTCCTACAGAGAAAGGACCAAGCTTATTTTGCATAGCTCCTTCAGATAGATACATGTTTAGAATTGTGAGAATTTGGGGTGAACACAAAGAATAGCATCCTAACAAAGTAGTAAAAATTAGTTTCCAATTGCTACTGGAAATATCAGAACAGAAGCTCTGTGATTTTTTCAGAAATGTAATGTAGAGAACATGTAGGCACTCTAATCCAGGTTTCCTTGAGCTAGCCCCAAACTTCCAGACGTCCATGGGCCCAGTGAATAACAGATGTGAGCCACGGCCGCAGCGTATCCTTAAGATAATGAGATGGGTCTCTCTTCTCTGTTTCAAATATGCCTACTTTCTTAGTCCTGGCTCTGTTTCCTATTGAAAGAATGGCTCCTGTCCTTTCTGTTTGTTATTGATATTTGAATTCTCAGAATCTGATTTCTCTTTCTCCTTATAAGTGTTCTAACTTGGAGTTAGTCCCACTGGGAGTTCGTCTTTCCTCTTTGGAAACTCCCTATTCAACTATGATGCAGTCTAAGGAGCTAAACCAAAAATGGGGTTGTATTGTCAGTACTGCATGGCAGATTGATTAAGATAACCTACAAAGTCCCCAGTTACGCTAAGATCCATCATTCTATTAATATTCCCTGAAATTTCATCAATATAGCCTTCAAATTCTTAAATGATACCAGTAATTAATTGAAACGGTTTTACTTACATATCACAAAACAACAATTTTGGTTATCGTTTTTACAAATTAAAATTTCAGTAAAGATTATCAATCAAATTCATATTTTCTCATCAATGAAATCATTGCCTTGATTTCTGTTGTTCCAGTGGGAACCGGAATAGCTCTGGCTCCCAACTGAGAAATTATTTTATCTTACTTTGATCTCTCCTCACCCTCTTCTCCCTCCTCCTTACCCTCCTTCTTCTTCATACGTAGATTTGTCTGTTTCTTTTGCTCCCCACAGTTTCAACTTTATCCTGAATTTAAAATAATCATGTCCATTATTATATGTCATCTTTCTGTACGTGACTGAAACTTTCACTGAGATTAATAAGGAACATGAATTCTTCATTATCTCTTCGTAGTACATATTTCTGTAGAGTTGTCACCCTTACGCCAAGTTTTCTATAAGGTTTAGCAAATTTAGTGGGAATATCATTCTTCACTAATGTAACAAAAGCAAACATCAAGACAAAAAGTCTTGATGACTTTTTAACAATTCTGTAAGAATTTTCTTCTAAATTTTTCAAAAATATAGTTCAGAATGTTGTTTATATATCATCTTTTTCAATGTTTCCACAGCTTATTGATCCTGTTAAATCAGTAATAACATGAGGTGGTAAAGAAATGACTAGTTCTTCAAAAACTGGAAAGGAAACAAATGCTATCTAGAAATGTTCTTTTATGTAATTTTTTTTCTTTAAGTATTTAACACAATGTATAAATCCATGAAAACCTTGAAATGATCTAGAGTCGATCCATACTGATTTTTAATAGTAAATTAGAAAAGATAAACCATAAAAAGTTTTGAAAGACTTAAGGTTTAGTGATTTTCTGATAATTTCAACAATACAAAAAATATATATAAGTTTTGGATGCCTTATTACAGGTGGTTCCTGTGACTTATAATTTTTAAATTTATTTTGATTCTATCCTGATTTCCCTGTTATGAAAGTAAACTTTAGACACATTTGATCTATAGTTTGAAATTCTACTTCAATTGAGATTAACCAACTTTAACTTATTTTTAGCACAGGTAGATCGGTGGGCAATTTTTTAACTCATTAGGGCTCAGTAAGTTGCTTTTTCTCTTAATGCCTAAACACCCATATTTTGGTGTAAAAATGGAAAATGTCTGAAAAATCTTCAATGGAAGGCCAAGCTCACTCATTGACTATGTTTCTACTGATGACAGTTCCAGAGCATTCGTGTGTGTGTGTGTGTGTGTGTGTGTGTGTGTGTGTGTGTAGTGTGTCTGAAAATTGAACCTCTAATATGTTGTTTACAAATTTAGGATTCAGTTCCCATGGCATAGAGACAAAATCAGAGAAAATTGTAAAGAAATCTTAGAATCCTGAATTTTCTACATGAATATCTACAAGAACAAACATGATGATAAGGATCAGGAACAACATAAATGCTTCATACATTTCACAAAGTGGAAATCTTCTAGTATGGGGATAACAAACTTTCTGTTAATGGTAAAATACTAAATACCTTTAGCTTCGAGGTTGAGAAGGTCTCTGTCACAACAATTCAACTCTAGTGTTTTAGTACAAGGGTAGCCATAGACAATAAGTGAGTAAATGGTCACGGATGTGTTCCAATAAAACTTTATTTGCACGAACAGGCAGTGGGCTAAGTTTTTTTTTAAGGTCCATTTTTGCCAGCATCTGCTTTAGGGCATAGTCTTCTAGTCACAAGTTTCAGTGTGCGGTAGGTACCAGCCCTTACACTTTAGAGAGAGGCACACAGCATCAGTTAATCCAGAGAGTAGATTCAGTGAAGAAGTGTTAAGAGTTTTCTACTGTAGTTATAGTATCACAGCTTCATGCATACTACCAGAAAAAATGACCTTGATTTTGAAAGTATAAGTTTAAATAAAATGTCATTCATACTCTTTTTTCAGTATGAGATATTTGACCCATATTTTGTCTTTGGCCCATATTTTAATAAAATTAAGCAAATGACTCACAAAGCAGTATTGAATTTATACTTTATTTTTAATGTAGATTTTAAAATATAAAAGGAGAAGTTTAGTTTGCCTTAGGCATAAGGGGTAAAGTTTAAGAAATGTCCTTTCAAAACATTTGTAAGAAGGAAGCTGGGCTGTGATGCAGCATTGATTTTATGACGTATCAGTCATCAGTTCATTAGAAATGGTACTTAATCTTTAGGATGTGAGTCATCTCAGACCCACAGCCTCCAGAAGTTTTTCATAGAGGCATACGATATAAGGAAGCCATTAGCTGAGGGACAATAACTCCAAAATGACGCATATATGTTATTGGCAGCCTCTAGATTGCCACCCTTTGGCAAAGCCCTCTCACATTTCCGGTGCCCTCTATATCTGATAAACTTTCCATGCTGAGGAAGGCCTTATCTAACCCAGATTTATTTAATGCCCTTGGGTTCCAACTTGGCCCTCAACACCACAGCTTGCTGTTCGAGTTTCCTCTCTTTCTCAAAGAACATCCCACATTAGCTTGCTGGCCATATTCCCACAAAATTTTACCTTAAGAGGGTCTGAACTACAACCAAAAGTGCTGAAATTTTCAGAATTCAGTATTGTTTTCATAAGGGCAAAACTCTAGGGGCGCCTGGGTGGTTCAGTCGGTCAAGCATCCGACTTCGGCTCAGGTCACTATCTCATGGTTCCTGAGTTAAAGCCCCACATCGGGCTCTGTGCTGACAGTTCAGATCCTGGAGCCTTTCAGAGTCTGTGTCTCCCTCTCTATCTGCCCTCTCCCCCTCACACTCTGTCTGTGTGTGTGTCTCTCTCTCAAACATAAATAAATAAATATTTTAAAAATCTTAAATAAGGGCAAAACTCTAGGTCAATGGTTAGGGTTATTCATTCAAAACATACACATTTATTCACAACTAGGTATCAGGGCCTTTGTAGGTGCTAAGGGATCAATTTAGTACCTTCCTTCACAATGCATAGTTAAGATGTATGTGTGTGTATGTGTGTATACAATAAATATGTAAATCAATTATTGCAGCAAAATTAAATTATTACAGCATAAGTTTGTGCCGTGCACAGGTACAATGAGTACGCAAAGAAACGAATCATTACTGTCCTGCCATGGATCAGGCAGAGGTTAGTTCTGAGGCCTTACAAAGAAAGTGAAATAGTCTGGGCTTTAAAAATGAGAAGGAATTTGTTCATTTATTTATTTGTATGTTTACTTATTTATTTTTAGTTTATATTTTTTGAGAGACAGAGAGGGAGACAGAGAGAGAGAGAGAGAGAGAGAGAGAGGCAGGGAGGGGCAGAGAGATAGAGGGAGAGAGAGAGAGAATCCCAAGTAATAGGGAACTTTGAAAAAGGGAAGCAGGGTAACATAATCAGTTTGGTGATTTATGTTGATTGCTAAATGATTTCCAATGAATGTGTTGGATACAGAACTCGCCAGAGAGAGTTCTAGGACGGAGATTCAGGTTTGAGAGTCACCCACACGAATATGATTTCTGAAAAACAGACTTAGACAGTAAACAAAAACACTAAAAAATAAAATAAGCACACAGAGCAAGAAATGCAATTCTAAGGAACATATACACCTGTAGAACAAAGGAAACTGGTGAGCAGTGACCATAGAATAAAAATAGAAAACCAGGAAACAACATTTCTAGAATATGGTCATTATTAAAACATAACATGTAAAATAAGGAGTGAAAAGATGATATAGTATGAAGACCATTACTTTAACAGAGTTATATGAAGTGAGCGGCATGGGTGATACACAGAAATCTGTTGAAAGGTGAATGGGAGGTGAGAAAGTATAAACAGAAATAAACAGCTTCTGCACAGTGAAGGAAACAATCAACAAAACTAAAAGGCAACCTACAGAATGGGAGAAGATATTTGCAAATGACATATCTGATAAAAGGTTAGTATCTGAAATATATAAAGAACTTATAAAACTCAACCCCCAAATACCAAATAACCCAGTTTAAAGATGGACAGAAGACATAAATAGACATTTTTCAAAAAAAGACATCCAACAGACACATGGTAAACAGACACATGAAAAGATGCTCAACATCATTCATCATCAGAGAAATACAAGTAAAACTTCAATGAGATAGCACCTCACACCTGTCAGAATGGCTAAAACCAAAAACACAAGAAACAATAGATGTTGGCAAGGATGAGAAAGGGAAGAGAAAGGGGAAGCCTCTTACACTGTTGGTGAGAATGCAAACCGTTGCAGCCACTATGGAAAACAGTATGGAGTTTCCTCAAAAACTTAAAAAATAGAACTATCCTATGATCCAGCAACTGCACCATGAGGTATTTTCCCCCCAAAATACAAAAATGATTCAAAGGGATACATTCACGCTGATGTTTATAACAACATTATCTACAATAGCCAAATTATGGAAAGAGCCCAAAAGTCCAGCAACTGATGAATGGATAAAGAAGATGTGGTGTGTGTGTGTGTGTGTGTGTGTGTGTGTGTGTGTAATATTACTCAACCATAAAAATGATAAAAATAAAAAAGAATGAAATATTACCATTTAAAACCACATGAGTGGAGCTAGAGAGTATTATGCCAAGCAAAATAAGTCAGTCAGAGAAAGACAAAGACCATATAATTTCACTCATGTGTGGAATTTAAGAAAGAAAACAAATGATCATAGGAGAAAAAAATAAAGAGGAAAGCCACGAAACAGATGCTTAAAAATAGAGAATAAACTGATGGTTACCAGAGAGGAAGTTGGTGGTGGCATGGGTGAAATAGGCGCTGTGGAGTAGGGAATGCACTTGTGATAAGCACCGGATGTTGTATGGAAGTGCTGAATCACTAAATTGTACACCAGAAACTAATATTACACTGTATGTTAACTAACTGGAATTTAAATAAAAACTAAAAAAAAAAATTTAAGATACCCTCCTTCAACTTTCAAAAATCAGTCAATGTAATTCACCACATTAAAACACTGAGGAAGTACAAAACACATGACCTTCTCATTACAGAAAAATCCTTTGACAAAATTCAATATCCTTTCTCGATAAAACAAAAACTTGTAGCAACCTAGGAAGAGAAGGAGATCCCCTAACCTAACAAAATGATTCTAGAAAATACTTCAGTGTTAATATTATAATTAATGGAGAGACTGAAATTTTTCTATTAAGTTTGGGAACAAGAAAAGGATGTCTTCTCTCACCACACCTATTTTCTATTATAATAGAAGTTCTTGCTAATGCAATAAGACAAGAAAAATAAAGTCATACAAATAAAAACATAAAATTGTCTCTATTCACAGACAACACGATTGTTTATATAGAAAATTCTAAAGAATATTTAGAAGAGCAATACCAAACCTAGCTGTATACCAAAGAGAAATAAAAATGTATATTCACACTTGGCAACACATACATAGTAGGCAATAAAAAAGTATTAATCAGACAACATGGATGAATCTTAAATGCATTTTGCTAAGTAAAAGTGGCAAGACCATAAAAGTTACATATCCTATTATTCCATTTTTTCTGACACTCTGGAAAAATAAAAAGTGTATCCTAAGGCAATCAGTTATTGTTGAGGTCAGGAGTGGAGGGAAGAAGGTGTCGGGGCGCCTGGGTGGCGCAGTCGGTTAAGCGTCCGACTTCAGCCAGGTCACGATCTCGCGGTCTGTGAGTTCGAGCCCCGCGTCGGGCTCTGGGCTGATGGCTCGGAGCCTGGAGCCTGTTTCCGATTCTGTGTCTCCCTCTCTCTCTGCCCCTCCCCCGTTCATGCTCTGTCTCTCTCTGTCCCCAAAATAAATAAACGTTGAAAAAAAAAAAATTAAAAAAAAAAAAAAAAAAAAAAAAAAAGAAGGTGTCTGTGAAGGGATATCACAGGAGAATTTAGGGTTGTTGGTATTGTTTTGTATGAGGTACAGTAATGCATATTCAGTTCCAAACACTAGTCTAAACTGATTGAACTGTATATCACAAAAAGTGAATTTTACTATCTGCTAATTTTTAAAGATCTACCAGACTGTGAAAAAAGTGCATTACAAATGAATCACATAATCATACTTAAAGATATGTGGAAGAAATAAATGACTTAGCTAACTGAAAAAATACAATTTTGACTAGATACTGTAATGCTAAAGAAAAAAAAAACTCTACACAAACACTATACTGTAGTTCGTAAATTTGTTTCTCATGGGGGTTTGGATTATGAATCTTAACATTATTTTAATTATGTATCAGGACTGAATAGATTAATAATGTGTGGTAAATGATGAAAGCTGGGTTTCTTAATTTTGAAGAAAGAAGTTAAAAATAAGAAAAGTGGGAAAGCTAGAATGAACTCTATCATGCTGGACTGGAGTCAGAGGTATTAATATGGGCTCATAATTTAACATACAGACACCAATAGACACAGAAATGTAGTTGTATGCATATGCATGAGGTCTTATAAAGGCATGTATATCCTAGTTCTCTTCATTGTAGGATGTTTGAAGAGGTGGTGTTGCAACAGTGAGCATATCTGGTGCTTAGGTTCTTGTTTCTAAATAACCATGCTGCAATAAGGGATCCAGGGCTCATTGGTGAGACGGTTGATTCCAGGACTGCTGTAGGAAAAATACAAGATGATCCTGGAGTGCTGTGTGTGCTGGCAAGTAAGAAAGTGCCAAAAAATAAAAAATAAAAAAAAGAGAGACATAGATAGAGATGATAGAGATAGATATAGATATAGATATAGATATAGATATAGATATAGATATAGATATAGATATAGATATAGATATATAGAAATAGATACAGATATAGACACATAGAAACAGAGACAGAGAGGGAAACAGAAAATCATGAGAATAATGACCAAAGGCAACATGTACCAAGGAATATTAAATCATATATGGTTTTGAGCTACACCAATTCTAACGCCATGTTGTAGGACAATAAAATCACTGTATTGTTGCACAAAACAATAAATAAATTCAAATAATTCTGTGAAAATACATTTCAACATCTATATAGAAATAGCTATAGAAGAAAAAAGGACAATTCAGAATTTCTTGCATATGTTATAAATATTGGGCTTAAAGTTTGAAATTTGGATGGATTAGGGGCGCCTGGGTGGCTCAGTGGGTTAAGCGTCTGACTTCAGCTGAGATCATGATCTTGCAGTTCATGGGTTCAAGCCTCACATTGGACTCTGTGCTGACAGCTCAGACACTGGAGCCTGCTTCAGATTCTGTGTCTCCCTCTCTCTCTGTCCTCCCCCATTCTCTCTCTCTATCAAAAATAAATAAACATTAAACAATTTTAATGAAATAAGAAATTTGGATGGATTAAATGATTGGCTAATTCCATGAACATTTCATGTCAACCTTGATTTTATAGTACAGTCACATAAAATTATTACTTTATTTACAATGCACTGAAAAAGTCAGTCTGGTTCAGGCCATTGACAATAAAAATAATTATTAAATATTATTGAACAAGTGAAATTTCTTAAGTGATCCCATTCTCTACTTCCTTGCCCCAGGATCACTTCCCCTAATCCTATGCCTCTTCCTGCATTCCAATGATGAACAATACCACCCTTTGAGTTGCTCTGACCAGAAATTTTGACTCATCTCTTCTCTTCCAGTTCATTCACTATGTCCCCAAGTTATGTGGATTCTCATAAAACAAATCACATATCCCCATCCCTGCTGCTAACACCTCAGTTTAAGACTGTTTCTTTACTGGGTTATAGCAACCACCTCATAACTTCTCTTCCTATCTCACTCCAGTCAACTGTCAAAGTGATCTTTGAAAGATACAAATCTGAATGAATGTTCCAGTCTCTTCCTTGAGATCTTCCAGTGACTCATGAATTTATGCATGAAAGTTCCTTATGGGTTGTCCTTCCTGATAAAACTCATATTTATATTTCCAGCCCTAATTATTATTTGCAGTTCTCTGTAGGTCACATTTTCCTAAAATGGCCTCTGTACCTGCTCCTTCTCTCCAAGGAGACCTCCCAACTCCCCCTTCCCCAATTCCAATGACTGTCAGCCTCCAGCTTTCCTTTAAAGTCCCCTACTTGGCTATCAGCTCCTCTAGAGTCCTCTTATGGGGCCCAATAGCCAGGAATTGGTGCCCCATCTATTGACCCCCCATTCCCTTTGCTCACTCCTACTGGATCACTCTGCTGTTTCATAACTGCTTGCTTAGTTATCTGCTCCCCTCTATACTGCAAAATCTAAGATAATTACATATTGATTATTGCTTTTAAAATAGGCTGAGACCAGAACTGTACCTGTCAAAGCACATTCAACAATTAATGAAAGAATGGCTTTAAAAGGCGTAGAGCACACTGTGAGCAAACCTACTTGTCAACGCTCTTAAGTTGCACTATCAAATGATTTCAAATGACAGTTTCATCACATACCTGTGGTTGCAATTATCCTTAACAATCAAGATTTTCTTATAGATGCCAAATTAAAAGAGTCGGGCCTTTTTTTTTTCTTCCTTACATGGATTATTTTCTCACCATTTGGTCTTTAAGGAAATTACTATTGGACCTTATCCCACGTGAAAAGTGTTAACATATTTCTACTAATTAAAGAGCTTATAAAACACCTACTTAAAATTGCATTAAACTTTATGCACCTTAAATGCTAAACGTACAACTTTTTCATTTAGAAATACGCTCTGAAGGCCTAGTTGAATTTTCTCCTTTTAAAATCTGGAGGATTGAGGGAAGGGATTCATGTTCATAGACCACATGAGCTCATTAAGGATGGGCAATGAATCCTAAGTGCATTCTTCCAGGGAAGTTGCAAAGCAGATTTTAGATACCTCTTAGGCTCCTGAGCTCCCCTGTCTCTGTCCTGGCTCTTGGTGGGCTCTGTGTCCACACAGATGCAGCCTAACAGGACCTCGCATCTTGCCTTCCTGGCACACGCCTAGCCCACCACCACTGGCTTCCCTCTCAATGCTGCTTCAGGGTCCTGCTTGGCGCTCATGCTCACTCACACAGGCTCAACCTGGAGGTTCAGAGGTTAGTGTCTTGCAGGATGACATTTAAGCAATTGGAAAAGGGGACTAGTAGCTAAAGTAGATAAAGGGAGTTAGTGGAAAACTCACCCTTTGCCCTCTGAGAGATGAGCTGTATGGTACCATCTTATCAAGTGGTCGGTTCTATAACTCATCTTTGCATTGGCTCTCCCCCGTTCCCTGTCTCAGTCTACTTACCTTCCACTTCTGCTTTCTGGGTTAGGCTTTCCAGAAAAGTCATAGCACATAAACTCTCTCCCTCTGTACATACATTCTGGGAATCCCAGGCTAAGATTCCTGGTCTAGGAAATGTGTCTTTGCATGTCTCTACTCTTTGGGTTAATCTTGGGGTTGACAAAATGCTAGGTTTTAGCATAAATCTTTAAGAAGAGATCATTTCTTCTGTAGCCTGGCATTCCAACATCTGAATGTAGTCTATATCGCTGATTCAAAAGAAGTAGGCCACAATTTGTTACCCTATTCTCATTGCCATTGAACACTATTCTCTGTAGCTTAATTCCAAAGATCTGACAATGACCTATACTTATTTCTTTTGATTTCATAGTGCTTCTAGACATGGCCCACATCTCTAAATCTCTAAAATTTATTTATTTATTTATTTATTTATTTATTTATTTATTTATTTAAATTTCTGAGAGAGACAGAGACAGAGCATGAACAGGGGAGGGGCAGAGAGAGAAGGAGACAGAGAATCCAAAGCAGGCTCCAGGCTCTGAGCTGTCAGCACAGTGCCCGATGCGGAGTTTTAACTCACAAACCGCGAGATCACAACCTGAGCCACAGTCGAACACTTAACTGACTGAGCCACGCAGGTGCCCCTCACACCTCTAAACTTCTGCATTAATATACAACTTCATTCCATATAAATTCAGTTTAATTTGACACGTTGCTTCTGCTGTGTTGGTGTTATTGTTGTTTCTAAGTGCAAGATACTTTGCCAGGCCAGATGTGGATTGCAACCGTGAGACAGGGACTTTTTCCCTGCCCTCAGTGAGCTCTCTCACTAAAGGGCAGGAATGATAATACATATAACTCCACAAGTCATATAGAGGTGTTGTAACAAGTTCCTGAAAAGGAGGTCTAAAGGAACAGAGAATAGGTAGGGCTACATCACTCAGAGTGACCACAGAAATCAGAATTTCAAACAGGGTCACCATTCAACTAAAAGTGTGCATGTTACAGTTCGTAAGGTTATAGTTCATAAATATTTAGCCATGATCCACATAATGTAAAAGCCAACTGAATTGCTGACACTGACATAAACTCCAACGGAGCCCAAAGCAGCAGAGATAAAATGTTTCTTTTTTTTTTTTTTAATTTAGTGTTTTTTTTTGAGAGAGAGAGCAGAGCATGAGCTGGGGAGGGGCAGAGAGATGGGGAGACACAGAACCTGAAGAGATAAAATGTTTCTTCAAGTCCAAATCAGTTTTTTATAGATCTCTGCAACCTCCATAAAAACCTTGTATGTGTTAGTCTTCCACACGCTATCAGGACATTAATTGTTTGTAGGAAGGGTGAATGCATAAATTCACAGTAACAGAAGCATGCACAGCAGCTTCTCTCTTCAAAGTCTTTCCCTCATGGCAAACTGCAGCCCAACAGGCTTCTAGCTTCTAGCTCCTGGCTCCCCCAGGCACCCTACCTGTGCCTACTAGAATCCACACTCTTAGTCCTTTAAGGTTTGAATGATACCAGCTGTGCTCAGTGCAAAACAGAAAGAGAACGCAAGAACTTTCATTCTACTGGGTAAGGCTCCAGGGAAATGCTAAATAAATGTTAGATACTCTTTGTGCAATGTTCCCCCCCCTCCCCCGCGTAAAGACAAACTGGTATTTATTTGAAGATTAGAACAATGTCGTGCTGATTTCAAAAGTTAAGATGGGGAGATTATTTGGATAACATAGAACACAATTCAACTTTAATCCTTCACATTTAAAATGTCTTCAATTTGGAACGCTATCAGCATTTCCTCAATTATTTCTTGACATTCTCTGGTTTTGTTGCTATGTAGAACTTTGGGAAATATAAGATCACTTTTTTTCTTTTGCTTTCCTTACAATACGTTCATAATTTTGGCTTACTTAGTGTTCTTACCAAAGGCATTCCTTCTGTTAACTGTTTTACATCCCTTCCCCCCGCCCCAGGTATTAACTAGCTAGTCTGAATAGTCTACATGTCCTCTCAGTACTGGGAATAAAGCATCCTTGTAATTCTATGTATCCTCTTCTAGCAATAAGGCATCAGGATGGGTTGTTTGAGCACTAGTGAAACAGAAGATCAGGCAATGACAAGAAGCTTGTATATGTTATCATAGATTCTATTGTTTTGTACCAAACATCCCATTTTCCTGTTTCCATTGACTTTCTGGGGGCTGGAGGTAAAGGTTGGGTGGTTAGACAAACCATGTGACTTGCTTCAGCCCATAACATGTGAGAAGTGATGTGTATCATTTCTGGGCAGAAGCATTAGGTGGCTCATTACGTCTCTTTTACTCTGTCATCATCACTGGCAATGTTCCAGAAAAAGGACGCTTTGTCACTTAGGGTCCTAGAGAGAAGACGATGCAGGGCACAACAGAAACCAAACTTTGATAACTCATGATCATGTTTTCATAAGCCACTGAGCATCTGAAGTTGTTAAGCCAATATTGACATACATAACCTTTCTTCAGAGAATTCTCTATCCAAAAAAAGGTGTCCTGCCAAGCGGGGTAGGCAGAATGCCCCCCAAAAATGTCGATCCCAAAGACATTCCCTAATCCCTGGAACCTGTGACTATGTTATGTTCCATGGCAAAGTGTGTAACTAAAGCCATGAACCTTAAAAGAGAGAGGTCTTCTGGATTATCCAGGTGAGTCCAGTCTAATCACATGAACCCTTAAAAAATGAAAAAAATTCTCTGGATGGTGGTAAGAGAATTGTAGCAAAAGGTGAAGTCAGAGAGATGGTTCAAGCATGAGAAGGATTCCATGGAGCTGTGGCTGATTTGAAGTTGGGTGGGGGTGGGAGAGGGGGTTCAATGTTACTAGGATCACGGGTGGCCATAAGGATTGGGAGAGCCTCCCATCCAAGAGTCTGCAAGGAAACAGGGACCTCAGTTCCCCAACCACAGGGAACAATCAGATTGGCCAACAATCTGAACGGAGGAGCTTGGGACACAGATCCATTCCCAGAGCCTCCAGAAAGAAGGCATGAATCATTGGAAATTGATTTTGACCTTGTGATATTCTAAACAAAGGACCTAGCTTGAGCTACATACAACTGGACCCAGCATTCTGACCTACAGATCTGTGAGATAATAAACTTGTGGTGTTTTGTTTTTGTTTGTTTTTATTTATATAACTGAATTTGCATTAACGTGTTATGACAGCAGTAGAAAATGAAAATACCAACTTGCACTTGGAGTAATGATATGCATTGACTAGTAAAGGGACACTCGCCTTTCCAGGGAAGATTAGACGATTTAACTGAATTAACCTTGGTGGTCAGTGACAGGGAAAAGCAGATGCTAATAACAAGATTCGGTCTCTCACCTCCCAGCTACTCTGCCTATGGCAAATTACACATTTATAAGAGTTTCCTAACCTACAAAAGAAAACTAAACATGTTTACTTAAAATAGTTATTGGATACATTTTTTAAATTAAATGTATATAATCCAGTCTCTGACATATGTTCAATGATCAGATATTGACAGTTATAAAAATATAGAGATTAACATAAAGTTACTGAAACTTGCCAAATGACCCAATTTGTAGGAGTATTAGGTTTCTTATATCAAGATAAAACAATATTATTTATTTAAATTTTTAATGTCCATTTACTTATTTTTGAGAGAGAAAGAGACAAATTTTGAGTGGGGGAGCATCAGAGAAAGAGGGAGACACAGAATCTGAAGCAGGCTCCAGGCTCTGAGCTGTCAGCACAGAACCCGATGCAGGGCTCAAACCCACAAGCCGTGAGATCATGACCCGAGCCAAAGTCAGATGCTTAACTGACTCAGCCACCCAGGCACCCCTAGATAAATCAATATTCTATCCTAACTATGCCTATCTTTGATGTTTACGGCACATCTGCTTGACATAGACAACACTGTTATTTTCAAAACAGGACAGGAATTACCCACCAATATAATATATTCAATTAATTGCATTTATCTATTAACCTTTAAGTATCTACTATATGAAACTATTCGTAATTTCAACCTTTGTCATGTCTTCAGGTCATATTTACAAATAAGATTGCCTCATCATTTCTCACCATGCCAAGTTAGCCCATGTATTGAGAATATTTCCCCAAATTCTGAAGGAATGAGATGAAGAGAAATTTTGAAAACAATCTTTCACAGGACTGCAGTTTCTTACTTAATCATCCATTCATAATTTTCCTGGACAAACAGTTATTGAACATTTAGCATTTACTTAGTTCTACTTGTAAGTATTAGAATGAGTAGAGATGAAAAAAATATGCTCCTTCTCCTGGTAAAGATCATAATTAGAAAGCCAAACACTGAAACAACCATTAATGTTTCTTCGCTGTGATGATATCGTCTAGCACAAAAGAGGGCAAAAGAGAACTTAGCTGAAAGAGTAGGAAAACCCTTACCGAAGAGGATAAATTTGATTTGGTTCTTGAGTGATTATTTGCACTGCTATTCATTTTGCATTTGCCAACTCAAAATTGTTGTCTTGTGATACATATCATTTCAATGCCAGAAGCCTATCCATATATATATATCAAAATTTATATAGTATATATATTTTTGTCATAGTATCTTCTTAAAATGGGCAAGACAAACTTTTCTCTAAAAAGCCAGAGAGTAAATATTTCAGGCTTTGCAGCCACATGGTCTCTATCACAACTACTCAACTCTGAAATCCTTGGGAAAAAGCAGCCACAGATAATATGCAAATAATAGTATGTAAATTGTGGGTAAGGCTGTGTTCCAATAAAAGTTTATTTACAAAAACAGGCAGTGATCCAGATTTTATCTATCCGGTGCTTATTGCCAACCCCTGTCTCAGATAATTAAAATAAAAACATAAACTAATTAAAGGGTATTGTGCTTTGTGCCATGGCTTGTGAAGACACAGAAAAGAAAAGGGAGACTGGTTCCTGCCTTCAAAAAGTTTACCAATGTACATACAATCTTCATGTTAAAGGAATTCTACCAAAATTTAAGCTTATAATTTTAGTCTGAAACTCTCAATACCCATATTGAATGAGGAAACCATACTTAATCTGGTTTCATCTCATTTTGATATGTTGCTTCAGGAATTAACCAACTTATTAGGATTTGTTGGTTTGTTTATCTATTTCAACGAATCCGTGTCTGTTCTATAGACTTCAGTCCATTCGGGTCACAGGAAAACATTCTTATGTTTCAACTGAGTTGTGATGCCCAAGGGAGTCCACATTAGGCACAGTTATAAGGTAGGACTGTGTTTCTAGATTAGAATTAGAAACAGTGATCAAAAGGAAGAACCAAAAGAAATTTCATTTTTATACGTGTGTGGGGAAATAGATTCTACTTACATAAATGGGTTAGAAAAAAGCTTAGGGAGGAAAGCCACCACCGCGGGGTGAAAGCACCCGAGATTAGCTAGTGAGATATTGTAATGGGATCATGAGTAACTTGTTAGATCATCTGCAGAAAATTACTTTCCCTCTGATGCCAATATACTATTGTACTCTGGCCACAAACTCCACTTGCCCCCCCAGACCCTTTGCTTCTTACGCACACAAGTTAACAATTACTGTCTGATTGTTTTCTTCATATTCACGTGTGTAAGATCTTGTTTTCTTCACGTTCACCACGTGAGTAATATCTTGTGAGCTCAATAAGTATGGAGACGAAACCCCTGTTCAGGGCTCTTGTCTCCTCCTGGACATTAGCCTCTCTCATATTCAATTGTGCATCCACTCTCTTTGTGGACAGGAGAGAACTCCAGACTCATAGTCTGCGACATACATAGTCAGATTTAGTAAAAGGGGAGAAAAGCCTGTGGTTCAGAAATAAAGGATAAGGCTGGAGAGGTAGGGCACCAGGCAGCAAAATATGAGGGTCTGAGATACCCAAGACCCAGCCGACTCCAGGGTAAATTTTATGTGCTGAAGCAGCTTTTTACCATATAACAATACTCTCTTTAGGATATAATTAGTGCCTATTTAGACTAGGGCTGGGGTTAATGTAGGAGTCGAGAGATGTTCAGAGCTTGTTGATAACTAGGCTGGATGTCTAAGCTTCAAATTTGATATGGGATCTAATCAGGGCACTGAGAAATGGAAAGAATTTAAAGAAAAAAACAAAAACAAAAACACTGGAACCAAGGAGAATCAGGATACTGGCCCTACCGGAATAGAGGCTTCACATTAGAAAAGACTGGCGGCAGGAGGCACCTGGGTGGCTCAGATGATTAAGCGGCCAACTTCAGCTCAGGTCATGATCTTGCAGCTTGTGAGCTTGAGCCCCACATCGGGGTCTGTGCTGACAGCTCAAAGCCTGGAGCCTTCTTCAGATTCTGTGTCTCCCTCTCTCTCTGCCCCTTCCCAGCTCACACTCTTTCTTTGTCTCTCTCAAAACTAAATAAACGTTAAAAAGCATAAAAAATAAATAAAAGATTGGGAAATAAGATGGAAAACAGGGCAAATAAAGAGTTTGGAGACCTTTGCAAGGAGAGTCTTGATTTGAAACGTTACAGAGGCAGAATTTAGATTTTTCAGCCGAGGAGTGACATATTGTTTGAGAGATATTTTTTGGTGTCATAATTACAGATGAGTTTTGGTGTGGGGACAATATTCTTGAAATCCAGTCAAATGGTTTGCTGAGTGGAATAAAAATGAATCACTATAGGCCCAGATTTAGAAGGTGTCAGGGGGAACAGCAAGAAGTTTTTAATTTTTTGACATCCTGAGAAAAGCAGAGATCTGTCAGAGAGAACTCCAAGGTTTTGAGTGAAAGTAATTGGAAAAATGGTAATATCCTTAGAAGAGACAAGGAAATTGAGGAGAGAATCTAATTTGGAACACATAAGGCAGGTTCACCTAAAGACATATCTGGAGGAAGAACTTTCTATTAACTTTCAATCTGGTGCAAATGTGCAGGAGGCTTTTTTTTTTTTTTTTAATAATGGAGAAGTAACTTTGGAAGAAATAAGCACTAAGTTTCTAAGTAGCCTCTCTATCCAGTATCAAGAGTATGTGATTACAAAAGTTGGTTTAGTAACACAAGGCTACTCCTCACACCTGACAAACTCACTTCACACAGACTGCTCTCAGCAGGATATAGACCAAATTTGGCTTCAGAGTCCAGGAGACTTTGGGGGGCCTACACCGCCAAACCTCAGCAGTAACTTGCCTGAGATCTTCCAGCTGTCCAGACGAAGCAAATGGTATAATTTATTCTCTGAGGAAATGTTTTGTTTCATTTTATTTTATTTTAATTTTATTTTATTTTATTTTATTTTATTTTAAAGTTTGTGTTTGTTTATTTGTTTGTTTGTTTTTGAGAGAGAGAGTCAGAGGGGCAGAGAGACATAAAGAGAGAAAGAATCCCAAGCAGGCTCTGCACTGTCAGCACAGAGCTGATGTGGGGCTCGAACTCATGAACCATGAGACCATGACCTGAGCCAAAACCAAGAGTTGGGTGCTTAACCAGCTGAGCCACCCAGGTGTCCCAGGAAAGGTTTTTAAATAAATATCTGTGTGTCAGTGTCTTCATCATGGAATACAATTCATAATTTTGTAGTACCCACTAATAGAACATGGAGACTAATCTGATGTATACTGATTTATGAAGAAAGATTTACATAAAAGTGTAAAGGTCCAATGTGTACTTTGAGACATAACAGTGGAATTTCCTGTGAGTTGAAGGCTGGAATCATCTGTGTATGTAGCCACTGAATGTGAACCTGTAAGAGTAGGTGAGTTCTCCAAGTGTGAGACTATAAAGGAAGGAGCAGAGAGTGGGGACCAACCACAGGAGATGGTTTCACCGACATCTCCCCTACATAAAACTGGTACACAGTGGGAACCATGAAAGGGCTTTCTCATACAAAAACAAAGGCTAGTGTTATGATATCCTGCCAAGAAATTAAAACAGGAAATTGAAATGTATTAAATGAACTCTGTAAAGCTTGAGTAAAATGACAAGACTATTACCTGTATGAGAGAAGTGAACAGTATTTTTTCACCAAGAAAAATTTTCCAACTCTCAGAGTAGCCTTTAGTGAATAGAGTTAGTAATCAACGTATCTCTAGGAATCTATCTTGATATCACAAATTTTTTGAGGCAATACAGAATATTGTTTTTTTTAATGTTTATTTGTTTTTGAAAGAGCACAAGTTGGGGGGAAGAAAGAGAGGGGGACAGATGATCAGAAGTGGGCTCTGCTCTGACAGCAGAAAGCCTGATGTGGGACTTGAATTCACAAAGCATGAGATCACGACCTGAGCCGAAGTCAAACGCTTAACCTACCGAACCACCCAGTCACCCTAACAATGAATTTTCTTAATGAGACCCTCAAAATCCTTTACTGCAAGTAATAGGTCTTCCTTATTGGGAGAGGCAGTGAAGAGAAAAGAGACCATCTAAAGAGTATGGAGGGTGAGACTAAGAAACTCAGGGAATAAGTCAGGAGACCTAGGACTCATCCCAATCACCTTGGTGTTTGCTTCTGCTCTTTCCTGCCTTCTTTACTCTGTCCAAGTGCCCCCACCCACCCACCCCAGGTTTAGATCCTCACATAGATACTTGCATTGGCCTTTGCCTCATTTAGCAAATTGTCACACTGTGCTCCAAGCATCTGTATATCAGTTCCATTGGCAGATCAGATGTCAAAATACCTCTTAGCGATGCTGCTTTGTCTAAAGAATAACAAAAAATTATTTAGGGAACAAAATTGCCTGTTTAAAATACCTTTGCACTCAGACTAAATATATTTGCTATAATTGTACGTTCTCCAAAATTGACTCAAAAGAGAATTGATGGGGAGCCTGGGTGGCTCAGTCAGTTGAGCATCAGCCTCTTGATTTCAGCTCAGGTCGTGATCCCAGCATCAGAGGCTCTGCACTGGGCATGGAGCTTGTTTAAGATTCTCTCTCTGTCCCCCTTTTTTTCTCTCCCCCACTCACACACACACTCTCTCCCTGTCTCTCTAAAGTAAAATTTAAAAAAGAGAGAGAACTGGCTTTTTCTTTTATAAAACCAATGTCCATAGTTGAGAGAATTGGCTCCTCCTGTGTGGTCTTGGTATATGAACGATATGTGTGTTGTCAACCACCCATGTGTCTCCTTTCCCTTGAACTTGAACAGAATCTGTTGTCATATATTTTATCATGACAATTCTCACTTCAGTCAGGAGTGGAGCCAAAGCTTCTCTGGAAACATGGAAAAGATGTAAACAACCTTATTTACTGAAATAATAAGAAAGTGCAGCTCTAAAGAGTAAAATGCTAAAAGGTGGAAATATTTGATGTACTAAAAAGTGGAAGAAGTGAAGAAAAAAAATCCTATTATATTGTCAGAAAGTGGGCAGCTTAAAGTGACATAAAGAGAAAGTGATAGATTATAGTTAAAAGGGAAACTTGAAACAGACAAGGAAGTTTTTGTGCATATGTATGGGGAGGGGGGAGAAAAAGGAAGAGAACACTTGAGTGATATGGTAAAAAGCCAGTAGCAAGGCCAAGTTTAAGGTGTAAGAGAAAAGGAAAAGGGAGAATGTTTCATGGATTTAGGTCTAGAGTTGTGAAGAGAGTAGGCAGGTGACAGCTTTAGAAAGGAAAATGTCTTTTTTTTTTCTTTTGTAACTAGGAAGGTAGAGTAATTAGTAGTAATTACACTGGGGAATTTCGAGGTGGAAGGGCAAAACTTTAAAATTTTTTTTTTAATTTTTATTTATTTTTAAGAGAGAGAGACAGAGTATGAGTGGGGGAGGGGCAGAGAGAGAGGGAGACACAGAATTGGAAGCAGGCTCCAGGCTCTGAGCTGTCAGCACAGAGCCTGATGCAGGGCTTGAACCCACAAGCTGTGAGATCATGATCTGAAGTCAGACGCTTAACCAACTGAGCCACCCAAGCGCCCCCAAAAAACTTTTAAAAATTGAAATCAAATTCGTTCTTTCTCTTCTTCTGGGAGTAGGAAGAGAGGCCATCTTGGAAAATGAGATTGGACCTTTGAGGGAAGTGAAAAATCAATCAAGCAGCCATTACAGGGCATGACATAGACATGCTACAGAATGATTTATAAAATGACCATAAGAAGAGGTGTCTAATTGAGATCAGGTACTGACATGGTAGCTGATAGACTAAAGGAACAGGGAGAGATGGGGGGAGAGACAGGCATACAGAACAGAGAGAGTGGGAGAAAAAAGGAGAGAAAGGTAAGAGGAGGGAGGCTTTCATTGAGAAATCATGAAGGTGGCCAAGGTCCCTGGAGGTACCATGAGTGAGGGACACTAAGGGAATAAAGATTTAAGTTACTGAAATTGAAGAATTTGAAGAACGGTCATTTTCTGCAAATATTCTAACTGCAATGCATGGGCCAATCCAAATTCTTAGCTTAGCCCATCAATGCCTGTTCATCTAAACATCTAACTTCATCTACTTAATGCCTATTCATCCTTAAAATCTCAGCTCAAGTATTACCTGCTAAGGAAGTCTTTGCCAACTTCCCAGAGTCAAATGTCCTTTTTATAGGCTCTCATAACACCATGCACTACTTGAGAATTTGGCACAGTTAGTGTGTGTGTGTGTGTGTGTGTGTGTGTGTGTGTGTGTGTAAACATTTCACTTATTTCTGGTCTTCTAAATAGACTGCACATTTCATGAAGGCAGGGTCCCTTTCTGGCCTTACAATGTTATGCCCACAAACCTGTCCATGTCAAACAGAACATGTTACATGACGGACTGATGATTGAATGGATCAGGGTCTTGATTGTCTCATAGCCTCAGGGTAAAGGATGTTACCTACAACAGAGAAATGGCTAAGAATACGAAACATCCTTTAGGAATTTTTTTTTTGGGGGGGGGATAAGTATTTAATTGTACCATTTACTTTTTTCCTCAGGGGAAAATTGAATTTGTTTTGTCTAGTTTGGTTTGGAAGAACTGAAAGAAAGAAAAGAAACTTTCCCCAGTTTTACGTTTTTTCTCTCCCTGGACCTTCTATTGCTTTAAGGCACATTCTAGTATGTAATTTTTTGCTCTAGTTTTCTGGTTATTAAAATGACACCTCAGGTAGATCAAGTGGTAAGTTGTAATTACAGAAATTGTCCCCAAAGAAATAGCAGTTGAGGCTTTGAACTCTTTAGTGAAGATCTAAGTTATCTAGAACAGGCAGTAATGCACTCAAATGACTTTGAGGGTCAGCCTGGGAAGGCAAGTGAAGGAAGCGTGTGAGTACAAGACAACATGCAAGAGTGGGGGGCTGTGGAGTTCCAAAACACCAAAGGATTTTATTCTGTGTAAAATCACTCAGATTCCAAATTGTTTTTGACTCTGTAATGGCCAAAAGACCACATCCTGCTATTATCTAGTGTATCAGACATCTTCCTATGGTTTGACTTGATTTGTTTTAAATCCCTAGGCTAAGTAGTAACAGGCTATTTAGATGCAAGCTGTCAAGTCAAAATATGTAGATATGTATATCTATCTATCTACCTACGTACCTACCTACCTACCTACCTACCTATCACTTCCCTAACACTGTGCTTTAAATCAAATGTTGGAAAAATAAACCCTGAAGTGTAATTGTATACTTGTTAATAGGTTGATGAGATGTTCGATTTAATTGGCTTTCTTCATGCTGTGTTTCTGGTGTCAGGGAAAAAAAATAGTACTTACTGTCAATTGCTTCCTAATTTATCTTGTATACTATGCCCTCTGCCAATTTACCTATTTAATTACAGCAATATCCATTTCTTTTACTTACAGTTTAGCTCTGGAATGACCTGCATATTTGAAAGAGATGATTAAATGAGCATCAACTCTGTTACTTGTGGTAATGGAGGACTGGGATACTATGATAAATGAAATTCACTGGTAATCCAAAAAAAAAAAAAGGTCATTTTAGATAAACACATCAATATTCTACTAGAGTGACTGTTATTAGTCTTGGCAGCAAGAATCAAATAGTTACTGCATTTCCTTCCTCAATATGTCACTTATTAGAAGTGCAAAAGGGCAAGATATTGACCAATAGGGAAATAGAGGAAATAAGTAAAAGGTCCAGGGGGATATGCACATACCAAAGTCAGCTTAGAGAGAAATAAATGAGCCATTTATTTGTTTTACTTTATTTGATTTGTTTAAATGAAAGCAAATAAATAGGACATTTACCCTGGAAGAAATATTGAAGGATTACTGTGAAAATATCTAATTTTCTTAGCTATTAAAAGATATAATTTTATTGTTAAGGTAAGCAGTAGATATCTAGTCACTCATTTTTATAAGTAAGGAAAATATGATTAATACCAGAGGCAAAAATGACAAAAACATAAGTTCTAAAATAAGCAAGAACAGAGGACAAACTTAAACACTGACTTCTACCAAACCACGTTTGTAGTCTTTTCCAAACCATAAGTAATTTGGTATCTCCATTTTTTTCCATCTGTAAAATAGAAACTAATATTAAAGTCTTTTCCTAAAATCACATAGTTTGGAGTCTATTAAATAAAAATAATAAATATGAGTGGTAAAAGCTAGTAATTTTGAAAACTGCTTTAGATATGTTGAAACTATATTTTGGACTAAAACAGAAGGTCATTTGTAATGGTCTTGTCTGACGCTGTTTTTTCCTGATGCTATGCCACTTCCTTATAAAATAACCAATAATTAACACTACTTTGAATCCCTAATTTATTTGAACTGTAAGTAAATTATACTGCATTCATCAATCACCTTAGTTTGATTACTCATATAAAACGTTTTTAGCAACATAACAAATAGTGAACCTACTGAATGAGAGAAGATATTTTTTCAAATGATGTATCTAGTAAGTTACAAATATATAAAGAACTTCTACAACTCAACACCAAAACAACAACAACAAATAATAATAATAATAATAATCTGCTTAAAATGGACCTTAATAGACATTTTTCCAAAGAAGACATACAGATGGCCAACAAACACATGAAAAGTTGCTCAACATCACTCACCATCAGAGAAATGCAAGTCAAAACCACAGTGACATATCACCTTACACCTGTCAGAATGGCTGAATCAAAAAGACAAGAAATAACAAGTGCTAGCAAAGATGCGGAGAAAAAGAAATCCTCGTGTACTGTTCTTGGGAATGGACATTGATGCAGCTAGTGTGGAAAACAGTATGGAGGTTCCTCAAAAAAGTTAAAAATAGAAATATCATATGATCTAATAATTCCACTATTGGGGATTTACCCAAAGAAAAGGAAAACAGTAACTGGAAAATATATATGTACCCCTATGTTTGTTGCAGCATTATTTACAATAGCCAAATACTAAAGCAACCCAACTGCCCATTGATAGAGGAATGGATAAAGATGTGGTATGTATATGCAATGGAATATTACTCAGCCATAAAAAAAATATGGAGATCTTGCCATTTGCATCAACACAGACTGACCTGGAGGGTATTACACTAAGTAAAATAAGTCAGAGAAAGACAAATATTATGTGGTTTCACTTATATGTGGAATCAAAAAAAAGAAAAAAAAGCAAATGAGTAAACAAACAAAAAGCAAGAGGTTAGAGTGGGAGAGAGCCGAAGCATAACAGACTCTTAAAAACTGAGAACAAACTGAGGGTTGATGGGGGGTGGGAGGGAGGGGAGGGTGGGTGATGGGTATTGAGGAGGGCATCTTTTGGGATGAGCACTGGGTGTTGTATGGAAACCAATTTGACAATAAATTTCATATATTGAAAAAAAAAACAAAAACAAAAACAAAAAGCAAAATCAGACCCACAAATACAGAGAACAAGCTGATGGTTGGCAGACTGGGGAGACTGGCAAAATGGGTGAAAGGGAGTGAGAGATGAAAGTCTCCCAATTATGGAATGAGTAAGTCATGGGTGTAAAAAAAACACAGCATAGGGAATATAGTGGATGGTACTGTAAAAGTGTTGTATGATGACAGAACATATAGAGATATCGAATCACTATGTTGCATACCTGAAACTAATGTTAATGTTCTGTGTCAACTACACTCAAATAAAAAAGTCAGCAAGGCTTGAAAACTGTATTAATTTCAGGCTATTATATGAATTTATTTGATGAACACATATTTAGTTTTCATAGATGTCTCTGTTGTATCTTTTCATTATTATTTATATATGCTTGAATGATTAATTTAGACATAATATTTTTAATTTTTTTTTCAATGTTTATTTATTTTTGGGACAGAGAGAGACAGAGCATGAACGGGGGAGGGGCAGAGAGAGAGGGAGACACAGAATCGGAAACAGGCTCCAGGCTCTGAGCCATCAGCCCAGAGCCCGACGCGGGGCTCGAACTCACGGACCGCGAGATCGTGACCTGGCTGAAGTCGGACGCTTAACCGACTGCGCCACCCAGGCGCCCCTAGACATAATATTTTTAAATTCTATTTCCATACAAATAAGATTTCATCCTATTCCTCTCTATGCTGCACTAAAAACAAAACAAAACAAACAAACAAAAAAACCATCTACTCACTTGAAATCTTTCACAAACCCACTGTGTTTGATGGCAATGGGATAAGAGAAGAAGATATTTTTAAAAAATTTTTTTTTCAACGTTTTTTATTTATTTTTGGGACAGAGAGAGACAGAGCATGAACGGGGGAGGGGCAGAGAGAGGGAGACACAGAATCGGAAACAGGCTCCAGGCTCTGAGCCATCAGCCCAGAGCCTGACGCGGGGCTCGAACTCACGGACCGCGAGATCGTGACCTGGCTGAAGTCGGACGCTTAACCGACTGCGCCACCCAGGCGCCCCGAGAAGAAGATATTTTTAAAGAGAGAAATGTGGTAAATTGGAGGGGTAAGTGTAGGAGAAATCTTGAGAGAAGTGTTATTCTCTCCACAAACGTTCTATTTCTGGTCCATTCTGGGGCACCACTACATGTACATTGGATGGAAGGTTTAATAATTTACACAAAATCAACAACATATGAGTGCATCCTGATGTCTCCTAGTTTAAAGAAATGGGAAGAACCTTTTTCTGCCCTCTAATCCCACCCCCAGTAAATGCCCAAGAAAAGTAAATATAATTTTCAGGAAAGAAAAAATAAGGTTGTGGGACATGCCTATAGAGAATGCAAGACTTATCCCAAAACTACAAGTAATTTTGCTGCAGGTTTAGAAAAACACATTACTGGAACAGCATAGACCCCAGATACATGCTGATATGGAAATGAAATATACAGTAGTGATAGAATTGCAGATGTATGGGGAAAGAAAGGTCAGTGAAGTAGATGGTGGTTGGGTAACTACTTATCCACAGGAAAATCTGAGCCCTACTACACTCTAAACAACAAAATCAGTTGCAAGTAAATTGTGGATCTAATCACTTTTATTTAAGGGTGCATAAACATAAACGAAACAATTAAGCCACAAACAAAAAACCTCATTTCACTTTATATGCTTAGGAAAAACTGTAAGTGGATATTTGTATGACTCTAAAGTAGGAAAGAATTTATTCGGCAGAGCATCAGAAGTACAAACAGGGGCGCCTGGGTGGTGCAGTCGGTTAAGTGTCCGACTTCAGCCAGGACGATCTTGCGGTCCGTGGGTTCGCGCCCCGCGTCGGGCTCTAGGCTGATGGCTCGGAGCCCGGAGCCTGTTTCCGATTCTGTGTCTCCCTCTCTCTCTGCCCCTCCCCCATTCATGCTCTGTCTCTCTCTGTCCCAAAAATAAATAAACGTTGAAAAAAAAAAAAAGTACAAACAATAACACCATGATAATGATAATAATGGTATAGTGATAAATGACTATTTTTAAATGGTATAAAAAAAGGCACAGTAAATAAAGTGAATAAGCAACTTCAGAGGAGAATATATTTGCCGTCCATGTAAATGACAGAGGTTCCATACTCTACACCTAAAAATAACTCCTATAAATTAATAAAGACAAAAATAGAGAAATCACAAAGGATATGAATAAGCAATTTAACATACGCCTAATACTCAAATGAAAAGGTATTCAATTTCACTAAAAATCAGAGAAGAACAAATTAAAATAATTGATGCATTTCATTCACTGGAACAGAAAAAAATACTGATGTCTGATAATACCAGGTGTAGATAAAGATTGGAAACATCTCTTCTCACACTGCTGATAGGATTGTGAACCTGTGCATCAGGTTTAGCAGTAAATCCTCCAAATCTTGTCAACTTGCACTGCATTGAATAAGTGATTACATTTCTAATTTCATACTCTAGACTAGAGGCATTGACTGATACGTTCAATATATATGTATATACATTCAAGGAGATATTGGAAAGACTATTCACTGCAACATTGTAAACGACCAGATTGCTCACCAAAACCAGAGCAGATAAATGCATCACAATACTATATTATTCAATTACCTCAAAAACGTAATTTTGAACTCGAAAAGTAATTTGAAAAAGGATGCATAGTATTTGATACACTTCACATTAATTGTGAAATATGATAGACAATATTCTACAAGGAAATAATGACATTGATTTCAGAAGATTAGTCTTCTCTGAACCTGAGAGTGAAATGAAATGGCAACAGGGAAGGGCATGCCAGAGGCTCATTTGAGTCTGTTATTTTCTTTGAGACTCTTTGAGTCTGTTACAAGCAAAGATAAAGGGCACCTGGGAGGCTCAGTCGGTTGAGTGTCTGACACTTGATTTAGGCTCTGGTCATGATCTCATGGTCCGGAGATCAAGCCCCACTTCGGGCTCCACACCGAGCTTGGAGCCTGCTTGGAATTCTCTCTCTCCCTCTCTCTCTCTCTCTCTGCCCCTCCCCCCACTCTCTCTCTAAATAAATAAACAAGCAAACAAACATGGCCTGATAGCAAGGGTAGGTATGTAGGTTTACAATGTTTCACAGTACAGTAAATGAATTTAAATAAAAATAAACAATAGCAAACAGTGTGCTATTTCTTACTGGATATTGTTGAGAAAACAACAAACAACAACAACAGAACTACACAGAACTCAAGGGACTAGAAAACCCAGTCCGTCTGTCTACCAAATATCAATGATGAAAGCACTAGTTTTCTATACTAATTTTTACTGACCACACAAAGGGCACTTTCTTCATCCCTTTCTGTGTACTAACTTGTTCAATGCCCACAACAATCCCAAGAGGTAGAAAGAGGCACAACTTATACCAGGTCACTCCCCTCCCAGATGCCAAGATTACCAGATTACTACTACCACCACCACCGGATTACTTCCTGATATGGCGGCAGAGTTCGCAGCTGAGAGGCCTTATCAGCTCTCCATGAACACTGGCATCATAGGCTGGGGTCAGATTGCTACACTTCCAGAATCTTTCTTCGTACACCATAGCTTCTCCATTTTAAAGTAGTTTGGTTATAGTGCTCGCTTCGGCAGCACATATACTAAAGTAGTTTGGTTATAATAAACATGGAGGGTGCGTTGTGGTGAGCCATCCGAATCCCCTTTTCAGGACTGAGGCAACCTTCCCCAGCTGCCCGAGTGCAGGCTGTGACAGACAGCTCATGGCTAAGGCCCTGTCTCAGAACTGTGCTCAAAGGGAGCTGCCTTTCATACAATGACTGGTCGATGTGGGACTCCAAGGCCTCTGGTGCCTCCATTTACAACTCTGAGTGACCATCCCAGCTCCATGGGATCCCCTGAGGCCTCACTTAAGAGCTGAATCGCACACAGTTCTCTTGCTCCCCTGCCTCGCCTCCTTGTAGGCTGCGTTCCTGAGAGTGCTCCCCACTGAGCCTCCAGCGTGCAAAACTCCCTTTGGGATCTGTCTCCTAGAGAAGCCAGCCTGACAGAGTCAGGGCAGGAGTGATCCCAGGAGTCCAATTCCAAGGCAGGCTGACTGAGCACCCCCTGCCTGCCTGCTGGCCCCGAGGACTGCAAGCTGGAGATGAGCAGAGGCCCGGGAGCTCTGTGCAAGGTGTAATTGTACTGAGTTGTCATCCCCATGGTGACAACTGAGGTGGGAGACCAGTGGAGGGAACACCACCAGCCGATGCATTTGCAGCAGTCATTGCGAGGACAGAAGAACCAGGTGAGTGGTACGGAAGGTCATCAAGCCACTGGGGAAAGACCAGGAAAGCCTGAGGGTGACTGATCAGCAGTGCAAGGTGAAGTGTGAAAGCCTGCGAGGCTTCTCGAAGGCATAAGCAGACATTCTCATCTCATCTCATTATGACAGCATAAGAGAGCAGAAAGCACTGATCAAGCCCTGGACACAGAGATCAAAGTGACAAGCTACTGCATGGCCAGAGGAGCCCTACCCATTACTGTAATCCACTACATTTAAATGAATCAAAATAAATCAAAATTTCAGTTCCTTGGGTACATCAGCCAGGTGTAGGTGCTCGATAGCATACGGACTATGTAGACTCAAAGGGGCGTGTCCATCATCACGAAGCTCCAGTGGTTCCTACAGAAGGAGTGATTTCACTGGGGGGGGGGGGGGGCACAGGAAGGCCCCATCAGTCTTTATGGTGTGGTTGCTCTCTGGTCAACTTCAGGTTCCTCAGGCAACGAAGCGTGGAACCCAACCGGCTAAGCATTGACACAGATTATCGGAAGGAGGTAGGGCTGCTGTGGGCACAGGAAGGAGTTGGCTTGGCATCTCAGGGATGCCCTGGAGGGTCTCTCAGGAGTCCCTGGGCCAGTGTTGTTACACAAGGGCTGGAGAATCTGGAGTGGGTGGTGAGAGACAAAGAGCAACTGTGTTCTCAAGAGCAGCTGTCGCAGTGAGGGCTGCAGCCTATCCTTTGGGTTTCCCTTTGGTCAGTTCCCCAAGAAACCAGCCAGCATTCCGTAAGGCCTATCAACTTATGATACAGAGCAAATACATTCCAGTGGCAACACCGAGGAGCTCTGTGCGTCCCACCCTCCCAGCTGTTGGGGGTCCTGCTCGCTGGCTACTCACAATCTCTCTACCGCTTGCCCTCAGCTACGGAAAGGTGCCGACTCAACGTTTTACCGCTTTCCACTGACAAACTGCATCCACTGGTCGACGTAGGGATACAAGAGCCACATCCTGTTGCCTCAATTGAAAGAAGTCTGAATGACCCTCTGTATTAGTTTGCTAAGGCTGCCCTAACAAAGTACCTCGAAGTGGGTGACATAAAAACAGACAAGCATTGTCTCGAGCCTGAGATCAATGTGTTGGATGTTGCTCTGTGAATCTTCTAGGGAAGAATCTGATCTCTGCTTCTTTGGTTGGCTTTGACCATATTTGGTGTTCCTTGGTTTCTGCTGCATCATCTGACCTCTGCCTTCATCTGCACACAGCTTTCTCATGATGTGATGTCTGTCTAAATTTCCCTTTTTAAAGACACCAGTCATATTCAATCAGGGACCTACCCTATCTATTTGACCTCATCTTAACTAACTATATCTGTGATGACCCTATTTCCTAATAAAGTCACATTCTGAGGGACTATGAATTTGAGGGTAGGGCAAAACTCAACCCACAATACCTTCCTAATATTAATCACTGATGCCAACTACTTCCTAAAATAGCCAATCTGCATCCCAGTGTTTCCCAAAAATCCAACAAAGACAAAGCATCCATAAGGTAATGACTTCTTGGAAGATACAATGTTAATCCTGTATTAACCATAGTTTCATTTCAGTGTTTTGGAAAAAAAATTATGGCATACCTGCAATATTCCAGGAATTGTCCTAAGCTTTGGAGAAATCAATAGGTAACAAAGTAGACAAGATCTTTACTAACAGACAGTTTTTAGGGGGTGGAGATACACAAAAAGCAAGTAAGCTAATTAATTGTGATAAGGGTTTGCACCAAATTAAAATAAGACGATATGTTAGTGAATGATCGGATGGTTGCATTACACTAAAAATGTAGTAATTAGTCATTGCTAAGTAGTATCATTAGTAGCACTATTAGAAATTAATTAACATTGGTAATTAATATTAGTCGGTAATTAGTAATTCCTGAATTACTCTCTGCCTCGCTGTCATTTAACCTGGAGTCTAAATAACAAGAAGGAACCAGCCAGGCAAAAGAATAAAGCTTCAGCATCAGGAGTAGCGGCAGCCTGCGGATGGAATGAGGTCATTTATAAGGAATAAAATAAAGCGAGTGTTTCTGGAGTGTGGTGGATGAGAGATGAAGGAGGTAGAGCTGAAACTCAAGAGACAAAGAGGCTGCATCACGGGTGGGCATCTCCCCACAGATTAAGGAGATCAGGTACCATTCTACATATAATAGGAGTAATTTGGGGAGTAATATGGCACGACTGACATTTATACACAACTGGTTAATGACCAGTGCTGCAAAAGTGGAAGGAGAAAGACCAGTGAGGGCAATTCGGCAATAATCTAGCTTATTAACCACCCTGCCATTCCCTGGATGATATTCGTGGATATGGAGAGAAGCAGTGGGTTTAGAGTATGTTTTTTGACCTGCATGTAATAGGACTTAGCATGACTGGCTGATACACTGAACGTAGGAGTGAGGAAATTAGATGACTCAGGGTGAATTCATCTTGATTGGCCATTTTAGCGGGCAGTGGTACCAATTATTGGCATGAAGACCCCAGGAGGAGGTGGATCTCTGGGGATACATCAAGAATTCTTCTTTGGCCATGGTAAGGTAGACACGCATGTTGGATAGCAAATAAATACATCAAGCGTAAGCAGTTGATATATGATTTTAGAGTTCTAGGATTGGTCTTGGCTGGAGCTACAGGTTGAGAAGATATCTGTATATAAAAAAGCACTTAAAGCTTTGTTTGGATAAAGAAGAGAATGTGGTTAGAGTAGAGAAGCCCCAGTCATGACAAAGCTCTCAGGGACTCCAGGATTTAGAGAATAATTGCTTATAAAATAAAACAGAAGTCACCCGTGAATTTGTTAACATTTAAGATCTTTGGCAATGTCTATGGAGAAGTAGAGATAGAAGTTCTATGAAATGGGGACAGAACAGAGAAAATAATAATGAGGAAGCAAAGGGAGAGTATAAACTCCTTCAGCAAGTTTTAAATGGCACTGGATAACAGAATGATGGTTAAATAGAGATGCATGGTCGAGGAAAAGTTCTATGTTATTGCTTTTGTTTGTTGTTTGTTTTTAGGAAGCATTGGTGACAGGGGCACCTGGGTGGCTCAGTCAGTTAAGCGTCGGACTTCGGCTCAGGTCATGATTTCACAGTCTGTGAGTTCGAGCCCCAGGTCAGGCTCTGTGCTGACAGCTCAGAGCCTGGAGCCTGCTTCGGATTCTGTTTCTCCCTCTCTCTCTGTCCCTCCCCAGCTTGTGCTCTATCTCTCTCTGTTTCTCAAAAATAAACAAATGTCAATTAAAAAAAAAAAAGCAGCATTGATGGCAATGATTTTGTAGAGCAGGTAAAATTTGCTGATGTAAGAGAAGAGGTAATGAGCATAGGATTGCCTTTGCACAGCATGAAGTAGTTATTCTTTGTCACAAGCTAGCACAACCATATTGAATTTCAGATTTCACAACTTTTTATTTCTGAAATGTATCCAACTGTTTCTATTCTCTGCCACCATTGTGACAAATGTAAATAGAAGACCTTAGTTTCTAAGGTGAGTTTCCACACCCAAGATCTCCCTTCTGTAGAAGGCCTATCAGGGACTGAATCACATAGCATCCTGTCAGGAAACAGAAGGCACACTCAAATGGGATTCTTGATGGAGAAATGTGAATGCAATCAGAAACCTGGTAGTTGAAGAGGAAGAGAGAACCAAAGAATTGTACTTTGTTAATGTTTTTGGTTTTTATGATAGGAGATTACTAGAGCATATTTATATACTAATGGTATTGAATTAATGGAAGAAGAAAAATTGCTCAGGAGGGAGAAGTAATAATATTAAAAGTTAAGTTGCTAATAAGTTGACCAAGAATATGACACAGAGGACAAGTGAAGGAGTTTGCATTTTATACGAGCAAGAATACATCACCTGCAATGTAGCCAACCATGCACTAAGCTAATTCCTCTCTCTGATCATACAACTATATTTCCATGTATCTTGCATCTAAAGAGGGCCGCGTGATTGGCTGCAACAAAAGGAACACAGAAATAAATGAAGTGTCACTTCATAGCTAGAGCTGTTAGGCCTTCTCTGCCATCAATCTTTGCCTTTATGGTGACCACAGAAGCCATGTATTGAAGATGGCCTCACAACAGGAAAATGATGTGAATCTCTAAAGCATTGGTTGAAGGAGAGCTGCACAGAAAGTCGCACAAAAGCTCCACTGGACTGGACTCCTTGTGAGATAAATAGCACGTCACATGGGAAGCCACTGACATGCTCGAGCTCTTTCACTTATATCTCAACCTACCTTAGTAAATATTCAAAGTATGAAAGAGAGCACATCTCTGGACACATATGGATTGACAAACTTCATAATGGGCAGGTGGGGTTAACATCTAATTTTGCGTTATTTAAAAATGAAGCGAGTCCATCAAAGAAGGAGGGAAAGGAGACTGGGTATTGGATGTCTGAGGAGGAAATTAATAATAAATCTGTCATTCTGGTGAATGAGAAGGTGAATATGCTGGAGGAGTTCAGTGGACCTGCTGGGTAATGGCAAAATCCTATTTGAGACTTGAGTTCACAAATTTAAAGTGTTGCTTGTAAGACATCCCAATTCGCGAAACATTAAAATGAACACATAAACTCAAGTTTATCTTAAAATTAAGGTAAAGAATTCAGACTTCAACTACTAATTACACTGATGAAAAAAGGATATTATAAAATATTTAAGACTAAAGACAATAATTTCAGGTGGACCTAACAATAGGACAAGAAAAGGCAGAGCATGGGACAATGGCTTTTGTTGCTGTAAATAACACTTTGGGGCTATAAAGGAATCTAAGGGAGAGAAAGTTGTGCAGGAAGTTTGAAATAACTACTGAAGACTTTTTCTCTTGAAACTACGCATCCTGTATGTTCCATTGGTTCCCCATTTTTGGCATCCCTATACCACTCTGCTCCCTATTACTATTTAACTTGCCCTGAGCGTAGCATCCCAAGCTCACCCAATAGCTTGTTGGTTGACAGGGACAATGTAGGAACTTTCTTTGAGTTCTACAGAACCTACAATTCTATTGTGAAGAAGTGTTCAAAAGCACTTTCCTGATGGACTCTTTCCTGGGGAATAATAACACCAGTTTATAGAATGCTGACCATGTGCCTAATGGTGCCCTAAGTAGGTTACATATATGTAATCCTCACTATAAACCTGTAAAGCAGGAATTAATTTAAAATTTTTTTAATGTTTATTATTCATTTTTGAGAGATAGAGTGTGAGGGGGACACAGAATCAGAAACAGCCTCCACGCTGTCAGCACAGAGCCCGATGCAGGGCCCAAACCCATAAACCATGAGATCATGACCTGAGCCAAAGTCGGACACCCAACTTACTGAGCCACCCAGGCACCCCAATAGGCATTGATTTTAATGTCCTCCTCTTAAATAGAGGAAAGGAAGGCTTCATGAGTTTAAGAGACTTGCCTAATGATGAGACAGTAGAAAGTTGTGTGGGGCATGAGATTCAACCCTCTACACCTGACTCAAGAACCACTGGTTTCTGAAAGCCCTACTACCCACTCCCTCTCTGCTGAGGGCCTCTGGGTAAAATACTCAGCCCTGATTCCTTCATCACCTCACTCCTCTGGGGCTGGAAAAGGAGCTGAGGGAAGCATGAGTGTGCAAGAGACAGTGTGCTTCCACTGGTGTTTCCACAAAATAAATGAACCTTTAACCTTGAAAAAAAATCATTAAAAAGCACAAAAGATGCTGATACCATTCTTATTTTCCTCATTCTCCTAGCAAGTTCCTCTAAAATTTCAAGGAGAGAAACTGCTTATGAAGTTCTCTTTTTAAATGAAGAAGCTATATTTAATCTATATGGGCTTACTCTTCAGTCAAAATACACTTCGGTCTCTTACTCTGCCACACTATCACTGCTTTGAGGCAATTAACTCTGTTATGTCAATTTTAATGTAAAATTATTTGCTCTAAAATGATTTTGTTTCTTTGGAATTAACTATAAAATAAAGGTGCCATGAGATCACCTACATGTCTTCTGTCAAGCATATTTCAGTAATGTGACAATTTCAGTGATTTGGGGTGACCAAAGTTCACCCAAGTGAAACTTGGCATTATGACCTGGATCACTATCTGTGTAAACAAGTCACAAAAACAAATAATCACAGGGTCACATTAGTTTCCTCTAGTTCTGATGTTATCTCCTAGCCGATGTGCTGCCCTTGAAAGAGCTAAGATTTCAATATGGCTTTTTCTGTTCTGTCTTCCACATCTGTGAGTATCTTCATCCATCTATATCCTCTGTGTTTTATGAATTGAATGAATCAAGTAAAACTCATTAACTGAGACCACTAGGGAGGGTCCTTCTTAGCCTCCTCATGTAATTGCTGAAGGGAAAGTAGAAAATGAATACATGAAGCCACTTAAAGATGTTAATTCTTGTAGCAGCTAATATAGAGAATATATATAGATACAGATACATAAAATTATGAAGGAACATCAGTAATAGCACTATCCTGAAACATCTGGGTTGCTTTGAAGGCTGGGATAGTGTATCAGTTTCCTACTGCTTCTATAACAAATTACAACAGACTTTGTGCCTTAAAACAATATGGATCAACATAAATTACATTTATGAAAGTCAGAAATCCAAAATCAATTTCACGTGGCTAAGATCAAGGTTTGGCCAGGCTGCATTCCTGCAGGAGGCTGCAGGGGAGAATCTGTCTCCTTGCCTTTTCTAGCTTCTAGAGGACACCTGCATTCCTAGCCTTCTGGTCTTTCCCTCCACTTTTTTTTTTAATGTTTATTTATTTACTTATTTTGATGAGAGAGAGAATGCAAGCCCACATGAGCAGGGGCAGGGACAGAGAGAGAGGACAGAGAGAACCCCAAGCAGGCCCGACGCTGTCAGCATAGAGCCCAAGGTGGGGCTGGATCTCACAAACTGTAAGATCATGACCTGAGCAGAAATCAAAAGTCAGATGCCCAACCAACTGAGCCACCCAGCTGCCCCCACCCCCACCTTTAAAACCAACATCTTCTCTCCTTTCTGATCCCTGCTTTCATATGTATATCTTCTCTCTCTGACTCTGACCCTCCTGCCTCTCTCTTATAAGGACCCTGGTGATTATATCGATGTCCCTGGTCACCCAGGGTAACCTCTCCCATCTCAAGATCCATCACTTAACCACATCTGCAAAACTCTTTTGCAGGCACATGTTACTTTGTGGGTAACACATCCACAGGTTCTGGGGAATCACGGTGTGGATATCTCTGAGAGACCATTATTCTGCCTACCACAGGTAGTGGAATCAGCAGAGCTGGATTCCAGTCTCCCTTCAGCCATAATTGGACATGACAGCCGGGGTGGGACTCAGATGATCTGGTGCACCACCACACCCACCCTACTGCCAGACATCCCAGGTCACACCTGAGAATCAGAGCCCAGAGAGGACCCCCAGATTACCCAAAGCCAAAAGCCAAGAAGTATCAGAAGAGGAAGAAAATCACCCAATCTCAGAGGCTGGGAGACCCCTGAGTGTGGCCTCTGCTGTTTCACAAGAACATGTGACCTGGCACACCCAGTGTGTGCCCAGGGGATTGTTGAGAGAAACAAGTGAGACGGTACAAGTGAAAAGTCTTCTGCTTCTAGAAAATGCTATTCTGTAGAAGGCATTTATATTGCTTCCACAGGAATAATACAGTGCTGTCAAAAGGGTGTCAGATCTCTCCCCGATGGGCAAAGACCAAAGCTTTGAGAGGAGAGAACATAGCAAATGAAACTTCAGTGCTTAAAGTAAGGGGGGAAGGGTAATTAAATATCATTTTCTGCCCAGTAGTTTTGCTGAAGGCCAATCCCAGACAGAAATATTAAACCCAGCATCAAACTGGTTATTTGCAAAATGCTTAGATATTTAGAGAGCAAAAGAATTTCAGGAAACATCAGCTTTCCACTCAGTGTCCACGGTGCTGACTCACAGGTCATCTACAGAGATAGAAATTCTAAATTAATCTTCAAATGCAGTTAGGGTCTTTCTCAAAATTAAACGGCCCCGACCATTCACAGAGTCCTATTTAATCTCTGGTTGTTTCAGGGCTAAATTTGACTCTTTGGCACATGGGAGCATAACGAATGAAATAAAATGATTAACATTTAAATTTCATGGATTAAATTCAGTAACGTGGCAATCATGAGAGAAGACCTAACTTTTGGCTCCTCTGTGGCTTGTGAGGACACCCTTCAAATCCCGGAATTACTTTTGAAGAGGAGGGCCTTCAGGAGAGAGTTAATATGTTGAATTTGGGAAAAGGCAAATGGGCTTCACTCAACAGTTTCATCCCCAAAAGGATTAAATTACTTAAGGGAAAATGGAAGTACAAAGTTCAGTGACTGAGTATGTGAGAGGCTGGCCAGTCTCATACAGTCTGAATTTGATTTAAAAAAAAAATCCTACAGGTTCTGTGAGCCACTTGTTTTGTTAGTTTATTTATTTTTTGAGAGAGAGAGAGAGAGAGACAGAGACAGAGACAGAGAGACAGAGAGAGAGAGTGCAGAGGAGGGGCAGGAAAGGAGAGAGAAAATCCTAAGCCGACTCCACACGGTCAGCACAGATCCCGATGTAGGACTTGAACTCATGAACCGTGATATCATGACCTGAGCCAAAATCAAGAGTCAGATACTTAACTGACTGAACCACCCAGGCACCCCTGTGAGTCTTATGTTAAGGAGAGGGAAAGCCCTTGCTATAGACCTTACTAGAAATCTTAAAGTAGAAACTCTTACTCATTTTGGCCATTTTTTGTAGCCTTGACATTCCTCTTGTAGCCTGAATCGTTCCATGCAGTGTTTCAAGACTGGAGCCCTGTGCCCAAGCTTATACAATGAGCAGGGCACTTAGCCTGGCAACATCCACCCCCCACACTTTCCCCACTTCACCATGGTTGACAATCTCTGAATTTAGCAGCTTTAACAAACTGCTTTAGACAATAAAAGCATTAAATAGTCACAAAGACCATTGTGGATTCTATTTCCCAAGTTCAGAGGTTTCTAGGTTACATCTTGGTGTTAGAAAGCAGGGCACCTCATGTATTGGAGTTCACTTTAGGGAACAAGACGCAGGAACCCCAAAAGGCAAAAGGGAACTGAATCAGGTGCATTTCCACAGACTTGTCACTTGCACATGACCGGGGTACAGGGAACACACGTGGAGGCAGATCACATACAGTAATAAGCCTGTCACCACTCTTTGCCCATCAGAATCTTGGTATCCAAACATCAAAATTATGTCATTCTGAGGCTGGGTCTGCTGGAGAGGAATTTCCTAGCACATATGGGTCCAACCATTCAGTTGATAAAAGATGTTGTATCCTCTCCTCACTGCATCTACAATACACACACACACACACACACACACACACACACACACACCTGAATCAGCCCTTAACCATGGGTTCTCTATTCTCTACACTTGTGGAAGGAACAACATAAACCATAGAAAAGCCTAAATACTTGTTGTTTTCTGACTTGTTTCACTTAGCATAATGCCCTAGTCTATCTGTGTTGTCATAAATGGCAGGATTTTCTTTTTGTAGGGCTAAACAACATTACATTGTGTGTGTATACATATACATACACGTATACGTACACGTATACATATACATATACATATACATATAATCCATTCATCGTTGACAGAAACTTGGGTCATTGCCATATCTTGGTTATTGTAAATAATGTGGTAACAAAAATGGGAGTGTGGATATCTCTTTAAGATAGTGATTTCAGTTCCTTCAAATATATACCCAGAAGTGGGATTGCTGGATTATATCATAGCTCTGCTTTAAAATTTTTGAGGAACCTCCACACTGTTTTCCGTAGTGGTTGTATCAACTCACATTCCCACCAATGATACATAAATGTTCCCTTTTCTCCACAACCTCACCATCATTTGTTATCTCTTGTCTTTTTGCTAATAGCCATCCTAAGAGGTGCGTGGTGGTATCTCATTATGGTTTTGATTTGCATTTCCCTGACGATTAGTGATGTATGTTTTTAGCTGTCAAGTTGTATGTGTTGTTTACATTTTGTGGGTTTTTTTTTAAGTTTTTAAATTTAAATTCTGGTTAGTTACCAGACAGTGTAATAATTAGTTTCAGGTATATAATTTATTGCACTTGATCTTAGCCAAAAGGCCGAGAAGCGATGGGTATATAATTTATTGATTCCACACTTGAATACAACACCCAGTGCTCATTACGACAAGTGCCCTCTTTAGTACCCATCCCGTACTTCACCCATCCCCCCCCCAGCCCACTCCCTTCTGGTGACCATCAGTTTGTTCTCTGTAGTTAAGAGTCTGTTTCTTGGTTTCTCTCTCTCTCTTTCCTTTTCTCCTTTGTTCATTTGTTTCTTAAATTCTACATATGACTGAAATCAGTTGCTTATATTTTGGATATTGACTTCCTATCAGATAATGATTTATGAAATATATTTTCTTATTCTGTAGGTTGTCTTTTCATTTTGCTGATCATTTCTTTTGCTGTGCAGAAGATGTACTTGATGTAGTCCCAGTGCTTTTGCTGGTTATGCTTTTAGTGTCATATTCAGAAAATCATTGCCAAGACATGTCAAGGAACTTTTTTTCCCCCTTGTTTTCTCCTAGGAGTTTTATGGTTTCAGGTTTCATATTTAAATTTTGTAACTGCTATAATACAGGGGTTCAGTTTCTTTCTTTTGCATGTGGCTATCCAGTTTTCTATGCACCATTTATTGAAGATACTGCATTTTCCCAATGATGTATTCTGCATTGTTACCAGATACCCAGTGGCCAGCTCCATTGGGTCCCCCAGTGATCCCCATGAGGTGAGACCTGAGTGAACCTTCCGGGAAGCAACCTACAATTCTGGAGAAGCTCTATATTCACTGTGGGTTTTCTTTTTTTTTTTTTTTTTAATTTTTTTTTTTTTTCAACGTTTATTTATTTTTGGGACAGAGAGAGACAGAGCATGAACAGGGGAGGGGCAGAGAGAGAGGGAGACACAGAATCGGAAACAGGCTCCAGGCTCTGAGCCATCAGCCCAGAGCCCGACGCGGGGCTCGAACTCCCGGACCGCGAGGTCGTGACCTGGCTGAAGTCGGACGCTTAACCGACTGCGCCACCCAGGCGCCCCTCACTGTGGGTTTTCTTTTTCCTCTTTGGAAAAACTATAGGCTTGGGGCGGGGTTGGGAGGGTGGTGGGCGGGCTCTCAATATTGCACTACTGGCCTGGGGGAAGAGTTGTGCACACCTGGTTCTGGGATTTTCACAGCGGTGTCTCATCTAAGGATAGTTGCTAGTTGGTCTTCTAGAAGAAGGCTGAAATCGGGAGTACCTATGGCACCATCTTGATGACATCATTCCCCTGAAAGTAAATCTTATGTCCCCTGAAACAGTCTTGTCTGGTATATTTCATGCCACATCCCTGCACAAAATCCATTCCTTGAATTCACATCCTTAATTCTTAAATCCTGTCATGACTGAAGAGAATCTCCTCTTTTGTCATGGAAATCCATCTTTGTTCTGCCTCTTCAGGGTCTTTGTAGCACATGAAGATGGGGAGGGATCTCATTTACACACAGAGCTCAGAGTTCTTCCCCCATCCTCTTTTCTTAGCAAAGCCTGCCTAATGGGTGTGAGGATTACATTGAAGATATTTCCTTTTGGGGGAAATCTCTATAGTTTTAATCTTTCTACAGTCTGAAGATTTCAGGCAACATCTTGAGTTGAAACTAAAAATATTAAGAGTCACTTATACAAATGTACCACTTTGGTGGGAGGTGTTAATAATAGGGGAGGCTATGCATGTGTGGGGCAGGGGATGTGTAGAAAGTCTCTGTAGCTTTCCCTTAATTTCACTGTGAACCCAAAACTCCTCTAAAAAATCAAATCTTACTTAAAAAAAATCAAGGATGCTAGTGATAACTTCACATCCCTAAGGAAGGGTCTAGTTCTCAACTGGGCACTAATTTGCTCCATCAGGGAACCTCTGGCAATATTTGGGGACATGTTTGGTTGTCACAATTTGGGGAGGGAAACTACTGGCATCTAGTAACATATTCATATCCATATTTATGTTCTGCCAGATTATGGAATGGACATCTTTGGTAGAAGGCGACTCTGATGCTGCTCACCAGTTACTGATGTGTAATAAACCTGAGACGGTGATATCTTAGCTCAAGAGGAGTAAATTACAGAATATTATAGATGCATCTGGGTAGTCATGGAACTAAGCTAGGAAATGTATATTTCACTGTGGTTCTTAATACTACCAATACCATGCCTGATCTCCCACAGAACTGAGAGGAAGATAGCAAGTGAAATTGGTCCTAGGTCAAAAAGCTCTAGACTATCAGCAGTAGAGCTCCATAATCTCATTTCTCAAAATGCCTCTCTGCTTATAGCCTTCTTTCTTACTTCTTTCCAAGCACCCCATGCTTCTTTAATAATGAACTATTTCTTGCCTCAATGTTCCTTCTCACGATGTTCCTTCTGTTTGCCTAGTCACATCTGTCATTAGCATTTAAGGTATCCTTCAAATCTCATCTAATCATCCACCAGGTCCTTTCTCCATTACCCAGTTCCCCGCAAGCCAATACCAATCCTTCTTAAATTTCTTGTGACTCTTCATCATCTGTCACATGACATTGTAAATGTGTAGAAGGAAAAGAGAATGACAGTGCCATGCATAGTTTTCATTAACAAATACCTGTTAGAGTAAGCTGAATGAAATTTTTAAAATTTATTTTTGTGAATATATATATATATATATATATGTAGTATTTATCATTGTAACCATTTAAAAGTGTGTAATTCAGTGGCATTAATTACATTCTCAGTGCTGTGCTCCCATCACTGCTATCTCTATCCAAGACTTCATCATCCCCAATGTACATTAACTCCGTACTCATTAAACGATTACTCCTCTTTCTCTCCTCCTCCCAGCATCTGGTAACCTTATTCTGCTTTCTGTCTCTATGAATTTTCCTATTTTATATACCTCCAGTAAGTGAAATCATATAGTATTTGTCTTTCTGTGTCTGCCTTATTTTACTTACCCCAATGTTTTGAAGGTTCAACCATGTTGCAGCATACATCAAAATTTCATTCTTTTTCATGACTGAATGCTATTATATATTGTGTGTATACTGCATTTTGTTTATCTATTCATTTGTTGATGGACATTAGAGGTTGCTTTCACCTTTTGGCTATTGTGAATATTGCTACAAAATGGACATGGCTGTTCAGCTATGTATTCAAGTCCCTGCTTTCAATTTTTTTTTTTTTCTTTTGGATATGTAACTCAGAGGTTTTTGCTGGGTCAATATGGTAGTGCTACATTTAACTTTTTGAGAAATTGTCAAACTATTTTCCACAGTGGGTGCACTATTTTACAAATGAAAAGAAAATAATTCTTCTAATTGGTACATTCATTCTACAGCCAAAGCATTTGCTTTGTTGTGCAATCTACAACCTTCTAAGAAGCAGTAAAATATATCATTTATTTTAACCTCCTATTCTCAAAGAGGATAGGTAGCAAATACATCTCTTAAATTTTTAAAATTTTTACAGTTTGTGAATACTGGCAATAATATGGAGGTGTCTATAGGGACCCTAAAGTAACTAGATAAAATATAAGTTTTGTAAACTATATAATATAGGAATGATAGATAAAATAGCATAAACAAATGTAATGATTCTAAACAAATGTTGACAAAACAATCTGACTATTGGATGTGTATCTTGGAAAAAGATGTTATTGAAAGCCATAAAATTTCATTTAACTTTTATAATATATCTGTTAACTAATTTCAACAAACTAAGTAATGTACAGTGTTAAATATCCTGTAAATTTCTTTTCAGTTAGGTCAATTACCTCCCTTTCTTTACAAAATGAGTTACTTTTTTAAGTCAGATCTAATTTAGAGCACAGGAAGACTAGAACTACCCCATTCAGCAGTGTCTCATGTTGGCAGAATTAATTTTTGTTACATTTGTCATATTTGTTAAATAAGGAACCAGAATGTTTTAATTAAATGATGGTATCGTGGAGGTTTTTTTTTTTAATGCGCACCTTCTGACTTAAAAATATTCTAATATAGAGTACAATTTAAAAATTAAAACAATGGTGTCTTGACTCTTCAGAACTAAATTGTTAAAATACCAGAAATGTAATGTCTAGGTCAGTTATATGCTGCTGTGATTGACATGTACTGACAAAATGATTTTTTATTTTATCTATAGAGGTCAGAAGAAGAAATTTTACTCAATATGTTTAAGAAATTTGAATGTTTTGAATTGAGAACGTCACAAGGACTCATTTATTGTAAAGCCAGCAGACAGCACTTAGGTTGCATAAAAAGAACTGCTGTATCTCCTCAAGCATCTTGAAAGACTGTTGATGGTGCCGTGTCTCCACCACTTTTAGCTAAGGTAACTAGAGACTTTGGTCTCCACCCATAATCTTGCCTTGGTGCTAAGCCAATCCTGATGAGGACAGGAGCCTGTTCAGACAACGTTAGGTCCACCATTTGGAAGAATCTAAGTTATTCTGCCATCAGTCTGGAACTTGGATCACTAAGGATGAGCCCTGGGATTCCATGCACAGTCAAGTCCACATTTCCCTACTCCTGCCAACAACAGAATTTCTTTAAAAGCACTTCTGTGTCCCACAATGACTGGATACTCTCCCCAACTTCCTAAATTAAACTTTTTTGTTTGTTTGTGACTGAAAGGGAATAGGTAGATGGAAAGGCAGAAAAACTGCTATAACTTGTTTGTGTAGTTCCTTCAACCATGTGGGTCTAGTTCCTCTCAACTGACCCTTCTGTTGACTTTATAAACTTCAGAATGAAAATAATACCTTCACATAAAGCCAAAGAGAAGAGTCTCGGTTCACTTGCATTGTGTCCTGACCAGATAAGCTTATCTCTTCAGAACAATGTCCAAAAGGGGGCTGGATTATTCATGACACTCTTCTATCCAGCCTTATCCACCGCACTTGTTAGCCTCATTTTCCACCTCACCCTTTTGCATTCTCTGCGCTGTGTTCTTGGGGACCCCTCTATGATGTCATCCTCCTGGCTACCTTGCCTTCTTACTTTCTATTAAGTTATGTCAATGGGATGCACCAGAAGGAGCCTCTGTGGTGGTAGCAGACAGAATTCTGGGTATTGCTTTCCCAGCTCTCTTCTCTCCTCTGGTTCCAGAGGAGGCTCCATCCATGGGACTAAAGGACTTTCTAGGAAAGCCACTTCTCTGTGGTTCCAGCTTTTACCTCCCAAGGGTCTACAAATGGACATGGGCTCCCAGTTGCCACAGTTACTAGTCCCCGGGTGCTTCAGCATCCCCTATCGATTTCCTAAACCCTGAACACATTTACCCTTGTAAATCATCCCTTCATTACACTGTCTTCAGAATCTGATCTGATGGGTCCTGGGCCTCCTGCCAGAATTCTGATTGATAAATCCAAAAGGTCCTCCCTGCAGGGGCGAATTTGGACTTAGAAACCTGGGTTGGAACTCTAAGGTCTTATACCTCTATCCCAGCACGCTCACGATAGAAAACAAAAGGAGTCAGTGGGAAAGTTTGAAATGTAAAACCCAGATCACATCCAATATGAGGGCATCAGACTGTGACAGGCAGCACACAGAATACTTATTTTCACCCTGTGCAAAGCCCAGCCAACCGATCTGGAGAAAAAAGCGCATCCACTGAATACATTTCAGCTCCCTTCAATCCGATGTGTCATGCTCTGAATCTGTTAGCTCTGACAGGTCTCAAATGTTCAGCTGTGCCAACCTTACTTGTCAACATTTTTGAACTACCTGTAACTATAACCCTTTCAAAAGCCCTTTCAATAAAACAGCTCTTCTCCCTGTTTAAAACTCCGTTATTTATCTTGACTAAAGTAGGTTCTGCATGGTAAGTGATATTAAATATTACCCCCGGTGACTTTATAATCTCAAGCACTTAACAGATGGTTAATGAGGATTTGCCCTCCTCCCTCTGCAGAGCTCTTCCCCAGGTGTCAGTCCAAATAAGAAGAAGGAATGAAATGATTTTTCATTATGTTAGTAATTTGAGTCATAATTTTGTTTCCCTTCCATTTACAGAAGCAGCATGGTGAAACAAAATCAATGTCCTCTAGACAAAATATCATTACAACTGGAATTTAAAACGTATTCTCAAATTTGCTGTGTTAATAAACTGCTTCATGGTTACGGTGGCCTGATTCTTTGGAAGGAATTATTAAGTGATATCAACTTACTTTCTGTCCCTTGGTGACGCCATCAGTCCCTTACCCGTTACTGATGGAATACTGAATAAATGTTGTGCACATGATCAATAAGGACCTACAAGTGCACGCACATTTGTGAGGAAGGCTCCCCGCCAGGGGTGTATGCATGTGCGCATATGTGTATGTATGTACATGTCAAAATTTTACCAGAACACACTTCTTTCTGTCACAGAGAACTGACACAGGATACTTCACTACAAAATACGTCTAGATCCTGGTGCAATTCACTCCAGAGTCCCTTCAGATTACATAGAATCGTCAAAAGAAATAGAGTAATGAAAGCCTTCCACATGGGATCAGACAGTAGAACTTAATGGGAAGAGGTAAAGACAGCTTTACGTTCCCAGGTGGTTATCCAAGTCCAGTCATCTGAGAAATGCCAGCCTGGTGACCCACCAGCCCAGCCTGGTATAAACCAGAGTCAGAATCACAGGGGAAGCTTCCACAAAGGAATGGGAATCTTGAACTAAGGGGACGGAGAGTTGTATTTTTAACCATTTGTCTTTGGTAGCCTGTGTTTCTCCAATCCCTGCCCCTTGAAGCAATCCTCTGGCTATGCCAATACATATCCTGGCAATGGTTTGGAGTCATTTGCCTGCAAGAACCCATGTAATCTTTAGGTGATTATGGCACAGTATCTGATTCATCAAGATATTCTGTATAGGCATTCAGATTTCTTCTTATCATGCATGTTACCACAATGAATTGATATACTTTGATCTCACATGAAATGAACTAGGTATTTCACTTGGCTGCACATCTTTAATACAGCTAAATGAACATGTATTCATTTTCTGACACGCTGAAAGTATCTAAAATAAGGAGGATTTCTGAGTGATTTAGTAGCATCCATTAGAATTATGCCCACTACTCTTTTACTTTGTAGCTATGCCTTCTTGGTATTTCTGGATAATTTGGAGCAAGAGAAAGACCCTTTTGATCAAAATATATTTAAAAATGTGATAATCCTGTGTCATTCACCATGCCTTAGGACACAGCTGACAGCCTTCTGTGGATCTCCCCTAAAGTTACCACTCTGCTAACACTGTACGTGGAGAGCAAGAGGGATGCACCCGGATGCTGTCCTGTTCTGAGCCTCCTGCCCTTCGAATTTGCCATGGTGGACACAACCACCATGGTGACTTTACGTTGTCAATTGAACTAAAGTCCATGTACCAGTATCACTTTATTCCTATTAGGACAATAAGGAAAGCAGAAGACACCTGTGAAACACATAACTGGGTCACTAGAAAGAGTGAAAAGAACAGCAGGAAAGTCAGTTATAACATCACTCAAAGTTATTCTGATTTTAGAAGCAAGTGTAAAACTTTTCTGCCTTCACTGAATTTTCTCTCTGTTTAAATAGCAATTTTATATGATTACCGACACTCCTTACTAAACAATGTTGGAATGATATACTCTTCTCTGCCCTTAAGTGCCTGTAATACAAGTCCAGTTCATGTTTTTCTTGTCTTTTCTGCTAGTATTTCTCTCCCTTATCGCACTTGGAGTTACTCTTATGATTTCTACTAGACTAGGTGTTTCCTCAGGAACGGGAAACATTTCTTTCAGTTTTAGTGACTTCAAATGGCAAAATGACTGACAAGGTGGGATCTCAAGAAATAGTTGTTGTAGGGGCACCTGGGTGGCTCAGTCAGTTAAGCGTCCGACTTCGGCTCAGGTCATGATCTCACGGTCTGTGAGTTCAAGCCCCACGTCAGCTCTGTGCTGACAGCTCAGAGCCTGGAGCCTGTTTCAGATTCTGTGTCTCCCTCTCTCTCTGCCCCTCCCCTGCTCATGCTCTGTCTCTCTCTGTCTCAAAAGTAAATAAACGTTAAAAAAATAAAATAAAATAAAATAAAATAAAATAAAATAAATAGTTGTTGTTTTAGTAAAACAATGTTTAAACAAATTAATAATAACATATCTTGATTCCAAAAGAGAGCCTGGTTGTGTTCTCACATCTATGATTAAATCTGGAGTCGAGTTAAAATAGGGGTGTATTGGGGTGCCTGGGATGGCTCAATCGGTTAAGCATCTGACTCTTGATTTCAGCTCAGCTCATGATCTCATGATTTCGTGAGTTTAAGCCCCACATAGGGCTCCATGCTGACAGGGCGGAGGCTGCTTGGGAATTCTCTCTCTCTCTCTCTCTCTCTCTCTTTGCCCTCCCCCATCACGCTGTCTGTCTCAAAAATAAATAAATAAACTTTAAAAAAGTAGGGGTATGTTTTATGCAGCCCCCTCCAGATTGCCCCCAAGGAACAGAAAGGTACAATTTATAAGTAATGCAGAGAAACTCGGAAGATCATGTAAGCCAACCCTTTCATTTCACAAATGAGAAAGCGGGCACAGACATATGAAGTGGCTGATTCAGGGCCACAGTGAGATAGGCACAGAGGTCAGGGATACCATAGTGCAGGACAAGCTGGGGAAGGAGGAGAGAGAAAAATGGGCCAATTTTAGCACCAGCTTCCCTCCTGTAGCCTCAACAGGAATGACAGAAGCCAAGCTAGGGAACGTTCCTCCCCACGGTCATAGCCCTGAAGATGCTCCTTATAATCTGTTTGTGTTTCATAGAGGTTGACTCTCTGATTTCTCAAGAACATACTTGTTAGTTACAAATTTAAAAACATGGATGGGCACCTATGTGGATTAGTCAGTTGAATGTCCAACTCTTGATTTCGGCTCATGATCTCACTATTTGCGAGTTAGAACCCTGTATCAGGCTCTGTGCTGACAGCTCGGAGCCTGCTTAGGATTCTGTCTCCCTTTTTCTGCTCCCCCGCCCCTTGCTTGCATTCTCTCTCTCTCTCTCAAAATAAAAATAAAATTTAATGGTACATGTTGTTGTTACCTACCCACCTGCCACTGATTTTGTTCAGATTGCTGATAAGGGTCAGTGGTTTTGAAAACCAGTGGATTTCAGACTTGAGCCTGCATCAGAGTCAACATGAACACCTTGTTAAAATACAAATTGTTCGGCCTCACACCCAGAAGTTCTGATCCAGTAGTTCTTGGTGGGGTGGGGGGGGGGGGGGCAAGAGTGTACATTTCTAACCCATTCTCAGATAATGGTAAAGCTGCTGGTGTGGGAACCACACTTTGAGAACCACATGTCTATACCTATCAGGGCAATTCTATTTCCTTTTCCAGTGATTGGATAGGTGGAACAATTCCAATGGGTTCTCTCAACAAATGTTTATTGTGCACAAATTATGTACAAGACATTGATCTGTGGGCTTGGGATACCTCAGTCAATAAAACAAAGATCCTTGTTTTTCTGGATCCTATATTATGATTAGGGAAACATACAATAAACAAAAAAATAATAAACTTTAAGCTGATGCAAAAAAGAAAAAGTAGAACAAGTAAGAGAATCAGGGATGATACAGAAGTGAATGCTGCAATTTATAGAATTAAATATGATGGTCAATGTACGTCATACCAAGAGGGTGCGATATGGCTAAAAGGAGGAGGGAGAAGTCAGCAGGAAGTTCTTTGGGGAGGAGTATATCAGATAGAGGGAATGGCAAGAGCAAAGGCCTTGCTATGGACTGAATGCTGTGTCCCCTCCAAATCCATATGTTGAAGTCCTAACTCGCAATGTGATGGCATTTGGAGGTGGGGCTTTTAGAGGAGGTCATGAGAGAAGAGCTTCCATGATGAAATTAGTGTCCTTATAAGAAGATGAAGAGGGACGCCTCGGTGGCTCAGTTGGTTAAGCGTCAGACTCTAGATCTCAGCTCAGGTCATGATCTCACAGTTTGTGAGTTTGAGCCCCACGTGGGGCTCTGTGCTGACAGCTCAGAGCCTAGAGCCTGCTTCAGATTCTGTGTCTCCCTCCCTCTCTCTCTCTGCCCCTCCCCCACTCATGCTTTGTCTCTCTCTCTCTCTCTCTCTCTCAAAAATAAATAAAATTAAAAATACTAAAAAAAAAAGATTTTCCTATTAAAAAATTAAAAAATTAAAACAAACAAATAAACAAATAAGGAAGAAGAAGGAGGAGGAGGAGGAGGAGGAGGAGAGCAGAGCTCTTTCTCTCTGTCTCCACCATGTGAGGACACAAGAAGAAGGTAGTCATCTACAAGCCAGGACGAGAGCTCTCATCAGAGCTCAGCCATGCTGGCACCGTGATCCCAGAGTTTCAGCCTGCAGAACTCTGAAAACAGATGTCTGTGTTTAAGCCACTCAGGCCATGGCACCTTGTTACAGCATCTTACACTGACTAAGACTGGCCCTTAGGCTGGTGTTTGCCCAGAGCATCAGAGGAGCAACAAAGAAGCAGGGGTGGTGGCATAAACACACAGAACACCCAATGTCCAGGTCCTTCATCTCAAAACTCTCACAGGCCTGATAGATTGGTTCATCCAAGTGAGTATAAATGTGCACCACCGTGTGCTGGCTTTCAAGTCAAATAGATGGCTACACTTCTGAGGCTGTGAACTGAACGCTGCATTCCTACATAGCAGCTGTTGAGGAGCACCGGACTAGGAGTCATAGACCAGGGCATTCCTAATGATTCTGTCATCAATTACACAGGTGATATGAGGATAATTACATGAGATCTCTGGGGTCCAGTTTGCTCGGCTCTATAACGAATATGAATATGAATATAGTTTTTTAATGTTTTATTTTATTTTTTGAAAGACAGAGAGAGGCAGAGCATGAGCAGGGGAGGGGCAGGGAGAGAGGGAGATGCAACTCAAAGAAGGCCACAGCTCTGAGCTGTCAGCACAGAGCCCCACACGGGGCTCGAACCCACGATCATGAGATCATGACCTGAGCCTAAGTCTGACACTCAACCGACTGAGTCACCCAGGTGCCCCTATAAATATGAATATAAATGATGATGCTGGATTGCATCATCCTGCAAGGTCTCTTCCAGCTCCCACATTCTTTCGCCTCCAGTGAGTTTTCTAAGGCTGTAGTGCAGCAATTACCAGCAGTGATCAGCAATACACTGCTATAAGCCAACTGAAATAACTTCACATGCTCTGGCCTGACTGTGTGGCTGGGAAAGGCCAGAGGTTGATGTATCACAAGTCTGAGAAATATAGTCACATTGTCAAAAAGACTTCAGGTCCAATTTACAAGCCAAGTCAGAAATGAGGAAAGGCATTCCAGAGAACAGTGCAAACGCTAGCAAAAAAACATACTGTGCTGAAATGTGGTAATGAATATTGATCCTGAGTTAGATTTCAAGTCACAATTGTACCTATAGATCTTAGTCAACACCGCCATATTTGAAATAGATTATACAAAGACTTCCCCAGCTATTAACTTTACTTGTCCTCAGACAAAACATATGTGTGTGTGTGTGTGTGTGTGTGTGTATGTTACTAGCATTATTTGTTGACCATTTGAGCAAGTTATAGTCCTGATGTCTCATTACCGTCATAATATAACCCTCCAAGTTAGGACATCATCGTGATATGACATCACCTTCCAATCCTTAGATGTCATTCAAATTTTACCAATGATTCCAGTGAAATCTCTATTTTCTTTCAGGTTCAGATTTCCATTCAAGAACACACATTGCATTTAGCTGTCATGCCTCTTAAGTTTTCTCCTAACTAGAAAATCTCCTCCATCTTCTGTGTTCTTTCGAGCCTCAGAGTTCTAAAGAATATAGCTCTTAAATATTGTCGGATGGCCCTGAATCTGGGTCCACCTAAGGTTTCCTCATTACTAGACTCAGGACATGTTTACTTCGCAGGAAAACCACAGAAGTCGTGCATTTTTTCCATGCTTCACATCAGGACCCCACAATGGTGATACAGCTTACCAGTCAGGAGGTTAACCTTTAACACCTGGTGATGTTCATTCAACCAGGTTTCTCCATATATTCCCCTTCCTCCTCCTCTTTTTGTAACTGATATATTCCAGTTATGGGGAGATAGTCAAGGATTCTGGCAATATCCCGCTCCCCATCGAACCACCACCCATCAGCTCAACCCCCATTGACGATGCCCACCTGAATCAATTGCCACAGTGATAGTGGGCCCGTGATGTCTTTGGATTCCATTATTTTTTCTTACATTTATTATTAGCATTCTACTGTATGGAAGATCTTTAACTTTTCCCAAGTACTTACTGACTCATTCAGCCAGTCAATACTGGTATAGACTCACAAATTCTAATTTTTATTCAATGGGTTATATTCCATCACTATTATTACCTATTTTGTAGCTCCAACTATCCTCAACTTGGCCAGTGAGTGTATCCAAAGTGGCATTGTGGCATGTTCTTATCATTTGTTAAGCATTTTCTCATTTTCTGACACAAGATATTCCAAGAGAATTTGCCCTAGCCTGGGTATCAACGATTCCTCCAAAGATTCTTGGCTCAGTGTAGGATTTGTATTTGGAAACCAAGTACTATATGCTTATTGTGATCACTGCTATGAGAGTGTCAGCATGTCTAGGCTTGTTCAGTGGACACAGCCAGGAAGTACACATATGCAAGCATGCACACACATACATACATACGCACACGTACATACATGTATCTCTAATTCTGCATCCCTATATCTCTATATAGATACAGATATAAATACAGATATATTTTATCCATATTTATATATTTTAACAATATATAAATACAGATATATTTTAATATTGGTCCATACCAATACTTCCAGTTACATTCCATCGCTTCAGGATATTTTTTCAGCTTTGTTTGTAAATACCTTCTCCAGCAATGGTAAGCTTGGCTTTTATCACCATCCTCCGTATTTTGATTTATGTGATCTGTCTACCTCTTTTCTCAAGCCAAGCAGATTCCCTATGCACCCCAGTGCTCTGCATCCTCAGGCACACTGTTGATGGGCCTTCACACCTGTCAGCATTACCTCCCAACCTAGTACCCCACCCTTGGGAATCTGTGGGTGTGCTCCCGGCAAGCTCCAGCAGAGTGTCTGTCTTCATCTCATGGCCCTGTGGGCCATGCTCCTCCCTGCCGAAGAGGGAAGGACCAGTATACCTGAAAATGAATGATGACTACAAAAGAACAGAGCTTGTCTGAGGCAAAACTGGATGCTAAGAAAAGCTAATTTTTGACACCACTTAACCCTCTTCCTCTGTTTTCTGATGTGCTGGCCTCACACTCCCTTCCCAGCACCGTGCATTCTTTAGCCTTATGCCGCTCTCCATCAGCCCAGATGGCCTCACCAAGGAGCCCTGGCCTGCCTTGCCTTTCTTGCTCATTACCAAATCCTCCCCTGACCCCTTCTTCCCTGCAGTTTGATTAATCCTCTTTAGGCATGAAAAGAAAAATTTAGCAAAAGAAGAAAAAAACAACAACAACAAAAAGCCAAATAACAGAAACAAACTCATAAATATGGAGGACACACTGTTGGTTACCAGAAGGAGGAGGGCGGGGTGGGCAAAATAGGTGAAGGGGATGAAGAAGTACAAACTTCCAGTTATGAAATAAGTAACTCACAGGGATGAAAAAGTATAGCATAGGAGGAACAGTCAGTGATATCGCAGTAACGTTGTATGGTGACAGATGTTAGCTACACTCACTGTGCTAAACAGTGCATGAAATATACAATTGTCAATTTGCTAGGTTGTCACCTGAAACTACTATAACATTGTATGTCAACTATGCTTCAACTTTAAAAAGGGGGGGGTAAATTGGGGTGCCTTGGTGGTTCAGTTGGTTAAGCATCTAACTTCAGCTCAGGTCAGGATCTCACAGCTCATGAGTTCGGGTCCCGTGTCCGGCTCTGTGCTGACAGCTCAGTCGGTTGAGCATCCGACTTCAGCTCAGGTCATGTTCTCACGGTTTGTGAGTTCGAGCCCCGTGTCGGACTCTGTGCTGACAGCTCAGAGCCTGGAACTGCTTTGAATTCTGTGTGTGTGTGTCCTCTCTCTCTGCCCATCCACCACTCACACTCTGTCTCTCTCTTAAAAATAAATGAACATTAATTTAAAAAAAAAAGGAAAATTAAATGATCTGTCATTGGTGGAATTTTTGACAGCACTGGAAAATGCGATCTCTTTCAAACAGGGACACATTGAGGGGTGGGGTACTTCTCAGTCTCCCTTACCACACTTTAAAAATATGACTGTACTCTGAGTAACTAAGGTTAACACACATGCGCCAATGATTTTCCTTACGATCTTTCAGATTCCATAATGAGAAGCAAAATCACACAGAGAAGAAATATGAGATGCATTTATTATCAAAGTATTTGAATAACTATTGCAGAGAAGTTTCAATTTTCTGTGTTAGTGAGTAGATCAGTGTTTACAACTAATTTGGACTGATTCGGAAAAAAAAAAAAACCACTGTTAAGTAGCCAAATTAAGCATTAAATAACAATCATTAAAATAATATTTTAAACTATAATAAATGTTTTCCTGTAGTGCAGCTTTTTACTTATAATAAATATTTTAAGGTAAAATTTAGATATATCTTAATTATAACCATAGACTCAAACTGTTAATGAAAACAGCAAATAATTATAATAGAGTTCCCGTAACAATGGTGTTGCTATAAATGCTATGTAAACATGGATGTATTTTTCATTTTATCCTCACATTGATGGGCCTAGCCACTGCACACACTGCTACTTATTAATATGGTGACACATTTAATGATTAAAACATTTTTTTAATGTTTATTTTTGAGAGAAGGAGACAGAGCACAGTGGGGGAGGGGCAGAGAGAGAAAGGGAGACACAGAATCTGAAGCAGGCTCCAGGCTCTGAGCTGTCAGCACAGAACGCCAATACGGGGCTTGAACTCACGGAGTGTGAGATCATGACCTGAGCTGAAGTCGGATGCTCAACCGACTGAGCCACCCAGGTGCCCCCAAAACATATTTTAAACAAAGAGAGGACTTCTTCTTTTTCTTCTTTTTTTTTTTTTTTTTGAGAGAGAGTGAGCAGGGGAGGAGCAGAGGGAGGGAGAAAGAGAGAGGGGGAGGGAGAAAGAGAGAGGGGGAGGGAGAAAGAGAGAGAGAGAGAGAGAGGGAGAGAGAGAGAGAGAGAGGGGGAGAGACTGACTCTCAAGCAGGCTCCATGCCCAGTTGGAGTTGGGCTCCTCCATTTCAGGACCCTGGGATCAGAACCTGAGCCAAAATCAAGACTCAGATGCTCAACTGACTGAGCCACCCAGGGGCCCCAAGACAACATTTAATTTTTTTTTTTAATTTTTTTTTAACGTTTATTTGTTTTTGAGACAGAGAGACAGAGCATGAACGGGGGAGGGTCAGAGAGAGGGAGACACAGAATCTGAAACAGGCTCTGGGCTCCAAGCTGTCAGCACAGAGCCCGACGCGGGGCTCGAACTCACGGACCGGGAGATCATGACCTGAGCCGAAGTCCGCCGCTCAACCGACTGAGCCACCCAGACGCCCCGACAACATTTGTTTTTAAATGGCACTTCTCAAACGGTTCACATCTGTGTAATATACACGTAATAATGTTACTAAAGTCCTGTGTTTTGAGGACACACAATTACTTTCTCACAATAAGCAATCGGTTTCATAAATGGGATATTAATTTATACCCTCACCACACCTATCCAGCTATGGAGAGTGAATTCAGTTGTTAAGAATACCTAAGCCACAATCCCCATGTGGGCAGGGAATTGAGTATGCAAATATTTTATATCAAAAAGGGGGGATGAAATAAGTGCCATGTTTTAATTCTAAAATTTTAGTGAAATGAAAACAAAACCAGACAAATCACTGCATTCTTTGCCATCTCAGCAAAAAAGAAAAAAAAGATTGCCTATAAGAGAGGAAATTGTCTTTCTTCCTTCTTAGATATGATGTAAAGATTCTCCCTCTTTCCCTCTGCCCCTCTTCCCTGCTCGCACTGTCTAAAATAAAAGTTTAAAAATTAAAAAGTTTAAAAATTAAAAAACACGTAAACATGGATAGGATCAACTCACTCAGGGAGTTGACTGGAAAGATATGCTTTAAAAAATGGCTGTTTGGGGGCACCTGGGTGGCTCAGTGGGTTAAGCGTCTGACTTCGGCTCAGGTCATGATCTCACGGCTCGTGGGTTCAAGACCTGCATTGGTCTCTGTGCTGACAGCTTGGAGCCTGGAGTCCACTTCACATTCTGTGTCCCACTCTTTCTCTCTGCCCCTGCCTGCTCATACTCACTCTCTTGATCTCTCTCTTTCTCAAGAATAAATAAGCATTTTTTTTAATGGCTTCTTTCATCTTGATAGGAAAGTGATGGCTTCGGGGAGAACTTTCTCTGTTGCTGCCATCAGCACATTACTATGCAAAATGTGTTGTACAGAACAGCAGCCGTTAGCATCACTGTTGCTTATTAGAAATGCAGATTCTTGGACCCTACTCTAGATCTGCGGAGGAAGACTCTGGATTTTCAGAAAATCCCCAACGGATGCACTGCTCTAGAATGTGGTAGAGTGCTGACTGGCCCTCATCCAAATTATTTGTCAAGTAGCCACCAGAGGGATTAACAAACCAATCTGCGACATATGTAACCCTACTTAAAACCCTTTTATGGAATTTTGCTGTGCTTCTAATAATTCCCCAACTTCTCCCCATAGCCTCCAAGGCCCTGACATATGTGGTCCCTGCCCCCCCCTTACCTCATCCCAAGCAACTGTCTCCCAAGCTCATTGAGCTCCCTTCCCATATATTCAGGACCTCACACACGTTTCTTCCGCATGGGATGCCCTTTCCCTTCCCTGTTCATTTGGCTAACTAACTCCTACTCTTACTCTAAGCTCTGCTCAAATTTGAGTGCTTTCCTCAAAGAATCTCTTTCCGAATCCCACACACAATTCATCCCCCATTTCCTGGCTGTTCTCCATTTTTGTTTTTTATCCTTCAAAACTACTTATCTTTTAGTCACTGTTGCCTGTGTGTTGGAGTGTGCAATCACTCACCTGTCTGTCTCTTTCACTAAACTTATAGTGAGGCTTCTAAAGCCCTCAGAGGGCAGAAACAATTATGTTTTGCTCAAAATTGTATATTTATTACTTATAGGACCTCCTGAATACTTGTTTTTATTGAATGAATAACTGTTGGAAAAGCAAGTCAAAGAGGAAAAAAAAAAAGGAATTATTCTCTAGTAACTCTTTAAAATGTTATCCCTGGGGTGCCTGGGTTGGGCACAGTCAGTTGGGCATCTGACTTCAGCTCAGGTCATGGTTTTGCATTTTGTGAGTTAAATCCCCACATCAGGCTCGCTGTTGTCAGCACGGAGCCTGCTTTGGATCCTCTGTCTCTCTCTCTCGCTCTCTGCCCCTCCCCTGCTCACACTTTTGCCCTCTCTCTCAAAACTAAATATTAAAAAATAAAAAAATAAAATGTTATCCTTTATTATTTCATACGTATATGTCAAACACAAATAAATGGTATAAAAATTATTAAACTTAAGTCTAGCTTATGGGTTGATTAAAATCACTCTGTCCTTTTTAAATTTGCTCGACATATCATAAATTTACAAATATCATTTATTAACTCTGCACAACAGCACAGGTTCTGACCTTTTTCATCTCAAATGCCTGGATCAGTCTTTTGTCTACTTGTTTCTATCCATTTCACAAAATTACAGAATGTCTTCCTTCTGCCATGCTATTTAAAGGTCACTTGTTACAATTTCCCTGAAAACGGAACCAAACCCAAAGGGTAACAGTTGACAGATATGAGATTCCTTTGGTTTCTTGTACAGCCCAATGTACTATTAGTCTATTGCCTGGCAGTGTGTTTCTACAACCTCTTTGAATTCCAATGCACGAGTTTTTGCAAAGGCATATTTAGACGACATCCCCTTCTTAAGACTGTTACATGCGCTGCTTTTCAACATCACAGAGATCTGTGCAAGAAAATTTAAAGTGAAGTTACTATTTACTGGAGATGATGAGGGTCCCAGTTATAGCATTCATGGCAGAAATGGGGAAAAGCTAATACTCCAGAGATATTCTGGGGTACAATTAACAATGCTTGAATACTGCAATCCTGTGGAAGGGGAAGGAGTAAAAATGATTCTGAAGTTGCTTTTCTTACCTTTCTTTTCCTTTTTTCCCAGCTTTATGGAGGTATAATTGACAAATAGAAATTGTATATATTAGGGTATACGATATGATGATTTAATATACATACACATTGGGAAATGATTATTGCAATTAAGTTAATTAGCATATTCATCAACTGACATAGTTATTTTGTGTGTGTGATGAGAACATTTAGAATTTACTCTCTTAAAAAATTTCAAGGACACGTTACAGGATTATTATTTTTTTTTTTTTTATAAATTTTTTTTTTCAACGTTTTTTTATTTTTATTTTTGGGACAGAGAGAGACAGAGCATGAACGGGGGAGGGGCAGAGAGAGAGGGAGACACAGAATCGGAAACAGGCTCCAGGCTCTGAGCCATCAGTCCAGAGCCTGACGCGGGGCTCGAACTCACGCACCGCGAGATCGTGACCTGGCTGAAGTCGGACGCTTAACCGACTGCGCCACCCAGGCGCCCCAGGATTATTAACTATAGTCACCATGCTGTACATTAGATTCTTAGGACATATTCATATTTTAACAGCAAGTTCTGGCATAATTGAAGGGAAAAATAAATGAAGCACCATTTAAGGTAAATGGCAATGAGTTCAATTCAGTATGTATTGACTTTGAGGTATTATGAGATACAAAAGATAAATTCTATATGTGTGTATGTGTGTGTAAATATATGTGTATATGCATATACATATAAATATGTACATATATAAAGATTAGTATACACACAAATATACATATATACATGTATTTGCACATGGATATGAATAGATGCCAGTGAAAGATTAGTGAATAGGAACACCTGTTTCATTCATCCACCAAATATTTACTGAGCACTTGTTACTTGTTAATAAGGGGTCAGGTCCCTTATTATGCTCTAGAGATAATAATAAACCAGTAAAAAAAAAAACAAAAAACCTTGCCTTGTGGAACTTGCAATCTAGTGAGGGGGGAAAATAAAATACAGATGTAGACAGATATAGATATGACAGATGTATAGATTTGCATATACCAAGAGGAGATGAAATTTTAAATAAAGTGCTTGGGGAAGACCTTCCTGAGAAAGAGACATTTGAAGAAATACCTGAAGGACGTAAGGAAGAAGTGAGCCATGAGGATATGGGATGAAGAACATCACAGGTAGACAGAGCACTGAATGCAAGCTCCAAGGTAGGACCATCCCTCATCCCAAGATGGGACCGTTCCTCGTCTACACAAGGACCACTGTGGTTGGTGAGAAACAAACGGAGGAGGATAAGAGAGTGAGCAGTGGGAGATACGGTTGATGGTAAAATTTTGGCTTTCTCTCTATGGGAAGGAACTGATCAAAGCAGTGATAAGATCTGCCTTTCATTTTAATAGACTCTCACAACATTGAGAATACACTGAAGAGGGGGATGGGGAAAGTACTAAATAAAGTTAGGAGAATGATACATTTATCCAAACAAAGTATTGGTGGTCTAGTCCCCATGATGATGGCAGAGGCCTGACAAGCAGTTAATCTCTGGACATATTTTGAGGGAAATAGTAACAGAAATTGCTACTGGAATGGATAGGCAATATAACACAGTGGCAGAATATGGGATAAGACCAGGGATTTTTTCTGGACCATCTGTAAGGATGGAACTGTTTTATGCTAACATGAGAAGGACCAATAGAGGAACATAATTAGGGATGAAACAGAGATGAAGAACCCAGCTTTGGACCTTTTTAATTTAAGGAGACTTCATTAACCATCACAAAGACTCAGACATCCTACTCGGAGATATCATGGGACCATTGAATTTATAGGAGTGTGGCATTTACAAGTGTGTGGGAGCAGGGCAGGCTGGGAACATACATTTGGAATGTGTAAGTTGTAGAGATCATATTTAAAGTCACAAGACTGAATGAGATTGGTAAAGGAGTGAGTCAAGGGAAAATAGAAGGATGTAGTCGAAGCCATACAAGTAGAATGTTTTCCCAGAGACTATGTAGAGTCAGAAGGAATGGTGGTCACAGAAAGAATGGAACCCTGTCCACTAAAAGAGTAGTTAGAGGGGAAATTAGAGCCTTAAGAGTGAGGCAGAGAAAAGGAAAGTGCTTTCACATTAGCCTTTGAGAAACAGAGCTTCAAAGAGGAGGCCATGATAACCATGGGAAGGTGGGACCAACCTACTTCCACTGAGAATGGCAGCCAAGAGTGAGTAACCAATATATTGAGATCACTTTCACTGTGAAGTTTGGTAAGAAGTGAAACTGAAGGGGTGCCTGTGTGGCTCAGTTGGTTAAGTGACCTACTCTCCATTGCTGCTCAGGTCATGATCTCACAGTTCGTGGGATTGAGTCCCATGCTAGGCTCTCTGCTGACAGCCTGCTTGGGATTCTTCCCCCCCCCCCCCTGCTTTGCCCCTCCCCTGCTCACACTCTGTCTCTCAAAAGAAAGAAATAAAATTTGAAAAAAAATTTTTTTAAAGTGAAACTAAAGTGGAGTATGAGTAGGATGTTAAGTCGAGAAGATGGCACCTGCAGACTGCTCATGGAAGGGAAGGAAGAAGACAGGGCAGTAAATAGAAGGTGACAGAGAGGTAGGAAGAAATTCTGTCTTTGGTTTTCAGTATTTGTTTTTGTTAAATTTGGGGAATGTATGTCCAACAGTCTTAGCTTTTCTAGACTGAGGAAAAGAAAACAAGGAAGAGGAGCAGGCTGAGGTCGAATAATAAATGAGGAAAACTAATAATGCATGCCGAGTAAAAATGAAATGGTTAGAACCAAAAGAAGTTGTCATTGGACAAAGAGGGAGATGCCTTTCAGGGTTTTTGTTTGCTTGTTTGATTTTTTGAGATCTAGTAAGTATTTAAGGTGGGTATAAATGCAATATGCCTTAGTAAATCATTAATTTATATATTTACATAGTTAGCAAATAGAATCACTGGGGTAATATACAGTACAATTACAATTTTCAGTTGCGAATTGTTAAGTTTTATTCCAAACATAGTTTAAATTACAGGTCTTAGCTAAACTCTAATAAATACGTGGAAGAGAATATTAATGCACTGTACATGAGAAAAATAGAATTAGTATCAGAAGCAGGCTTGAACACCACTATATATTTAGCTAATAGTCAAAGAAATAAACCCTCAAACAATAATGAGCTATAATTTCTTAACTTGTTAAATTACCGAAAATATTTTAATTACAATCTGCAAGATTGGTTCGGATGAAATAAAAATAGTACATTTATTCATTTATTCATTGCCACTCTGAGTATAGTTAGGACTATATGGGAAAATAGAGATGGACCATATGGGAAAAAATAAATGTCCTACATAGCTTTAAGGATTATAGAAATGGAATCCATAGATATCAATTTGTCATATGTAAGCAACAGCCATGAAATGCCGATACTTTTTTGCTTCTTGTGAAAATGACACCAGAATTAATTCTGGTACCCACTCCGCCCCGCACACACCATGGGCAGTGAGGAAAGATGATGCCATCCATACCTGCAAGTGTGGGGCATAATTCCCTGGCCCGAGTGGGGCACAGACTGCCATACTCTTCACCAAACATGTTTCTTCTTGTTGTTGGGCCCACAGCTAAGATATTCATCCCAGCCTCCTTTCCACTTAGATGGGGCTGAGTTGCTGAGTCCAAGCCAACCGGATGTAACTGGAAGTTATGTGCGTCGAAAGTTTAGTCCTTAGAAGAATTCCCATACAAGCCTCCCTGTGTCAGCTGGCTTAAGGCAGTGAGCATGGTGACCTTGGAAACCACAAGATGAAGGTGGCAGAGGGACACAATGAGTGAAACCTGGGTCCCTGAGCCACTGTTTAGTGAAGAGGTAACTATCGGTCAAGTGCACCCATGTCTTAGCCATTGTATATTTAAGACGGTTTAGGGCCCCTGGGTGGCGCAGTCGGTTAAGCGTCCGACTTCAGCCAGGTCACGATCTCGCGGTCTGTGAGTTCGAGCCCCGCGTCAGGCTCTGGGCTGATGGCTCGGAGCCTGGAGCCTGTTTCCGATTCTGTGTCTCCCTCTCTCTCTGCCCCTCCCCCGTTCATGCTCTGTCTCTCTCTGTCCCAAAAATAAAAATAAACGCTGAAAAAAAAAAAAAAAGACGGTTTGGGACAGCATTGTCACTACACTAACAAATCAAAAATCTCTTAACTTTGGTGCAGTCACGACAAAACACTAACTTTCATAGAAAGATAATCCTCTGACTCCCCGCTCTTGATCATAAATATTGGTCTAAGAAGGGCCACACACTAGTGTGACTCAGGAAACATTGGCTAGGGGTTTCAAGGAGAGAAGTTTTTTCTTTGTTTTTGTTTTTGTTTTTCATCTTCTCCAAAGAGCTATGGCAACAAAGCCCGCCTGTCCTCTGGATGGAGTTGTATATGCTGAGCTATCTGGACCTACTGCATGCTGTTTTCTGCCATAAGGGAATCCAGACTGAGGAAAAGTCGCCAGAGATGAAAGGAAGAAACAGCAACAACAACAGAAACGAGGCTTAGCACTAGACTCAGAACTTTAATCAAATAGGATTTCTGGATAGCCAAGAATATGTATCATCTGTATCCTTAAAGCCAGTTTACTTGGATTTCTATTACATACAAATAAGGCATGCTACCTCATAACTCTGGATGGATTATCATTTCTGGAAATGCAGTTAAAGAAAATGCACTCTAAGATTTTAAGTAAAATTAAATTTGATATTTTTGTGTGTTTTTTTTTCATTTTTGAAGGACAGAGAGACAGAGCGTGAGTGGGTGGGGTCAGAGAGAGAGGGAGACACACAGTCTGAAGCAGGCTCCAGGCTCCGAGCTGTCAGCACAGAGCCCCACGCGGGGCTCAAACTCACAAGCTGTGAGATCATGACCTGAGCCGAAGTTGGCCACTTAACCAACCGAGCCACCCAGGAGCCCCAAATTTGATTTTTAAAGATAAATTCTTTTGGCCACAGTTGTTCATTGAAAATTTACATGTTTTAAAACGAGGAAATCATCAAAATGTTCGTCAGTAAGGTAAATGTTAATTTAAGCATAGCATATCATTATATAGGATTATGTAGACTAAAAATAAGGACAAAAAAGTGCATGGCAGCATGGATGGGACCACATTCATATACGACAGACTATCCCAACCTGTGTCGGGAAAGACGTACTGGTAAGCTGAGAAAATATTACAAATATCCTGAAAGGTTTCTATTTAATTGCACAAATATAATTTCCTTGTGTTTCATGATATGCAAAAGTTGCAGGGAACATGGGGCGCCTGGGTGGCTCAGTCGGTTAAGCGTCTGACTTTCGCTCAGGTCATGATCTCACGGTTTGTGGGTTCGAGCCCCGCATCGGGCTCTGTGCTGACAGCTCAGAGCCTGGAGCCTGCTTCGGATTCTGTGTCTCCCTCTCTCTCTGCCCCTGACCCACTTGCATTCTGTCTCTCTCTCTCAAAAATAAATGTAAAAATAAATAAGTTGCAGAGAACTGATTCATGCAGTGACCTCTACGTGTTACAGTGATTATATTTGTCCTATTTTGTTCTTCATCTCAAACATTTTGTAGTGCAGGTCTATTGCATTAACAGTGGAACAAAGAAAATGAAAATACAGTATTATCTGACAGCCTGGAAAAAACAAAAGGCTTAAGAAATGAAAATAATAGAGATCTTTTTCTCATTGAAACTGAATCTGCTCAATACTGAATTGCATATCACGTTATGTTTTATTTCTCTTAAAATGTTCAGCTTTTGAAATCCTAGCTCACATGTTGTCAGAATGAAAGTCTGCAAGGCAGGGAGAGCAATACACGGCAGCGGGGAAGACCAGGGATTCCCAGTCACTTGTTAGTTCCAATTCTGACTCTGAAGTTGCTGCGTGATCTTGGGCAAGTTACCGAAACTGTGCCTTAGTTTCCCGTTCTGTAAAGGGGTAGATAATTATAATTTTCACCTCAGGAACTGTTTGACAGTTAAATGACTATATATATATATGCATAAAAATATATACGCATATATATTTATATATATATATTTATATATATAGTCATATATAGTTATATAGTTATATATATGCTTAGCTAAGGATGTGGCAGGGAATAGCAAGCAAGCACTCTGAAAGTTTTATCTATTCTTATTCTAAAGCTGAGACACACAGACATTTCTATCAGGCTGACACTATAATAATTCAATTAGGAAAAAAAATGGAAGTAATGTACAGTATATTGGCAATTGTAGGGTTTTTAAAAAATCATTACAGGCATACTCAACTCCATTTCCTCCTCAAAGTTATCTTCCACCACCACACTTATTATTTGGCAGCTCAAATGACGAAAATGGCCCCTGTGACAGCAAGGTCAAGACAATCGCTCCTACTGTGAAAGAGGGAACTGCTTTGTGCATCCCGTATTTATAAAGTTATTCAGAAAATATAACGTTACATCCTATAATACCTTCAGGTAAAAGTAATTCTCACTGGACAAACGCAAAACAAAATAAAAACACATAGGAGTAAATGACACTGGTAGGTTAGGAAGAAGGTGTAGCGTTTGTACCTAATTCCATTCCACCAAAAAGGAATTGGGGGACTGGACTGCTATTCAGTTCAGAGTTTTCTCTACACAGTCAAGCTTCCACAATCAGGTGCACGCACCTGCACACTCTGATACAGGAAACAGTGTCCTACTCCTTCTGAGACCATCACTGCTGATATGTGATAGCTTCTATGAAGCAAAACAGTTGGACAGTTTCCGTAAGGGAAGAAAATAAACGGTCCTCCGTAGCTTTGGAGACGATAGCAATGGAATCTGTAGATATCACTCATATATGAAGGGGAGAGAAAAGGATAGAAAGAGAAAATTGTATAGAACTTGACATTTTCCGATGCCCTTCCACATTCATTGTTTCTTTTATGCGACACTTTTATCAGGCTGAGTGAGCAACACCAAATTTCACCAGCCCTCCCCAAGTCACTGACCCCCCCTGGCACCTTACCGAAACCACTCAGCATCTCTCAGGATCCGTGTCTGTAGAAGTTTTAAGTCCATCAATAAACAATTAGAGTGCAAGTGTGAAGATAAATAAATGTGCAGTCACGTGTGAAAACTCACACACCACACAGAGATAAACTTATTGTTACCATGGTTCCTAAACACAAAAGTAGTTGGCTATGCATTTCTTTTCAAATGCAAGCTACTGATTGAGAGAATTTTGCATATAATTAAGATGCTTTAGTGATATTAGCTGAGTGCAAAATGTCAATTGCTCTCAAGGGCAACGTTTTCTTTTATTGTTCTGTACCAATTATTCAAACGTGAGAGGAATTGAGATATAATTACACATTAGCTGCAAGTATTTTCTGTGAAAATGAAGAGGTCACTTTTTTATCTTCAATCAAAAATTAGAATTTGTTTTTTAATGTTGGGATTTGGATTTATTCTTGGAATATAAACATGAGTAAATAAACATATTAACCTTATTCGTGTCATTTCCCCAAAGAAAATGACAAAAAAGCAAAAGTTGTAAGTGGAGAAACCAAAGATATTATTTTTACACTGGTCTGTGTAACCTTGAAAATGTGCTTTGGCGGGGTGCCTGGGTGGCTCAGTCGATTAAGCTTCTGACTTCGCTCAGGTTATGATCTCATAGTTCATGGGTTTGAACCCCACATTGGGCTCTGCGCTGACAGCTCAGAGCCTGGAGCCTGCTTCGGAGTCTGTGTCTCCCTCTCTATCTGCCGCTGCCCCACGTGTGTTCTCTCTCTCACTCAAAAATTAATACATAAACATTAAAAAAAAAAGAAAGAAAGAAAATGTGCCTTCCCATCTATTTATTATATGATAGGATTCCCTACCCCGATTGCCTCATGCAATGAATAAAGACATCTCGAGTTTTATGAGCCATTTTGGAAGAGGACTTGACCATTATAGCAGGAATCTCTAAGAAATGGACTTCTAGAAAAATCTCAAAATGATGTTTTTCAGTGTTTAAAAACACAATGATAATTGTATCTTTTTCAGGAAGGCCTTATTTTACAACAACGTTGCTATGTTTTGTGTGCTGTTAGTTTAGGAAATGTATGTAGGGTCAGTAGTTCAATGAGCAGATTACACCTGCTCATGCAACACGTATGTTGAGAGTGAATAATTGCAGTAATTCAATTCCTCCGATACGTTGACAACTGGGGAAAGGAGAGCCTTGAATGTTTGTTCAGATGTCCTAAATTTCTAGGTTTGGTTCAGTGTAAGATAAAAATGTTCAAAGACATATTTAGCAATTGGCCACAGGGGGTGCTATACGCCAGGGTCCTCCAAAGACATCTACCTACTTGGAGGTTACTCTGAAGAAGCACTTTATAGAAGGACTGGAACACATTACCTAAGAGCTTCTGGATGAAAATATCTACACTCCTCTAAAGATAGATTCCGATCAAAGCAACAGCATCAACATAAATACATGCAGTAATACATCCACAAATACACATCATGGATTTGCTATTTTCAAAGTTGTAACATATTTATGCTGATGACCTCAATTCCACTCTTCCACTCATTTTACCTTCCATTCATTTGCCGTTGGATTCCTCTCTCAATCCCTTCACATAAAATCAGAATTAGTAGTGGTTTAACAATCACGATAATATCTGGAAATAAGCAATTCTTTTTTTTTTTTTCTCCTGTCATTTCCATCCAAGGACTTACTGCATATCGAGTCACAGACCCAAAAACACTGCCTTCAAGTGACATATGAATCATCACTGAAAATAGTTTTAACACAAAGCAGAAAGCGAATCAGTAGTGGCCACCTGCACTTTGTTTTTTAATCTGTTTTTCGCAGCCCAGAAACATATAGGTACTTCGAAGCTATCGGGTCTGAAAATTTCAGGAAGTACTACCATGAGTAGTCTGCGTTTCTGGTACAAAACCAAGATTCAAATAATAGCAAGTGTGTGCAGGTTTTTTTTTTAAACCGTTCATTCCTATTAAAACTTATAATAGAACTCACAGAATGCAAATATAATGTTCTGATTTTTGAAGACACTGTTTAAAACATACAAATGGCAAGTGTATACATTCACAGACCTATTGGAATTGTAGGTAGATTTCAGCTTACCATTTTTGAGAAACACTTTAAGAATCTCCAAATAGACTCCGTTCTCCATGCCAAAGAAACTGTCAGAAAACCTGTCAAGTGAGGCCTCATGCTTAACTCAACATGGAGGGGAGGGCGAAAGTGTGAGAAGGACACTCACACAGGCAGTGTGAAACCCTCCATCTCCCCCCAAAACTTTAAGATTGTTATGACTCACTTCGGCAGAGACACATAGTTAGCTGGCTTTGGGAATAAAACATCGGCGAGCAAAGGACTCGGAGCATTTATTTGAGTGAAAATATTTCAGAAAAAGAGAGAAAGATCAGTGTGAAGGATGCAATATATTTGTGTTTAAAAAGATGTTGAAGGTTCCAACTATATGGTGCATTCTGGAAAAGGCAACACTATGGAGACAGTAAAAAGATCAGTGGTTGCCAGGGATGAGAGAGAGAGAGAGGGAGAGAGAGAGAGAGAGGGGGGGAGGGAGGGAGAGAGAGAGAGAGAGAGAGGGAGAGGGAGAGGGAGAGGGAGAAACGAACAGAGCACAGAGGCTTTTTAGGGAAGTGAAAAATACTCTGTGTAATGTATATGACTTTATCCATTTGTCCAAACCATAGAATGCACAACACCAAGCGTGAACCCTAAAGTAAACTGTGGACAGTGGGTGATTACAATGTGTCAACGTAGGTTTATCTTGGTCATAAATGCACCACCCTGGTGAGCCATGTGGGGTGAGCTATGCATGCATGGGGGGCAGGGCTGTATGGGAAATCTCTAAACTTTCCTCTAAATTTTGTTGCAAACCTAAAACTGCTCTAAAAAAATTTGTCTTATTATTATTTTTTAATCGGATAGGTTGATAATCAAAGATGCAAGTATTTCCTTACATGGTCAAATATGATGGAACCCTTTTATGAATGTTGTGTTAAACATAGGATTTAAAGGCATATAGAGAAACATATCTCTTTATGATTGTGTCTAAATAGAATCTTTATGACAATAGATTGCATCATAATTGGGTTGTAGTATTTACTTTTCCCTACACCAAAAGATTACTTGCATGGTGTGTGCTTCATAATCTATAAACAGAGATGGAGGGAGTCCATAGATGGAGGTTTCCTGTGGTAGTGTATGTGAGCATCTGGGCTCTCCACTCTTGGTTGCTGACTGAAACCAGAGTATGGTAGGATTTCTGTACCTAGTGCAATACCTATAAAATGGAAATGCGATATCTACATTGCAGGATTGTTTTGAAAAATAAATCAAGCAGTATGCTTTACACGGCATCGGCACTCCATAAATGTTAGCTCCTCTCTTTAACAGACTATGTCCTACGTTAGTGAACAATACTCTCTGGGTACCAATGGATTGTACCATAGGAATGGTCATTAAGTTTTGCAATATAAATTTAACTACTCAAATTCATCGCAGATGACTGGAAGTTCCTGACCTCTTCCCAAACTGGAATATGTTGTAAAGATGTTTTGATTCCCTACCCCCACCCCAGTTTGGGCCAACAATCCTGTCTTCCCGCCCCCCCCCACCCACACCTTAGTATTGCTAATCAAATAACAGCTGAACTTTGAGGAGGTCTTTTGTTTTAAAAAGAACCATTCTTTAAAAAGAATGAACAAGTTATCAAATATCCACTCATTTGAACATACAACATGGTTGATTAAATTGGCTTTTATTTACAATTATCCTCAAGCATGGGGTTTCTAAATGAATTCTCCTGTAAACAAAGTACAAATCACCCATTCTGCTCTGATTTTTTTTTTTTTTTTTTTTTTTTTTTTTTTTTTTTTTTTTTTTTTTTGCTTTTGAAACGTTTAAGGGGATTATATACAGCTTGCACCATTTTGTAACAAGGAGAAACTTAGCAAGGCTGACTCTGTTTCCTTCTCAGCCGTGACCTATAGCTTAGAAACTTCTGCTTAGCCCTACAGGTAGGCATGTTAGTCACTGAAGGAATTTTGCTTACAGCTGACATTTGCAGAAAACTGTTTTTACCCAAAACCTACCTGACTCAAGGAGATAAGGAAGTATGTACAGAAATGACTATAACATGTTTAAGATTTACAAGAACGACATGGCCAGATTCCTGTACACAAAGATCATCTGACCAAGGAAAAAGAAGTTATACAACCTTCCCGTCAGTCACCTTTTGACTCCAACCCCCTTACCCCTCCCCCTAATGTAAAAGAAACTCACATCTCATGCTGGGGGAGATGGTTCTTTGGGACAATAGTCCATCATTTCCCTGGTTCTCTGGCTTGCTGAATAATTGTTAATCATTTCACAATATATACATATATCCAGTATACTTTAAATATATTTTGATTTTATGTGTCATTTATACCTCAGTGAGGCTGGAAATGAAAAAATAAAATGCAATGTCCAGAAAAAATAAATCAGTCTGTATATCTATCTATCTGTTTATCTATCTATCCACCTACACATGTTATAGGGTCAATGTTTGTAGCATGAGAATAATTTGATTATACAATTACATAACTCAATATGAAATAATTTTGAAATGTATCTGTATTATTTTTGGTATGTTTATTTTCAGATAATATTTGTATGTTTTCAGAATTATTAATGCAGAATAGTCAAATATGACAGGAAGTATTCTAGTGGAAGCAAGAAATATAAAGTAAAATAAAAAAAATCAGCAAAACCTTCAACGTGTCAAAAATTCTTGTATCACAGTAGAAACTAAAACAGCTGATGGTCAAAATCATGGATTAAAGAAAAAAAGAACTGGGGTGCCTGGGTGGCTCAGTCAGTTAAGCGTCCAACTTTGGCTCAAGTCATGATCACACAGTTTGTGGGTTGGAGCCCCAGGTCAGGGTCTGTGCTGACAGCTCGGAGCCTGGTGCCTGCTTTGGATTCTTGTCTCCTTCTCTCTCTGCCCCTCCCCCACTCACTCTCAGTCTCTCTCTCTCTTTCTTAAAAATAAATAAACATTAAACAAATTTAAAGGAAAAAAGATTCATGCATGATAAGACAACAACAGACACTTCAACCAATAACTAACTAAATAAAGACATCATGGGAATCAGAACACCCCCAGGCATAAGACTGAAAGATGGAATATGAAGATACAAGCATGAGTTCATAAAATTGTCAGAGTATGGACAAAGAAAACCAGCCGTTTTGCTTCAATAAATTTTATGATCATTGAGTAAGACCTGGTATTATGAGTAATGAACTCATTCCCTTGTATACAGTTTGTATTCAGAAAACACAGTCCATGGCTTTTAAATTGTGATAAAATAATACCTACAGAGAATCAAGCATAAACATATTTACTACTTTTTAAAAAATCACTTTTTTATTGTAGTAAAATAGACCTCAAATAAAATGTGCCATTTGACCCATTTGAAGTGTTAATTCAGTGGAATTAATCCATTTGCAAGTTGTTCAAACATCACCACTGTCATTTCCATGACTTTGTATCATCTCAAACAGAAACATCATTACCTTTAAATAATCACCCCATCATTCCCCAACTTCTCATCCTTGGTCAAACACCGCCTGTTTTTTTCTAAATTGTAATATTTACACTGTTAGTATAGTCCATTTTATTCCAAGACTAAAGTTCACATATATGCTTTTGTTTGTATACTGTGCTCAACAAGACAGAGATCACTGACTTGGAAAAAAATGAAGACCCCAGGAAACACTAAATGGTTATATTGACCTGCTTTACCCCCATATCATTGCCCCCACATCAAAGATGTAGCAGAGAGAACAGTGTGCTCACCTCTAAGCATATAAAAGTACTTATCTCAGTATTCACTGTCTCATATAGAATGTCTGCCTTTCAACCAAAAATTACGAGACACACAAAAGGGCAAGGAAAAGAAAAAGAAAAAGAAAACACACACAAACACACACACACACACACACACACACACACACACACAGTCTAAAGAAACAAAGCAGTCATCCAGTGCCGAGTAAGTAATGACACAGATGTGGGAATTATCAGATAGGGAATTCAAAATGACTATGATTAATATATTAAATGCTCTGATGGAAAAATAAGTGACATTAAAGATCAGATAGGTAATTTCAGCCCAGAGATTAAACTAGAAGAAATGATTCAAATCAAAATGCTAGGATTAAAGAAAATTGGTAATTGATGCTGTTTTGGAGTGGTGGTGGGGATCCAGAGCCAAAAGCCAAGAATGAATTCTTGAGATGTCCTTGTCTTTGGTGCAAAAAGGTGATTCTATGAAAGCTTGGGACAGGACTCAAGGGCAGGAAGAGCTGCACTGGGGTTGTGAGGACAGACTGATTATACAATCTGTAGTTGGGAGAGGTCAAGACAAAAGGAAGGCCTCCAAAAGGACTTTCATATGCTAAAGAGGACTCTTAAGATAATGGAGGCCTAACCGTCAAGCTAAGGTTGTTTTTCCTCCTGGCATACCCTTAAAAGTTCCTAGAGAAATGTTATATACTCAGCCTGCCCCAAGTATTTGTCATTAGGCTGTAAGTTATAAGGAAATTGAATTTTATTTACATTTTCCTCTTGCCTCTATTCCCCACACTACTATGGAAGGGAGGGTAATGTTAGGGTTCCAGGAAGCTGAGTCTATGGGTTTCTGGAGGTTAGACTTTGATAAGATTTACTAAGACATTTGTAAACTAACCTGTTAACCATTTGTTTTGTTTTGTTTTGTTTTTTCCTTTTTTAGCTTTAGGGCAGACATGAGTGCCTGAGGAAGTCCCCCTTACCCCACCTAAGGTGGGGAGGGGGTTTGGATGGTATCAGCTTGCTTTATGCTCTCTCATTAGTAATAAAGTTAAGTAATAACTTTGATAAGCTCATCAGATGGTTCAACTAGGAAATCACTGAGCTGAACATAAGTTAATGGAAACTACCTAAACTGAAATGCGAAGAGGAAAAAGAGTAAATAGAACAAAACAAAAACAAAACCCAGAGCATCTTGAAAGCTATGAAACAATACCAAAAGGTCTAACATATATGGCATTGGAATCCCAGAAGGAAAATAAGAGAGAAGAGGGCAGAATAAATACTTAAGAAAACAACCGATGAGGCTTGGAGTGGTGGGGGTTCAGGTAAGATGCCAATGGCTCAGAAAGAATTGAGTCATCTTTGATGCAAAAAAGGTGATTTAATGAAAGCTCTGGGATGGGAACTGTGGGTAGGAAGAGCTGCACTGAGGTTGTGAAGACTGACTGGTTATAGACTATGGAGTTGGGGGAGCTAAAGACAAAAGGGGGGGCTCCAGAAAGACTTTCATATGCTAAAGAGGACTCTTAAGATGCCAGGGCCTTGCTATTGTCAAGGTTGTTTTCCTTCTAATAAGGCATTAACATTGGGACAGTAGGGGGTTCCTGGAGAAATGTTCTACTCTGTATTTGCCTCCAGTATTTGTCCATGGGCTGCAGGTTTATAAAGAAATTTAATTTTACCTGCCATTTTTTTCTTGCCTTTGTTCCCCACATCACTGTGGAGGGGTGATGTTGGGGCTCCAGGAAACTGAGTCTATAGGTTTCTGGAGATTCGGCCATTGATAAGATTGCCTTTTTCTTGCAATTTACTACGATATTTGTAAACTGATGGAGACTCCTGTCCTACATGATTGTGATCTCTACAGTTAACTATTTGTTTTCTTTCCTTTCCTTTGTTCTTGGGCAGCCAGGAGTGCCCGAGGAATATCACACATGTCCCACCTGGGGTGGGGGTTGGGGGAGGGTGGTGTTTTTTGCAAGGGGTCAGCTTGTCTTATGCTCCCTCATCACAATGTCCTGGTCTGATTCTGACACCAATTACAGTGTGTGTGTGTGTGTGTGTGTGTGTGTGTGTGTGTGTGTGTGTGTTTTCCACATCATCAAGCAATTAATTCTATTCTAACACTGTTTACCTGAAGATAGCATCAGATCCCACAGTTCAGGGCTCAGTCCTATGAGACTTTAGACACCAATTACTAATCTAGGTCATCACCTGTGCTTTTGTCCACCCTGCTATTAGATGAGGTTACAAAGACGCCCTCCTTGGGTTTAATGTACTAGAATAGCTCACAGAACTGAAAGAAACATTTTACTTACTACATGACCAATTTATTACAAAAATGTATAACTCAGGGCAGTCACACGGAGGGCATGTGCAGCACAAAGTATGTGGAAAGGGTGTGGAGATTCCATACTCTCTGGGTGTGCCACTCCCCCCAAATCTCCACACGCTCACCAATCCAGAAGCTCTCTGAATCCCCTCCTTTTATATTTTTAATGAAGGTTTACTTACACAGGAGTGATATATACAGGCCAAATCTTTGGCCATTACTGATGTGAACTCAATCTCTGGCCTCTCTCTCCTCCCTGGAGGTCTGGGGTAGGATTGAAAATTCTACCCTCTCATCACATGTTTGGTTCCTCTGGTGACCAACCTTCCCCCGACCCGGCCCCCCCCCACCCTGCCCCCCACCTCCTTAGGTTAACTAGGAGCTTTCCAGAAGTTGCCTCACTAACATAACAAAAGACACTTTAATAGCATTCTACCCTTAGGAAACTCCGAAGGTTTTAAGAGCTCTATGTGTGGAGTAAATGCATAATTCCTTATTATAAACCACAATATTGCACTGAGTGTTTTCCAAAATTAGTGATAGATAGCAAACCGTGAATTCAAGAAGCTCAGAGATCACCAAGCAGGACAAAAACCCCAACAAAAAGCTCATCTTGGGGCGCCTGGGTGGCGCAGTCGGTTAAGCGTCCGGCTTCAGCCAGGTCACGATCTTGCGGTCCAGGAGTTCGAGCCCCGCGTCAGGCTCTGGGCTGATGGCTCAGAGCCTGGAGCCTGTTTCCGATTCTGTGTCTCCCTCTCTCTCTGCCCCTCCCCCGTTCATGCTCTGTCTCTCTCTGTCCCAAAAATAAAAATAAAAACGTTGGGAAAAAAAAAAAAAAAAAGCTCATCTTGGCAAGTCATCTTCAAACTGATGAAAATCAAATATAAAGAAAAAATCTTGAAACAATAGGAGAGGGAATCACATCACTTACAGAGAAACAAGTATAAAAATTACCGTGGGCTTTTCATCAGATGTCATGTGAGAAAGAAGACCAGATACTTTAAAGTGAGAACAAACAAACAAAATATCTGTGAACTCAGAATTATTTACCCAGTGGAAATACTCTTAAAAAAAGTGAAGGAGAAATAGACTTGCAGACAAACAAAAACAGGGCATTTGGTGCCAGCAGACCTACACTGATGAAAAGTTAAAGGAAGGGGCACCCGGGTGACTCAGGCGGTTAAGTGTCCAACTCTTGATTTTGGCTCAGGTCATGATCTCAAGGTTTGTGAGATTGAGCTCCGCATCTGGCTCTGTGCGGACAGCCTGGACCTGCTTGGGATTCTCTCTCTCTTTCTCTCTCTCTCTGTCCCTACCCCACTCATGTGCGCGCTCTCTCTCTTTCAAAATAAAGAAATAAACTTAAAAAAATAAAGTAATAACTCACAATTATAGGATGCTCTACAGTTGATTGGCATGAGGTGGACACTTCACAAATACTAACAAACAACTTTGCCAGAATTCTCTTCTGAACGACAGAAAAAGGGAGATGAGGAATAACAGTTTAGTTACTTTATCCTAATTTAATAAATCATTTATTCTAAGACATTGTAAGAACACACCATTAGGATATGGTTTTCTCACTGTTTAGAAAGATCAAGTGATTATCCAATATAACTCTTCCCCAATAGGGGAGGAAGCTCATACTCGGATCAAGTAACTTTCCCATACTCAACGGTATTGGTTGCAGGGTTGAGATGACAATTCATTTCTAAGTAGATTGTCGCTGAAATGTGACTGGGAAAAGGAATGGGATGAAATAGGACTTCCAGAGAGGACGCCTCTAACCCAAAGGGAAGTGGAGATCTCTCAAAGCTGAGAGGCTAACCCTGCCAGAGCCCCAAGGGCACAGAAGCTGCAGGGGTCAATTCTCAGGTTCACAGTCAAATTTTAGGTCAACCCCGTGGATACTATTGAGGAACATCCTATGATGGAACAAGTGATCAATCCGATTGTTAAAAGAGCTGCCCTTCCAATGAGTGCAGCTCACGCATAAACATGCCTTCTGGGAAGACTTTACAAACTGCTACTGGAGAAGGCTTTCAGCTCTGAGGCTCATCCAGGTCACCCTCTTCTGGCCCCCTGCAGCACCCTTACCCCCACCTCCTACCCTTTCTACTCACCCACACGAGTCACCATATTTCTACTCAACTCAGCACTAGTTACTTCCTGCCTCGACAGCAGCCCAGTGTAGAATCATTTTCTCATAGGACCACAGAGCTTCCCTTTGCAAGAGATGAGTTTTCACTTCAATCTTAAGGAAATCATTTGCTACCTGTAGCTTTTCTCTGGTTTCCCAACTCCAGAGCAGTGAGTTGGCTGAGAATAAGTAAAATGCAGCCCCAAGATTATGAAGGTCTATAATTTAATGTAAAACACTGGATGCAACCCCTGAAACACTGGTGAGTGTACAGATTTCACAGTGTCTCTGAGTGTGATCTACCCCAGGATGTCTGTTTCCTGTAGTTACTCAGTCTCTGGCAATGTCACCAAAAGAGCATGTTGACTGCATATCAGTGCCTTTCAATCCAAATGGAAGAATCAGTACAATCAGGTCTTTTGCAAGTTCCTGATACCACCTGCCTCTTACCACGATCATAACTGAATATTAATAAGCCACACAGGATTGTCGTGGAAGGGCACGAAAACATACGGTCCATCTTAATCCACTTACCATAAATCACTCTGCCTTATGTTGGGTGGAAACCCGTGAAGAAAAGTCAAATTCATTTGATTTCACTCCTTTCATTTGAAATATAAAACTCCTCTTTCTAAGGTAACATGACAGGGGTGCCTGGGTGGCTCAGTCGGTTGAGTGTCCGACCTCGGCTCAGGACGTGATCTCGCAGTTTGTGAGTTCGAGCCCCGGGTCGGGCTCTGTGCTGACAGCTCAGAGCCTGGAGCCTGCTTGGGATTCTGTGTCTCCCTCTCTCTCTGCCCCTCCCCCGCTCGCACTCTGTCTCTCACTCTCAAAAATAAACATTAAAAAAATGTTTTAAGTGACATGACACAATCCTAAATGAGTTTTTCAGAACTTGTGCCAGCTTTATCTAGTAAGACAAGCAAATAGATACACATTGTTCATACCATTTTTATATGAATAATTTAAGTTTTTAAATTTTTCTCTCCCCTTGTGTCATTACTAGTACACTAGAAATAGTAATACAAAGAGTAAGTGGCTAGTATTATTTAAATAATAACACCATTTACCTAAATGGTTTTTTCTACCAACTATATGCCAGGACCAATAAATTTGTTATTTATATTACACCCATAATGCTCAGATGTTGAGTATTATAATCCCATATTTATGACAAAATTGAGGTTCACAGAAGTTACATGATGATCTCAAGATTACACATACAGCAAAATTTTTTTTTCTCTGCTCTATCCTATGCATAAAATAATGTTTGCACAGAGTAGAATGGCCATAAATATTTGTTTAGTGAATAAATGAGCATGAATACACACAGGTCTGCCTGTGTCCAAAGCCTATATTTTACTCTATACTGTGTTTAGCTTCATCTTCTGATGTCTAATAAATATTTCACCAGGTGGTAAGACGGGGCACATAAAATGGGGTGCCTGGGTGCCTCAATATTTACAGAGCAGTTATTTATTGTGGCTCTAAGTGAGAAGAGGGGGTATAATTTAGCAGGCTAGGCCTTTTGCTTGAATCAGGAATCTCTGTTTCTCCTATGACCACAGCTTTTGATGGAAAAAGTCATCAATAGTCAAGAGAGTTACCAGGTTTTCCACCTGCAGGCATTACTCAGCTACAGCAAGAAAACATACACAGGGGCACCTGGGTGGCTCAGTCTGTTAAGCGTCTGACTTCAGCTCAGGTCATGATCTCATGGTTTGTGGGTTTGAGCCCCACATTGAGCTCTGTGCTGACAGCTCAGAGCCTGGAGCCTGCTTGGGATCCTGTGTCTCCGTCTCTTTCTCTCTGCCCCTCCATCGCTTACGTTCTCTCTCTCTCTCTCTCTCAAATAAATAAATAAAGCTTTAACAAAAAAAGAAAACAACATACACAATAACACAGGTGAAGAATAGTGTTTCAGTTTGACAGTGCTTTCCAGTGGGGTTGAAATGCACGGAGTTAAAACTGACCCACCCTAATTCAAAGGACCCTGTTATAGACAATGATGGTTTCCTCTCCCTGGATCCCCAGCGGATTCACTGACAGGAGGCCTGAGCTGCTCACAGGTCTACTGACAAGAGAGAAAACACATCAATAAGCCACACAGATAAACAAAGCTTGCCACTTCTTTTATATTTTGAAATGGTGGTTTTATAGTATAAGAAAATATCAGGCAGAGTTTTGTTCTCTGTCAGCTATAAATAGTGCCATCCAATCTGCAAGTATGACAAGATGATTATACATTCATTGGGATGATAATTGTCTCTACTGTTCTGAGTTTTCATCATATAGAAAATTTATCACTTCCAATTCACTCCAAAATATTATTTTGAAAGGGAAAGAAGTATAGATATCATCTTATTTTATAACAGTCACAATTATTACAATTGCACAAACCCAAAAACCTACTACATTTTTATGAGAATTCCTCATTTTGTAAGTAATGCGGGTTACTCTGTCACTCAAGGCATACCTGCTGAAAACTGGAAGGTTGGAAAGGTAATGGTTACTTCAATAGTAGTGTTTCATTAAGGTGTCACAGATGAAAATATGGTTTTTATAGAAGGCAGAAATATGAAAGAAACCTGCAATAAATATGTATCAAAGGTAGATATACTTTTAAATTGCAACAATAAGGATAAAAAATATTTTATTTTCCTTTCATACGATTATGTAAATTTCTAACCATTTTGAAATATAAAAGTAGAATACATTGGTTATGGCGTAGAGCAAAAAAAAAAAAAAAAAAAATCACCAAACTGATTTTTTTTCTTTTTTTTCCCCTCAGAACCTAGTAGAGTCTGATAAAGGGTAATGTGAGAACACATCGAGGGTCTAAAGGAAGCTCGCTAACTCCTTCAAACCTCAAATGTGGGATGGGTGCGTCCTGGCCTGACAAAACTCAAGGACAACATAGACTCAATTTAGCAATCCTGACACACAGATCGAAGAAAGCCAGCACACCTGGCAGTTAGCAGTGTGGATTCTAGAGGCAGATTCAAAAACACATCGTGTGACCTTGAGCAAGTAAGCTCTTCACACTCTATTCCTCCGTTTCCTTATCTGCAAAATAGGGGTAAAAGCATACCTACCTCACTCCTACCTAAAAACCTACCTTACTTTTGTAAAAATGAATGGAGTTAATACTTGTAAAAGGTCTGTAACAGTGATATGTAGTGAGAGTTATGTATTTGCAAGTACTGCCATTATTAGTATGTGGACTCATGATACTGAAGGCACAGTGATAGCACTCACTGAAACGTAGTTCAATTACCACCTGAGATTTGATAGTATTAATACCACTTCTCTTTTTTTTATTAAAATTTTAAACGTTTATTTATTTTTGAGAGAGGGACAGAAAGCAAGCAGAGGAAGGGCAGAGAGAGGGGGAGACACAGAATCTGAAGCAGGCTCCAGGCTCCGAGCTGTCAGCACACAGCCCATAGCAGGGCTCAAAGCCACAAATTGCGAGATCATGACCTGAGCCGAAGTCAGACACCCGAGTGACTGACCCACCCAGGTACCCCAATACCACTTCTCTTTTGAGGCTAGAGTTAGGAAAAATATATCAGTCTGGCCTAAGGGGAAGGTACAAATTTCTTTTTGGTCATGGTGTTATCTTAGATAACAGTTGTAAAATTCAACTTTTAGTAAATGTCATTGAGCTTCCTCCATATTGTTGACAATTTGTTGGAAACTAGGAATAGAACAGTAAGTGAGAAAATACCAGTCAACATCGATGGACTTGGTTTTCAAAGTTGTAATACAAAAGGCCATTGAGAACTTTAAAAAAAGGGTATGCATTAATTTTATGAGCATATATATGCAGACACATATACATACATACACATATACATATATATATAATATATACACATGTGTATATATGTATATACACATGTGTATATACATATATACACATCATATATACACATACACATATATGCACATATACACACATATACATATATAATATACACGTGTATATACATATACACATCATATATACATACATATACACACATACGCATATATATGCATATATACACATGTATACATATATATACATACACATCTATCTCCATCCCTAGTGATTCATAGAACACTATAAGATGCCTGCCTTTAATAAATTAGTTATTGTTCTCCCTATACCTTGGAAGGTACAAGAGCTGAAAAAAGAGGAAAGATTAAAACAAAACAAAAACATGTCTTCAAAAACTAATTCAATACCAATTTGTGGGAGATATGTTAATTCCTGTTACTAAATGCATTAAATACTATTAAAATAACACAAAGACAGAAACTAATCATCACAGAGGTCTATCAGCCTTTATGGTGATGACTGGTGTCATTCATGTGGCAATCAATATATATTTATTGAGTGTCTACGATGGCCCAAACACTGGTCCAGTTTCTAGTGAATATAACACTTAAAAAAAAAACACTCGTAAAAATATAACACATAAAGTGTGCTATGTACATGAATAAAGCAGAGTTAAGAGGCTATATAATATCTGAAATCTACTTCAAAGGTTTATATAATCAAAAAAATGTGTCCTTTTATAAAAAGTTTGCATTGCCTACTATCACAGTGTCATGGTACCATCAGTTCTATCATGGTAGTAATCCACATTCCACAGAAAATATAAATTGGGAGGAATTTTATCAGAATATACCTGAGAATCCAACCTGCAAAATGTCTTTCACCTCCAATTTTGAGATCATTCTACCGTATTCGATGTCGCGGGCTCTGGGAACAGGGTTAGAGCAGCACACTTGTGCAGTGGAGCGTTGATGTGGCAGGACCCAAGACTGCCCCACTGAGCAATGCCGGCTTGCCAGGGGAGCCCTTGGCCAGAGACCAGGAACTGGGATTCCAGGCCAGTTCCCAGCACTGCCTAACTAACGAGAAGGTCCTCCTGTGCCTGTGTTCGTGCTAGTGAAATGTCAGTGTAACCAACATGGTTGTCCCTCCTCGGCTTTCCTCCTGGGAGTGTTGGTTCACACTCAGCAGTGGGTGCCTACATGACCGGCCCTCAATAAAACCCTGGACATGGAGTCCCTAATGAGCCTCCCCAGGGGAGGATGCTTCACAGTTGCTGTCACAATTCAATGTTCCAGGACGTAAGGGTGTTGTTAATGACTCTACTGTGAGAAGACTGGATGTTCGCACCCGGTTTCCTCTGGAATTGGCCCCATGTGCCTTTTCCTGTGCTGATTTTCACTGAATCCTTTCCCTGTAATGTATCTTAGCCATGAGTACGATTGTACGCTGCATCCTGTGAATCCTCCCAGCAAATCACCAAATGTGAGGGTGGTCTTGCGACCCCCAACACAACGCCCAAGATGCGTATTCGCTTTCTCTGCAAGTTGGCAAGGAGAGGATTCAAGTAACTGCTCCCCTCTCATAACCTAACTGAATAGAGCAAATATACATCAAAATAGTAAGACAGTCCACGTGGTAAGAAACCCTGCAACAAAGAAATAAGAATTCACAGGGTAATCCAATGACCCTTTAAAAAATTGAGGGCTGCAATGGTACTTAATCATAAATGATAAAGGGAATACTAGCCAGATAATATTGCACCCCTTGCACCCTAAGCAACAAACAGTATAAATCCTTCTCAATGTGTGTCATTTTATAAAATTTGTAATTTAGAAAACAAGTATAGGGGCACCTGGTGGCTCAGTCGATTAAGCCTCTGACTCTTGATTTCAGCTCAGATCATGATGTCTCGATTTGTGAGATCAAGTGCCATGTTGGGCTCTGTGCCGACAGCACAGAGCCTGCTTGGGATTCTCTCCCTCCCTTTCTCTCTGCCCCTTCCCCACTTTGGCTCTCTCAAAATAATTAACTTATTTTTTTTAATATTTATTTATTTTTGAGAGAGAGAGAAAGAGATAGAGCACAAGTGGGACAGGGATGGGGCGGGGGGAGGGGGGAACACAGAATCTGAAGCAGGCTCCAGGCTCTGAGCTGTCAGCACAGGGCCTGACGCGGGGCTTCAACTCGGGAACAGTGAGATCACGACCTGGGTTGAAGTCAGATGCCCAAGTAACTGAGCCACCCAGGTGCCCCTTAAAATAAATAAATAACTTAAAAAAAATTCAAATTATTTGACTAATCCTCATATTTTCATTTTAACCCATTAAGCCTCTAATTTTTTTTTTCTGAGGAAAGCTTTGGTTTATGAGCTGTTTTTTCTTAACATAGGAAAAATTGTAAAAAAAAAAAGTATAGAAAAAAAGAACTTCAACAGATATTAAATATTTTCAGTGAGTGGATTCACACCTACTTACTTCAAATCTATTCTCTATTTAATCTGAGGTGTGATATGGGTATATAAAGATGAACGACAAACACATCACCCTGACCTCAAGTATCACATAATTGCAAGAAAAGAAAATATACAAACCTCACAAATAAAAGGTTTAAACATATGTAGGCAGTCATGGTGATTTACCTAACCCAGCACATGGGCCTGGGGAGAAGGCTTTCTATCGAGGGTGGACATGAACCGATTCTTATCAAATAAGAAGTAGATAAAATAAGAAATACTTCACTTTCAAAATATATTAATGGGGCACCTGGATGGCTCAGTCAGTTGGGGGTCCAACTTCAGCTCAGGTCATGACCTCGCAGTTCGTGAGTTTGAGCCCTGCGCTGACAGCCCAGAGACTAGAGCTTGCTTTGGATTTTGTGTGTGTCTCTCTCTGCCCCTCCCCTGCTCACACTGTGTCTATCTCTCTCAAAGGTAAATAAACATTAAAAAAATAAAAATATATCAGGTAACAATAATTTTTATCACGTGTAGGTATTTAATAATCAAAGTAAGGGGTGGTTGCTTTGGGGGTGTGTATGAATTATGTTCTAGTTGCATTATTTTGTCACTGTCACAAGTATATAAAATAGATAACAAGTTTATATATTACAACTCTGAAAACATATATCAGGCTCAGAGGAAAATAAGAAAGGGTATTTCTTGATTTGTTCGCTTTCATTTTTTTCACAAAAAGACTGTAGTGAATTGTCAATTAGAGACTCAGATGTGGAATCAGAGACAGACTCAACCAAATAACTTTCTATGAATCATAAAAATTTGGTAAGACAAAAAGAATATCAAGAACATTTGAAACTTTGCACTTTCTTTAAAACCATGACAACTATTGTGGCACAAAAGAATACGGTGCTAGGTGAGGGCAGCTGAATGTGAGATAGAGGCAGTCACAGTTGATGGCTGAAGCCACCCTTAGAGACTCTACAAGTCCCATGGGTCACATCTAGGCCCCTTACTTGATTCTCATTTAAAGTAAAATCAAAGTGAGGTGTTTCAGTATATTTTTATATGAAGTATTTACAGGCTCATAAGTTGTCAATAAACAAAGTTCTTCAAAAACAATTTTGGTGGGGAGTGCCTGGGGTAACTCAGTCAGTTGAGCATCTGACATCAGCTAGGTCATGATCTCATGGTTTGTGAGTTCCAGCCCTGCATTGGGTTCCCTTCTGTCAGCCCAGAGCCTGCTTTGGATTCTGTCACCCTCTCTCTCTCTGCACCTCCCCTACTTGCACTCTCCCTCCCTCCCCCCACCTCTTTCTGTGTCTCAAAAAAAAACATTAAAAAAATTTTGGTGTGGTAAAATATATATAAGATTTGTGATTTTAACCATTTTGAAGTCTATAATTCAGGAGTATGTACATTTACAATGTTGTGGAATCATTATCACTGTTTCAAACATTTTTTCATCCTCCCTTCAATAGAAATCCTGTAACCACTAATCAATAACTCCCCTCCTTCCCCCCTTCTCCCAGCCCTTTGAAACTTTGATTCTACTTTCTGTCTCTATGAATTTGCCTATTGTAGATATTTCATTTACATGGAATCATGTAATATTTGTCCTTTTGTGTCTGGCTATTTTTTTTTTACCTGGTGTGATATTTTCAAGGTTCATCCATGTGGTAGTGTGTATCAGAACTTCATTCTTTCCATGGCCAAATAATATTCTATTGCATATATATATATATATATATATATATATATATACACACACACATATACATATATCACATTTTGTTTATCCATTCGATTGCCAATGGATATTTGGGTTGTTTCTACCTTTTAGCTATTGTGAGTAATGTTGCATTGAAGCAACATTTTTTATTCTTTTGGAATACACTCAGGAACTGAATTTCTGAATCTTATGGTAATTCTGTGGTTAGTTGTTTGAGGAACCACCCAAGTATTTTCCACAGTGGCTGTGCCATGTTTCATTTTCCCTAGAAACACATGAAGTTTCCATTTCTTCTGCGTTCTTGCCAAAATCGGTGATGTTCTTTCTTTAAAATTACATATTTATATTTTGTAAGCATAGCCATCAACAAATGGTATGTCATGGTTTTGACTTTCACTTCCCTAATGACTAATAATGTTGAGCATGTTCACATGTGCTCATTGGCCCCCTGTACACTTTGGAGAAATGTCTATTAAATCCTTCAACCATTTGTTTGTCTTGCTTTGTTTTGTTCAGGAGTGGTTATTCATTTGGGATATTAAACCCTTATCAGATATGATTTGCAAATGTTCTCACATTCTGTAGGTTGCCCCTTCACCCTCTTGATAATGTATGCTTATGCAGAGAAATTTTTAATTTGATGATGTCCAGGTCATCTATCTTTTCTTTTGTTTCCCATGCAGTTGACCTTATATCTAAGAATCCACTTCCAAATTTAAGGTCATGAAGATTTACCACTGTTTTCTTGTAAGATCTGTATGGTTTCATGTCTTACACATTTAGGCTGGAACCCATTTTGAGTTAATTTTTGTGATTGGAGTGTGGCAGGTGTAAGCAACTTCTTTTGAATCTAGACTGAAGCGGGAATGGTAATTGTGGCCTCTTTTTTTCTCAGGAACAGTTCAAGGTATAAGTAAATAATGTGTAAGAATTTGTTGTCTTTAAGTATAGTGTCTCACTCAGAGCAGATTTTCCATGAAGCTAATGAAGCTTAGCCTTTAGGCCTGCACACTTGTGAGGGCTTCTTTCAAGACCCTGGAAGAAGCTTAGCAGGTTCACATGCTCATGTTTTTGTGAAATTGAAATGCTAAGATATTTTTGCTGCAATTGGTTAATGCCGCTGTCTCTTTTTAGTTTGACTTTCCTCTTCTCTACTTCCCTCATATCAAGAGGCTTTGAAGTAGCCAGAAGCATTTCTGAAATCCAGCTAAAGGGAAATTGGAAATATGCCATTTTAACTACAATTTAGAAGGACATTTGGGACATTTCAATTTTTTTAAATGTGAGAAATTTAAGAGGTTTGTCATCCTCAAATTTATTTATTACAGAACAAAGACAAAATTTTGATGAAAAAGTAGAAGATGAAATAAAGGTAATAAAAATGGGTGATGAAATTAAAACAAATGGTTTGATATCAAGAAGCCAATTATAAACAAGATATTCTTTTTTCAGGTCATACCAAAAGCAGCAATGCATTACAAACAAGAGATAAATTGTGAACAAAATAATGACTAGGCTTTGGCTTCTTCCATAAATCCAATTAATAGACAAGAATGAATCATATGAACACAATAAAAAAGGGTATTTTTTTTCCAAAATGTTATAGTTCATTAACATATAGTACAATTTGGGGTTTAGGAAATTTTATAGTGGAATTTTTGGTTTTACATACAACACCCAGTGTTCATCACAACAAGGGCCCTCCTTAATACCCTTCACCCATTCAACACTGATGAAAATAACATAAAATTCATAATGTATCCCTACACCGAGGATACTGATGATTAATGGATGTAGATAACTGAAAGAATATTTATGATAGTTCTCTGGGCAAAATCTTGTAATGCCCCGAAACCTCTCATACTACTTATATATGAGAAAAACTTGATACATGTTTTTCCAAATTTGGCTGCAACACTTATTAACATTGAGTTGTAAAGGTGAAACTTTTCTAAACTCCCATTAATGAGACAATAACTGATAAACTATGCTAAAGACTGAGTGATCATTTTGTTCTCTCCACCAAAATGGTATCAGACCATCACAGTTGCACAAAGAGGCCGACAAAATACATGTGCTCCAGAAATGTAGAACAAAGTGTGTAGAGATGAGTCAGGCAATTAATGAAATTATTGTTATTTTCTGGATTTCAGTGATGTTTGTAGAATTTGGCAGTTTTTCAAAATCAGCACTTCATTGTGGCTTTTATTTTAAGTAAATTTTTACTTTTTTTGTATTTAATTTTGTTCTTTTTTTTTTAATTTTTTTTTTTTTTTTTTTTTTTTTTTTTTTTTTTGGAGGAGGACCCTCTATAAGTTCTGCAATGACTAATGTTGCCTAAAGATTCCCAGGTCAATTTTTATTTATTTAATTATTTTTAATCTTTATTATTTATTTTTGAGAGAGAGAGGGAGACAGAGCATGAGTGGGGAGGGGCAGAAAGAGAGGGAGACACAGAATCCAAAGCAGGCTCCAGGCTCTGAGCTGTCAGCACTGAGCCCAACGCTGGGCTTGAACATGAGATCATGTTCACATGAGATCATGACCAGAGCCGAAGTCGGATGCTTAACTGACTGAGTCATCCAGGTGCCCCGCAGGTCAATTTTTAAATATATTCTTCATGTATTATTTTATGTAATGCAGTGCCTTTGAATGCATTTGGTTGGGGAATTATGGATCTGTATTTTAATATTTCAGGGAGTTCAGATTATCTCGGCCCAAGAACATCACATGATTCCAATTACTGGAGATATTTACATAAAATTGTAACTACAAATACACATCCATACACACTTTTGTATATATGTAATTTATTATATTATTTCAAAATATAAATTATAAATATTTGCATATTTTAATATAAATATATATCATATCGGTTGTCTTGTTTTGAAGAATCTTGACTAATATGGAGTGCTAATGAATTAGCCCTAACAGAACTAATAATGTAATAATGAGTAGACTTCCCGGTTTTTGCCATTTGTGGACTCAAATTTCTGTTAAGATGCCTCCCAAGTCTGGGATTTAATGCATTTAATTCTATAATGGCCAAGTAAAAAGAGGCTCATTGGGATGCCTGGGTGGCTCAGTCCATTAAGCGTCCAACTTTGGCTCAGGTCATGAACTCACGCTTTGTGGGTAGAGTCCTGCGTTGGGCTCTGCGCTGACAGCTCGGAGCCTGAAGCCTGCTTTAGATTCTGTGTCTCCCCCTCTCTCTGCCCCTCCCCCACTTACACTCTGTCTCTCTCCCTCTCAAAATAAATAAATAAATAAACAAACATTAAAAAATTTTTTTAAGTGGCTCATTTTTTTAGTCTGTTAAATATCCCTTTAAGGCAACAACAAATATTAATACGTAATTAAATTACCACATTCCCACATTTTGAAAAAGCAACGTTAACTCACACCTACAAATGCCCTCAAGGAAACACTATGTCACTGATCTTTCTTGGTGATAATCATAAGATTACTTAATTATGATTGACACAAGTTCTTCAGATTTTTAATGGCTAGAAATGTCTGTTCAGCCTAACAACAATAGATACGCCAAGTAGGAATACCTTACTCAGTAAGTGAGGAAGCAGTCAGTCTTACTAAGTAAAATTGATTGAATCAGAGTACGAGAATAATCCCCACAGAAATAAAAGCCACACTGGAAGTTGCACAAAGGAGAATGGATACTGCTGGGCATGCAGGAAAGGGTGTGCAGACAAGCATGAGAAGAAAGTAACGTCTCAAGTGAAGAAACTTTTTAAGAAGCACAATGAAAACCGTTGCTATGGAAGACAGAAATGGGGTGCTCAAACACACAAAACTGAAGGTGCCAAAAAGTGAAAATATGTGAAAAGTGAAAAGAGAGACTATGAAAATCGGGTATTCAATTGACACCTTATTTGACAAAGACTGTACTTTTTTGGTTATGAGTCCATAATGAACCTCAGCCTTGCACCCACTATGGTGTCTGCCCGGGGTCATGCACGTGAGAAGTACCACACAAGTGTCCTGGATTAATGTAGGACAGTCTGAGATGCAACCAATAATGTGTACATTTTCTTTACTGAAGTCACAAGTTGATAGTAAAGCATACCCAGTAATTTAAAACATTAATATGTTAACAGGAAAGCTGCCATAGGTCGTAATATAAATTTTATAATTTGAAATCTACTGAGGCACAGAAACATACTTTTATTTTATTGCAGATATTTTCAACTACACAGCATACTCACTTCCCACTTTAATAATGGAAAGCAGGCTAATGTCCCATCTGTTATAATACAGCTTTCGGCTTCAACGTGTGGTCTTGGTGAATTCTCAAATAATCAGCTGCTGGATTGGAAGCAAAGATCTTTTTTGACATGTAAAATTTTGTTCATGAATATCCCTCTGTGTGCTCTCACATATTCTAATCCTATCTGTAGATTCTCCTACACTAAAACTATTAAATGAGATCTGAGGTGACTTGGAAAACAGTCCTACTTCCTTTACAGTTAGATTTGTTAGATTTAGAAAAGGACACACAGTTATATTCGCATCCCAAATAAACAATCATTTTTCAGTATAAGCATGAATGTTTGGGATATACATATACTAAAAAATAAACTCGCTGGGGGCACCTGGGTGGCTCAGTCAGTTAAGCAGCTGACTTCAGCCCAGGTCATGATCTCATGTTTCGTGAGTTCCAGCCCTGCATTGGGCTCTGTGCTGACACCTTGGTGCCTGGAGCCTGCTTCAGATACCATGTCTCCCTCTCTCTCTGCCCCTCCCCCACTCGTGCTCACTTGCTCGCTCTCTCTCTCACTTTCTCTCTCTCTCTCAAAAATAAATAAACATTAAAAAATATTTTAAAAATAAGAAATTTGCTGTTTTATTTGAAATTCACATTGACCAGGGCAGCCTATATTTTATCTGATAATTTTTATGATGGAATAAAAGCTCTTTCTTATGAGTATGATACCATTTGTTGCTTTCTCAAATGCAAAAATACAAATCACATAGACCTTATTTTTGGTAGGGCAAACACGAAAGGATTACTCGTAGTGGTAAAGTGCAGAGCAGGAGAAAACAAGGTGTGTGCCACACAGGGGCTCACTATGGCCACTGTTACATCTTCCAGAGGGCCAGGAAATGGTGTCTAAGAACATGAGGCAACAGACAAGGGAGTGTGCGATAGACAAATTGGACTAAAACATAAAACCGTAATAGAGGTAGGTGTCCACACAGCAGGCAGAAAGTGATACTGGAAAGGCAGGGCATCCCAGGCTGCTTCTAACACATATGACTTCGTCCAGAAGGAAAGCAGCACCACTAGTGGGAACAAGAGCCCTGGACTCCAAAATCAGAACTTCGAGATTCATGCCCACTGTCACTTCAGGCACATCTTTTACCCTCTCTGACCGTTCATCTCTTTCTATGTAATGAAAGGAGAGAAATATCTGTGTTGCCAACGGCTGGAGGACCAAATAAGATAGAAACTGTCTTCCATGTCATCCATTATACAAACAGAATTTGTTGTGTTTCTTCCACTGCTGATTAATATGACTGAAGTATTATGATAAGCATGCAAGTCAGTAAGGAAGAAGGGATTTAAAAGGTGACACTTTTTCATTAGTAAATACAACTATATATTCAGGTTCTAACTAGATTATATGGCTCAGCATAGAATTATTAGGGAAAATTCTTTCTTTTATGCTCTTAGTTTTTTAGGTGGGGAGAATTTTATTTTATAATCTTACTTCTTTCAGGCACTAAAATATCTCATCATTGGCTTCATCTACTTCCCAATTTCTCCCTCCCAAAATTATTTTGCTTCTATGAAATTTATATTCTTACATTTACACTTTTTGTTCTGCCCTTATAGACAGAAGGAGATATTTCAAAAATAAAAGTTTTCTACTGTCCAAAGAAATCTCAGAAAAAAATTTTAAAAAGGTAGATATAATCAAGCCTCCTCTATTGACATTAATCTTTTTTTTTGGATGTGAACATTATTCATGCAGCTCATTTTCATTCAATAAAGGGTGACACGTTCTCTTAAAAAGAACTACCATAATACAAATAGCTACAATAAGCTCATTTCATCTAGAAAGTCAAGGTTCCGTTTTTCCTCAATGTTCGTCTGCTCAACAAGGTCATGCAGATGTTGAAAGCGATCTTGCATATATTTGTTCCAATAAAATGGTGAAATAAAATGTGACAGGACTGATAAAAGACAGAAGAATCAGATAGAATGGGATTGTCAAATCCTGGCTATATTAAACATCTTCCGAACATAAAATAATAGTGTGTGTGTGTGTGTATGTGTGTGTTTCTTGACACTTAGCCCAGTAACTAAACAGGCTTCTAATATTTCAAATGCAAAGTTGCAATTTCTAAGATGATTTCTCCTCATACGTTCAGACTTAAAGTGAGATATACATTCCATTCTCACATAAGATGTTCCTCCTTGGATTGTTCAGAGCTGATAGTTGTAAATGTCAGTGAAGGTCGACTCAGTTGGTTAAAACTAAATGCAAGAGCACTGTACTCATAGGTCTCAGCCCCTTGCCTTGTGTGAACTTTTCTCTGTTGAATAAGTATAACCTGTATAACCTGAGTCCTGGTCCACTACTTACATAGCCATGGTCAAGCAGGATGCACGACAATTAAATACGAAAAGGGAATGCAGTGGGCTCCCTTCATAAATATTAATGAGGGTGTCCAATGGGATAGGCACTGTGTTGAGTGCTGGAAATGTGCCCATGGGTAAGACAGATGGAAACTACATTCTAGTAGGAGACAAAACGAAGGAAGGAAGGAAGGAAGGAAGGAAGGAGGAAGGAAGGAAGGAAGGAAGGAAGGAAGGAAGGAAGGAAAAGAGGGAAGGAGGAAAGGAAGAAAGGAAGGAAGGGAGGGAGGAAGGAAGGAAGGAAGGAAGGAAGAAAGGAAGGGAGGGAGGGAGGGAGGGAGAGAGGGAGAAAAGGAGACAGGGAGGAAGGCAGAAAGGAAGGCAGGGAAGAAGGAAGAGAGGCAAGGGAGGGAAGGAGGGAGAAATCACAAACTAAGCACTACAGATTGAGAGAAAAAGCACTGATAAGTAATATGAACTTTAATAAAGAAATGAAATAAAGGTAGATATAAGGAGATTTTTCTTAGACTGGATGATTAAAATATATCTCTCTGATGAAAATAACGTAACTTTGAGCTAGTTTGGAAATAAGCTAGCCATTACCACTATTTGGAAGCGAGTTCAAATTAATGAGTTCTTCTTTGGATATTATTATACCTAGCAAGTCTCAAATTAAACCAGATTTTGTTGAGATAACACAAATTTCAAATTTAAGATGAGATTGGACTTGTAATGAAGTTTAACTTCATCCATAAAAAGCCAGTGTGCTTAGAATATCATTTGAGGGGCAAGATAAAAGACGCAATGTATAAATTGCTTTGGGGAGCAAGGTTATTTAAACTGCTAGGGGTGTCTGGGTGGCTCAGTTGGTTAAGTGTCTGACTCTTTGACTTGGGCTCAGGTCATGATCTCATGGTTTGTGAGTTTGAGCCCCACGTCAGACTGTGCTGATAGTGCAGAGCCTGCTTGGGATTCTCTCTCTCTCTCTCTCTCTCTCTCTCTCTCTCTCTCGTTCTCTCTATGCCCCTCCCCTGCTCATTCACATGCACGTGCTCTCTCGCTCTCTCTAAAAATAAATAAATAAACATTTTAAAAATTAGTTAAAAAATAAAAATAAAACACTGACGGGGGCACCTGGATAGTTCAGTTGGTTAAGCGTCCAGCTCTTGAGTCCGGCTCAGGTCATGATCTCAGGGTCGTAGAATCAAGACCCACGTAGGGCATACCAGGCATTCTCTTCTGGAGTGTAGAGGGACTGAAATCTGAATAAAATATCCTCGGTCCCTTAGCACATATTCTGAGTTTAACACGTTATTTCTATAAGCAAGTTGTATTTTAGGAAAGAACTGCTTTTACTTCAACTTATTGAAATTAAATCACCAAGTCTTGCATGAATACAAATCTTTCACTAGCTTAAATCACGTGTTTCCACATAGGTGAGACTTTCTGGTGACATCCAGATGGATGATCACCTCTGGAGGAATTCAGTGATACATAAAATTCTTCACGAAACAGACATGTGTCAGTGCCTCACTTTATATCAAACACTACTCTAGGTTCTACGAAGTCCACATTAGAAACAGTAAAAGATCATTTCTACTCTCAAGGAATTCATATTATTAGAGACATAAACAAGTAAAATCTAATAATAGTACAGTGTGATAAAGGTGTTGCCATATCAGAGACACTCATACAAAGGAGCCAAAGCTTGCCCTTGTCTACTAACCCTTGGCTGTGTATTTCTTTATTTTTTTTTAAGTTCATTTATTTACTTTGAGAGAAAGAGAGAGAGTGAGCACACAGGAGCAGGGGAGCCACAGAGAGAGTGGGAGAAAATCTGAAGTAGGCTCTGCACGAACAGCACAGAGCCCGAGGCAGGGCTCGAACTCCCAAACCGTGAGATCATAACCCGAATTGAAACCAAGAGCCTGAAGCTTGACCTACTGAGCCCCCCCAGGAGCTCTGGCTGGGTATTTCTTTACAGTGCTCTGAGACCTATTCGCCCACCGGCGGCAAATTCAAATTTTTATATGTCAGTTGTTAAACATCACTCAAGCAGATTTTTAGCCATTTAGAGTCTCCCTGCTTTGTAAACCTTGCATAACTGTACCCTATGCCTGCTACCCATAGATAGGATAAACCCACAAGTCCCAAGCAGATACCCCCATTAAGAGCTGTCTGAAAGGAAGAGTCCCGGCCAGGGTGCTGGGCAACATCACCTAGATGCAAAGGCTCCTCCCCTTTGGGAGTCTTGCCCTCCTCCTTTTCTAGATGGTGGTCCCCACACCTAACTGTATCCTGCTGTGGGATACCTCCCCTCCACGCATAAGTAGCAAAATAAGGGGCAGCCGGAGAAAAGGATAAGGGCAATCACAGCAACGTGGACAAAATGTGTAAAGATCTGAAATGTAGTGCATTCTGAATACAACCTTCCAGGAATTCAGTGAGTGTCAAAGGCAGAATAGTGAGAAATGAGACCAGACAGGTACACAGCAGGTAGACAGTGTCATGCCAGGGGGGATGAATTTATCCTGGCAGCATTGGAGAGCTGTTTAGGAATTTTAAGCAATGGAATAAGTGATCAGCATTGCATTTTAGGAAGATCAACCTGGCAGCAGTGTGGAGAATGGTTTTGAGGAACACGGTACCAGCAAAAAGTTGCCAGGACAAGGAGCCATTACGGTAACATCAGTAAGAAATTATGAGGCCTTCGATAAGATGTGGTGGAAACTGTGGGGAAAAAAAATGAGTGTTTTTGTTGTTTTGTTTTGTTTTTTTAAGAACAAGAATTGATAGGATTTTTCCAATGGATTTGACATAAAGGGTGAGAGGCTATGAAGGAAAAAAAATAACTTCCTGGTTTGGGCAGAATGGATGCACTGTGGTGAGTTGATTAAAACTGACACAGACAATTCAGAAGAAGGAATAAATTTTTGTGTTGGCAGGTCGACATTAATTTCAACTTTGGAAGTGTTGGGTTTGAGGTTTGGAGTCATTCAAACCATCACAGAACTGACTAGAAGTCAAATGTCAGAAACCGTGGATCTAATCTATGAGCAGTAGCCCATGAGCACTCAGAGGAGTGACAGGATTGTCCAAAGATAGTGATAAAATATAGGAAGGGAGAGTGGATCCCTGGAAACACCAATACACAGTGTGCAGTGAGCGACTACAGAGAGGGGTCGAGGACAGAACAGTGATGTGCAAGTGAAGAAAGAGGAAATGCACAGAAAGAAGGAGAGGGATGGAAGCTTTCCACAACCTCTTGATCTGATCAAATTAGTTAATAATTTTAAATTCAAATCATCGGATTTTTGGTTTTTACCCTGAAATTTCACAATAATTCTGAACTCATGACTGTCTTTAAGCTGAGCTCTGCACACTGTGGAATGTGGTCCATGTGCATGAAAGTCACCTAAGACTTTGGTTTAAAATTCAGCTCCGTCTCCAGGAATCTGAGCCGGTGGTCTAGGACGCAGATCCAGGATCTGAGTTTCTAGACTTTCCAGGTTTCTGGATACATCTTAGTCCTACTGCCTTGCAAGGAGCTTAAGCTAAGAGCTCCCCAAGTAAGGAGAAGAAGTGAAAACCAGGATTTAGGACATGACGTTTGATTCTAAAGATCTTTTTAATCACTTTCTATAGTGTACTCAAAGATGATAAAAAATAGTTAACCATACAAGAAAGATCACACTAGTCATCAGCTTCTGAGTCCAATTGAAAAGTCAAATACTTGGAAAACAGAATAGATTCTATTCATGAACAATTATCTATATATTTTTAACGATCATACTTAGATCCATAAAATACCAATCTGTGCTGATAATTAACAAAAGGAAATGAGTGTTTCTCTTTCAGTTATTTCAGCAAAGCCAATGAAGTGTAAAATGTCCACTGAATTTTAGTTGAACAGAAATCTTTAAAGTGTATCTTACCTTGTTCTTTTTTAACACGAAGGTTAAGAATAAATGAGTTGTTGAATGATCAGCTCCTGTCATAGAAATAATAGCCCAGGAAACTTTATAAGAACAGGGACCACAGCCATCTGCTTTGTCACAGCATCCCCAAGCTTAGCAGCCTTTCTGGTAAGTAAGGTCCTCAAAAAATATGGTTTAAATAAATGGGCTTGTGATCCAAACAGATCAGTGTTCCAATACACATCTACCAATCCTCTGACCTTGAAAAATCATGTTACCTCCCTGTATTAGTGAGGGTTCTCTGGAGAAACAGAATTAGTAGGTATATTTGGATATATAGAAAGAGGTTCATTATGAAGGATTGGCTCAGAATTGTGGAGGCTGAGAAGTCCCAGAGTCTGCCGTCTGCAAACTGGAGGCCCAGGAAAGCTTGTGGTGTAGCCCCAGTCCAAACCCTAAGGCCTGAGAAACAGGGGAGCCAGCGATGTAAATATCTCCAAGACTAGGCCTGAGAGCCAAGAACATGGATGGCCATGAGCGAAAGATGAGAGAGTGAGAATTCCTTCCTCCTATGCCTTTGTATTCTGTTCAGGCTCTCAACAGATTGGATGATGCCCACATATTGGTGAAGGGGATCTTCTTTTTTTTTTTTTTTTAATGTTTATTTTTGAGAAAGAGAGAGAGTGAGTGGGGAGGGGCAGAGAGCGAGGGAGACACAGAATCTGAAGCAGTTCCAGGCTCTGAGATGTCAGCACGGAGCCTGACACGGGGCTCAAACTCATAAACCATGAGATCATGACCTGAGTCAAAGTCAGATGCTTAACTGACTGAGCCACCCAGGTGCCCCAGAGAGGATCTTCTTTACTCAGTTTACCAATTCAAATACTAACCTATTCAAGAGACACCTACAGACACACCCAGAAATCATGTTCTACTAGCTTTCTGGGCATCCTTTAGCCCAATCAAACTGACACATAAAAGCAACCATCCCACTCTCTCAGACCATTTATCTGTAAACTTATTCCAACATTACATGGTACAGTGTATGACAAGTGACTCACACAGCATAAACCATCTATACATGCAGAGGCAGACTAACCTCGAGCTAACAAAATTTAAGTCAGGGCCCCTCACTCGCAAATGCGCCTTCCAAGGCATTGGGGGTCTCTATCAATGGGATAATATGGTCTGGCATCTTTGCAATGTTTACACAAGTAGCGTATTTTTCATATTCATTTTACTAAAAGTGTCCCCTAAATAAGCTTTAGGTCCCACAAAACTTGTGAGTTTGTCTAATATGATAGAGACTACTATCATCATCATCATTATTACTATTATGCAACCTATAGAAAATTCCTAGCACATTATTGGCACTCAATAAATAATTTTTATGTATGCTTTAAATTGTTTATTTACAATGTAAGTTTTTCCAGCAAGAACACATGGTGGTTTATAAATATATATACAATACATCAAAATAAAAATGAGTGGAAGATGTTAGAAACGAAGTTTTCTAGCAGAACAGATGTAAGATGAACCCATACACTTTCTAGCAGTCGAAGCAAAAAGGAAATAAAATTAGGTACTTAACAGTGTGCAGAAGGCTAAAACAGATGAACTGCTAAGTAGAAACGCAACTATTTCCAGTATGGAGTAAGATATTTATTTTAGGAACTTTTTGTTAAAAGAATACTATATTGGGAGCGCCTGGGTGGCTCAATTGGTTCAGCATTGGTCTCTTGATTTCTGCTCAGGTCATAATCTCAAAGCATCAGGCTATGTGCTAAGCAGGGAGCCTGCTTAAGATCCTCTCTCTCCCTCTCCCTCTACCCCTCCCCAGCTTGTACATGTTCTCTGTCTCATTAAAAAAAAAAAAAAGAATATTATAATGTAGTGAACAGTATCTTCAGGGCATTCTGAGAGTTCAATCAGCAACTGATATCACATGTATGTTAAAGTCCCAATAAGAAATGTGCGGTCATGATTATAATTCTATTTTTAGATGTCATGAATTCTTGGTAAAAGGATGTGAAAAAAGAAAGACTTAGGTGTGCACTTAGTTGTTGAATGAAAACGTTAATGGAGGAGATAGGAAATGCCAGCTGATGGCAGATGTTTGCTAAACAAGGTTGCATTTGAATGGTAATAAGTACAGCTAAGGGAGGAAAAATTTGTGTAGTGGCCTGAACAGTGGGAAGGTGGTTAAAAACAGATGCGAGTATTTGGGGTGGAAAAATGGATTCAGGAAGTATTTACATAAAATTCTCTGTATAAAGTCTAAAACATAATGGTGGCTGCGAGGCTGTGACATCAAAGTTCAGCAACTTAAGGGATTAAAGGGCATTCTACAAACAAATAATAGGATAACTGTATTTTCCGAAACAGAATCTGCTTTGTCCTAGAGAATGTCAATTAGAAATTTAACATTTTCTAGGCACAATATCTAAATTTTGAATCCCCTCAATGAGGGGTTGGCCAACCTTTTCTGTACAGGGCCATGGAATGAGTATTTGAGGCTTTGCACGTCACATGGTCTCTGTCTCAACTACTCCCTAGTAGCAAAACAGGAGCCATCAGCTGTGAATGAATGGGGAGGGCTATGTACCAATAGAAGTTCCTTTAGGGACAATGACATTTGAATTTCCATATGTCAGACTACTATTTTGATTTTGATTTATAAAGTCATTCTTGAATACTGCAATGTTCCAAAAGAGATGGCAATCAGTATATCACCATTAGGAAAGAGTTTGCCAACCCCTGCCTAGATGTCATTCAACAAAGATTCCTTTTTTTCCTCCAAGAGAGTAATAATCTTGATTAGATATAATTGGTAATGAACCTAAAAAGAGATAGTGAGGAATAAAATTCTCCTAAATTAAGTATGATGTGACATTTGTCATTTTAAACAAATAAACAAAGTATCCCAAAATATTAGAGAATTTGTCATATCTTGAGAAAATACTTTTTAATAATAGGCAGTAAACTTGTTATATTTTTGGTTGGAATTTTTAAAAAAATAAGTACCAAGATGTCTTATATGTTAATAAGTCTTTGCCTTCTTTAAAATCATTTTGAAAAAATTTTGTCTCCCTCTTTTCAATCTGCATGTCTGCTTTAATGCCTGATTGATTTTGAGAATATTGATTGAACTAATTTAACTTTTTTAAAAGTCTTAATTTTATAGATAACCTTATCTCCTTAATATATAAATATTTATAAAAGTTTCAAAGTAAAAATCATATGGCCTGAAGCCTTGCCATTCCCCTTTTAATATATAAAATACACATTCAATATCTTATTTTTTACCTCTTTAATTTATATGCAAATATTTGTGTGCTATTTCATATTCAAAAATCCTAGTTCAAATGATCTTCTTTGCAATAAGGTAATTTAAACAATTCTCTCCTAAAAGTTTAAATTTAACCAAAAAAATGTATATATGCATATTTCTTAATTTTAAACCCTTTCTTTCCCACCAAGTACATTTTTGTTATGTACATGCATTGATAATGCCATTTCTTTACTGGTGAGACCCATGGTATCACAAACCAACCAAAAGTACACAGACTATCCCATCACCTCCGTGATTGAGAACGAATTTGTTATGTAGTGGAGACCCTAAATTTCCAGTCTCTGGTAATGGGCATTTCAGTATCTTCATACGCCAAACAGCCAAACCTATTCAATTTTAAGAACATCTTGCTCTCCCTCCCTTCTGCCACAATAAAGTGGATGGCACAGGTCCCACCAAAGATGGCACTTAGTATCTAACCCTCTCTTGCCATCTCAAGGATCTTACCCTACTGTTAATCGCTTCGATTTCCTGCACATTCAAACTCTCATTGTCAATGGATTCTTTCTAGTTGGAGGTGGTTGTTTTTCTGTTGTTATTTTGGACTTAATCAGGACCTAGTTAGATTCATTATAATCCTGTTTCATGACACAATCCATCATTAATCCATTCATGTGCCTATTTAATTAATTAGCTAGTTACCAAGTTATTTTAAATAATATAGCAAACAGACCTAAGCCCTCCAACCAAAACACAAAGCCAAGATCTTCACCTATATCTAAATACTTCGTCTTCCTATCTGATGTAGCATCATTCTGAATTTCATGCTTATTTCATTGTTCTCTAGATATATAATTTTATCATGTCTATCTATATAGTTAAGAGTATATTTTGCATACTGTTAGCTTTATAAAAAGGATATCATTCTGTACTCCTTTTGGAGTTTTTCCACTGACTATTCTGATAGTAAGATTTACCATACATTGTTTCATTGTAGCTTACTCATATTGACTGCCTGTATAATATTTCATTGTAGGAATATAACACAGTTTATTCTTCCATTTTCTCACATAGAAGAATTGAGTTGTTTCTGTTTTTATGAAAACAGTGTTGGGCATCTGGGTGGCTCAGTCAGTCGAGCATCTGACTTCAGCTCAGGTCATGATCTCATTGTTTGTGGGTTCAAGCCTCACATCAGGCTCTGCACTGACAGCTCAGAGCCTGGAGCCTGCTTCAGATTCTCTCTCTCTCTCTCTCTCTCTCTCTCTCTCTCTCTCTCTCTCCCCCTTCCCTGCTCATGCTCTGTCTCTGTCTCTCAAAAATAAATAAACATTAATTTTAAAAAAAAGTGTTTCCATGAATATTCTTATACATGTCTCCTATTAAGGCAAAAGTTCCTTTTAGACATGTACCTAGATGCTGAACAGCTAAATCATAGCATATATAAATGCTTGACTTTAGGAGGCAATGTCAAAAAATGTTTTCATAGTGTCTACACAGTGAGTTTAGATTTCCATTTACTTTCCCACAAGCAAAGTATAGCAGATTCTAGGGACCCACATCTCTCCTACACTTGGTATTAACAAAATTTTTCATTTTGCCAATAGGATGGTTATAAAATGCTACTTAATTATGGTCTTGAATTACATTCCCCTGGTGACCAATAATCTTGAACTTCTCTCCATTTATTTATTCCCTTGCCTTTTCTTCCTGATGGATTACCTGTGCTGATATATTCTTGATACTAATTTAGTTATGTGTATTGTGAATATCTTTTTCTGGTTTGTAACTTAGGTTTGAAATTTCTTTAATTTGAAAATTAGTATTTGATGAACAAAAGTGATTAGTCTTGGTATTTTAAGTTTAGTAAACTTGTCTTTTATAGAAAATTGAATCATGCCTTATTCAAGACAATACCCATATTCTGAGCTCTAACAATATTCATTTACAATTTTTTTCAGTGTTCAAATGTTATGTTTTTTAGATTTACTCCTAAATCTATAGGGAGGTTATCATTTCATTTTATTTAATTTTTTATTTTAGAGAAAGAGAGTGTGAGCGGGAGGGAGGGGGCAGAGGGAGAGAGAAAATCTTAAGCAGACTTCACATTCAGCACAGAGCCCAACAGGGGGCTTGATCCCACGACCCTGGGATCATGACTGAGCCACCCAGGCACACCTGGAGGTGAGTGTTTTAATGGTATGTGGTAGGAATTAAATTTCAACATTTTTCCACATAAGTTATTTTTCCAACTCAATTTATTGAAACATCTCTTCATTCATTCCCTACTCATCAAACATACTACCTTTGGCATATATTTAATATCTCTACCTACGTGCATCAGTCAGTCTCTGATGTATCCTATTGGTTAGTTTGCTTTTCTTGAGCAAAAACCAGTCACATATGCTGCCACTTAATAAAAAGTCAAAGTAATTATTCTACCTCTGCATACATATATGTGTACACACACACACACACACACACACACACACACACACACACACACTGCTTGGACATTGTAGAATTATCTGTAGGCTCCCTGACAAATCCTGCTCAACACTGCATGGAATGTAAAGATCAATTTAGAAAGAATGACAACTTCATAATACCAAGTCCTCCTATATATGAACATGATTTACCTGCCCATCTGTTTATTCTTCTTCAGTATGTCTCAGTAAAGTTTTTCCCAGTAAAGATCTTAAACATGCTTTGTTATATTTATTCCTGATTCTTTAATATATAGTCTGATAGTCTCATAAGTAATATATTCCCCTGTATTATATTTCCTAATTATTTACTGCTGATAAATAGATTTCTACATTAACCTTATATCCAACTGATATTGTAAACTGTCTTATTGTTTCAAATAACTTATCTATATATTCTTTAGGGTTTTCAATGTAAATGTAAAAATAGATGGAGATCATTAATTTTGAGGCAGTCTTCTTTATAAAGTACTTAAGCTATAACTTTGTATCTTCATACGATATTACAGCCCACCCCCCCATCGATACAAATAGTTATCATAGTCGTTCAATCCTAAATAATGTTTAAATTTATATTTTATTATTTTATAAACCCATGGATCAGTCAGAAGGTTTCACTTTGCTTCAAATATTCAGGGTTTTGTGATTGTAGCTTACTTTTCATTATTTAATTCTACATTGATGATTTTGGTGGTCAAGATCTGATATCAAAGATCTTGATCTGTATGAGATCTATTTTTAAAGTATATGGAGGGGTTTTTTTTTCAACATCCTAATAATCATTTTCTATAAATGTTCAATGTGTGCTTGAAATAATGTGTATTCCTTCATTGCTGGATGCATAAATCTCTTTTAGTTATTTTAATTCTATTTAAAACACATGGTCCATCTGTTCTAATATAGTCTGCTTCTGTTCAAATCTGTAATCTTGAAGACTTTTTTTTTTGTTCAAATGATTTTGCACCACCAAAGTCTTTGTGAGCAATTTTATCCCAGAAGGAGAAGTGTATCTGTAGGATAGGGAGTAATTTATTCAGCTTTTTTATCAAATGAGTCTCTGCAGCAAAGGGACCAGCGATTTTAAATTCCTTTAAATATATTAAAAGGGATAAGGAATTTGAAATAAGAAAATAGAACGGAATGTAGCTACTCTCTCAAAAATTTGGAAGGCAGAAGGATGGACCATGCTCAGTGGGCAGAGAACAGGTAAAGCCTGAGGGGATGCACATTCCTAAGCACTGCTGAGCCCTATCTATCTACAGAGAACCGCAATTATTCACCCTCTCTAAAAACAATTCTTAGGTCTGATTTTCATCCCTCTCCTAGGGCACCGTGATAAAATACAGATTCTACTTTAGGAGGCCTGGATGGGGCCTGAGATCCTGCACTTCTAACAATCTCCCAAGTGATTTTATGCCGCTAGTCCTAGACAACATTTCAAATACTAGGCTAGATTAAACTTAGGCTTTGCTTAAACTGGAGGAGCAGCCTCTTCTCAACAGGAAAATGAGAGGGAAACCATATCGAAGCACATAGGAGAGGCTTAGACACAATCCGCCCATGGACTTCTCCTCTGGTACAGTGACCCACAACTGGGAGGCAACTCAAAACCTGGAGCTTCTCCCTGAAGAGCAAAGCATCCCAAACCCACATTGGGTGCCCCAACGTTAAGACCAGCACCTGAGAGATGAGCCCCCAAAACATCTGGCTTTGAAGAACAATGGGGTTCACACCATGAGACCTGCAAGGCTGTGGCAAACTGAGGAATGGGTCTTAAGCAATCCGAAAAAACAACCAATCCTAAAATTTGTATGGAATCACAGATGGCCCCATAGAGCCAAAGCAAGCTTGAGAAAGAGAAAAGAGCTGGAGACATCATGCTCCCTGATTTCATACTATGTTACAAAGCTATAGTAATCAAAACAGTACGGTATTGGCATGAAAACACATAGAGATCAATGGAAAAGAACAGAAAGCCTGGAAATAAACCCACACATATACGGTCAATTCATTTATGATAAAGGAGCCAAGAATATAGATGGGAAAAAGACAGTCTCTTCAATAAATGGTGCTAGGAGGGGCGCCTGGGTGGCTCAGTTGGTTAAGCGTCCAGCTTCAGCTCAGGTCACGATCTCATGGTTTGTGAGTTCAAGCCCTGCGTTGGGCTCTGTGCCTATAGCTCTGTGTCTCATTCTGTCTCTGCCCCTCCCCCACCTGTGCTCTGTCTCTCTCTGTCTCTCCAAAATAAATAAATGTAAATAAATAAATGATGCTAGGAAAACTGGACAGTCACATGCAGAAGAATTAAACTAAACCACTGTCTCACACCAGTCATTGTAATTAATTCAAAGTGGATTAAAGACTTGAACATAAGATCTGAGACCATAAACTCCTGGGAGAAAATATCATTTAATTCTGCTGTGATCCAAGAACGTATTTTGTATGATTTCAATTCTTTCAAGTGTTTTGAGACTTTCCTGGCCCAGGATATTATTCTGTACTGGCAAACACTCCTGCGTGCGCTGGAAAAGAATATACATTCTGAGGTTTTCACTATTTTGATGGAAAAAGTATGGTGGTCTTCCCTGCCAGTTAGCAGACCGCAAGCTGATAGCCAACTCATAGATAGTTTAAATTTTTCCTCAGTTACACAGCAGTGATAGTCTGACATCAGGTTATCAGGGCTGAGTACATGCTCACAGGTAGGCTTGGCATCTACTGCTACGTTGTACCTGACTTACCCAATCTGATGCGAGGAAAAAAAAGGTGAGGTGGGGGCATAAAGTAGCTTTGCCTATCAATGCTCCCTTTAATTTTATACAGAATGCAAATTGGCTAATGGTGGATGAACATAAATAGAGTGTTATCTACCGTTGATCACTAAGCATGAGTGGTAACAAAAAAAAGATGAAAATTTCAAGTCTTTTACTTTTGACACTGAACTGCGTTCCTTTTGTCGCTGCACAGGATTTTTATGAATCTGCAGAATTTCCTCCACAGCTTATTTAAAGACCAAAATTTTTGATGCAACCTCCATATCTGGATAGTTATGTTTAAAAGACATTTCATATAATAAACTCTAGGTAGCTAGCTAAGCAGACACCATTCTTTTACACGAGCGTTGGTTTTAAATCGAGGAATCAGGGCAATAACCAAAAGCACTACAGTTTCTGGCTTCTGAAACTATAAAATTAGCTAGGTAATGACATACTTTTCAGCTGATTAATTTTTTTTTTTCTAGCGGGGACATCTGTTGTCATTTGAAAACTGTCCAGTATGAGTATATGAAACAGATGGGAACAGCATGGAAGATGTCAAATTGGCTTGTGGTTCTAAGTAATATTTGCTTCTTTTGGATAAGTCTTCCGCAGAAAAGGATTGCTATTTCCTATCAGTTTCAGCCTTAGGTAGTGGTCAGCAATCACAGGTGGAAGTAGGCTCAGCATTCTGGGAGAACTGCCTTCCATAAAACAAAGTTTACAGGGTGCTACTTAACATGGCCGTGACGGCTGCATGTTGTGTGATTAAACACTCGGTGAGTTCCTAGAGCTGCCAGCTGGACATGATTTGACACCCTTATTAATCTTGAGAAATGTTCCCATTTTCATCCAATTAGAAAGTTTTGGAAAAGCCCTCATGCCATGTGTCTGTGTCCCTTCCAGCAGATAATGCCAGTTGGCGGTTTTCTTTTCATTAACTGGACTGAGCGCTTCCGAATAATTCCTGTTTGTTGTAACTTCGTGGGTAAAGGCTGTCAATGGAAAGTGGATGCTGCCTAGGACAGGCACCTAAGAAGTGCTGGAAATCCTTAAAGATCTCCACCTTCCCTCCTGCCACAATATGGCGTGAGTCCTTTTGTGACGGGTTTCCTTCTGAAGTCTGGCCATGAGCCTCAATTCCTGGCATCTGGGTGTTGTTGGTACATGACTTTGCCAATGTCACGGTCATCAGCTGGGCTCTGCGGCAGAGGAACAAAAGAGCATGGAGTTCTTGAGCCTAAAACTTCAGTCCTTCGAGAATAAAATTGATATGGAGTACCCATGGTGGTTTGGACTTTTTTGTAGGTGGATGCACAAATGACTGAAAGAGTACCTATTCTTCGAGATCTCACAGACTAGTGAGCCATGAGACATGCAAAAAATAATTAAATGTAGCAAGTTCTATCATATATTTCTATAAATAATTATGAAAGAAAATAGGGTAGAATGTGGAAAAACAAGTTGTTAATCGAGTCTTTAAGGATCAAAAGAATTCATTAAGCCACACAAATGAGGAAGCATTATTCCAAGCAGGAACAAATATATGCAGGTATAAAAATACATTTGTAGGCATTAGACATGCATCAAATGAAGGAACAGACAGAGAAGAGACATTCAAAGTCAGTGGTGCCCAAACTCCATGGTCTCAAATGCGTTTACACTCTTAAATATTATTGAAAAGCCCAAAGAGCTTCTTTTATGTAGGTTTTATTTATCTGTATTCACCATATTTGAAATTTAAACTGAGATATTTTTAAAATATTTATGTATTAATTTCTTTTAAAAGACACATACAGGGCACCTGGGTGGCTCAGTCGGCTAAGCGTCTGACTTTGGCTCAGGTCATGATCTCACGGTTTGTAGGTTTGAGCCCCACAATCAGGCTCTGTGCTGACAGCTTGGAGCCTGCTTCAGATTCTCTGTCTCCCTCTCTCTGTCTGCTCCTCCCCCACTTGCACTTTGTCTCAAAATAAATAAACATTTTAAAAAAGACACACATAATGTGCTAACATAAATATTGCATGAAAATAATTATATGTCCTAAACAATATAAAATAGTAGAGAAGGTGGTTTTTGTATTTCTGAATATTTCTTTAATTTCTGGGTTGCTGGGTCACCATTAGATTTTTATATCTATTTCTCCATTCAACCAGCTGCACTATAGTGTTTTGCCTGAAGTATATGAAAAAAATATGTGGCCTCACACAGATAGGTAACTGGAAAGATAATGAAATTTTCAATAGCCTTTAGAGATAATTGTAGATATTCTTCTTTAGTACTACACAAAAAACTCAGTAAGTGGTCCTTTCTTAAACGTTTGTTGCGATGACAAATCTGACTATACTAATAGACTTTTCATACTTGGTTACCTTAAAATCCATTGATCTCTCTTGCACTGTGAATGAACCTCTTACCGATGAATGATTTTGTAACATCATATGTTGGCAGTTTGGAAAATATCGGTTCACTAAGTCATGTAGCTCTTTTAAATGTTGACACTTTTTATCACACAATATTAAACTTTACATCTGTTCATATTACCACTAATCCCATGATGAAGGTCCAAAGTGGTAGATGCAAGTTTTCTGGAATTCCAATTTTTGCTGGAAATCTTGAGTTTTATTGGTCATTGTCCTTAAAGCAAGAAGCCAAACCTGCATACCTAAAGTCAGTCTGTCAGTCATTCTTCCGACAGAACATAGCAGCAAGTGCAACTTGTAGCTCAAGATTACAAATGTTTTTTTCTCAAGAAGACCAGAAATACTCACTGTGTGATTCCTATTTCACCATCCAGAATATTGAAAAAGCATGACTCAAGAGTCAAGATTTAATAAAATTAGTAATTTTTTGCTGCTTCATCAAGGACATTCTTACATGAAACTAGCTAACTACCTTTTTTTTTTTACCCCCTGTAAGTGTACGGAGGGAAAAAATACAATTGTTCCTTGTAAAGCTTGGTGCCACTGCCCTGATTTGTGCTCAGGCACCAGCAGTTTTAAACACCATTGTTTCGGAACCATCGGCACAAATGCCAATGTCATAAAAAGAGAAAATAATCCCAGTTTTGACTTGAACATCCTAAAAAGAGTCTTGGGTATCATATTTTGGAACTTCTATTCTATATACAATTATGCAATAGATAGAAGACAGGAAACAGAAGAAAAAAATAATATTCATTGAGCAACCACTATATATTAGGAACTAAAGAGTATTAGAGTTCATTTGGTTAAAAATGATCAAAAAATGAAAACAGGTAAACAAAACAAAAATTGACAAATTAGCTAAGGCAAAAAGGGATTGTACTGGTTCACAAAGATGAACTGAGGTCAGATTAGGGAACTCACAAGAACTCAAGAATAATTGAAAATTTAAAAACACACATCATCAGGCCATTCTCCGTCTCTCCCTCGGGCCTTGATCTGAAGACTTTATCCTCTGACCAGTTCTTCCCATGAAGTTAGGACTTGGCTGCCACAAACTACTGGCTCATCTTTCTAGCTCTGTAATCAGATATAAGGAGACTCTCTTCCATTACTAGCTCTAATGTGAAATCCCAAGCAAAGACTGCATAATTTGGGGGGAAGTGCCATCTCCATGGCCAGGATGGGGTGGGAGAGGGAGAGATGGGAACACCTTCTGGGACTGGCAGGGCCCACTGGGGTCATCTGCTTGGGCTAAGAACAGGAATCGTTCCCCAAAAGTGATATGAGAGTTGTTGCTTTCAGAAGAAAGGAGATGTTTTTGGCAAATTAAAGAGATATCTATTGCATAGACAGATGATAGATGGACAGATAGATATGGATAGATGATAGATTAGATCGATGTAGATAAATATTGAGATATTATTCCCTATATTATATTGAATATATTATTATATGTAATATATATAATTACATATATTATGCATATTACATTACATAGATTATATCTATATATCTATATCTATATCTCCCTCAAAATACATTATTCGTCAGCCAAATTGTGTTAGCCATTTTTTTTTGAAATGAGCAACCTAATGGTCAGAGAGTTTAGGTTTACTGTCCAGCATCACAAAACTATTAATTTGGGGAGCTGAATCTGAATGCCTGGTTCTGAAGCTTCTAATTTCAACTTTGTCTTGCTCTTTTCCAGTGAATGAGTGTGTATTCACTGGAATAGGAGAATGAGTGTGGATGATTCAAAACAAACCCATCCATAAAGCACAGAAAATCTGACTGTTTTCAACAGATTTACTTACTTAGTACTGCTTTCTTAGCCAAATGTTAATATTTAAAAATTTGCTGGGGCTCTGTGGTGGCTCATTTGGGTAAGCATCTGACTCTTGACTTTGGCTCAGGTCATGATCTCATGGTCATGAGATAGAGCCCTGCTTAAGATTATCCATCTCCCTTTCCCTCTCCCCACTTCCTCAGAAAAAATACTGATTTTATGATAGTAGAAAATGATGAATTTCTCTTAAATGCATGATTGGATGTATGGCATAAACTTTCTGTGATAGTTATCCACAAAGAGTTGCTATAGTATCAAATTGTGCCATACTGATGACTACTATTTATTGATTACTTGCATGTGTTGAGATCCATGTTAAGCATTTCATACACATTGTGATGATTTAACCCCTTCACCAGCTCTATTAGCCAGGCAAGGATCGCTACCACCATTTCCTGGGTGAGGAATCGGACTTTCTGAGAGGTTAAACACACCCCCAACCACCACATCACCCACCCACACACACTATTAGTCAGGATAGGCTGGGTTATACAGAGTCAAAAAGCTTGGCGGTTTACACACCTTGTTCTTGTCCCCACTTTCAGTTTATTGCAGGGATGAAGGGGTGTGCTGCTCATTATAGCTCCTCCGGGACCCACAATGATGAAGAAGCCAACATCTAAGAGGGAGACAGAGTTCTGCTGGGTTTCCCTAGTAACTAAGAGCTCCTGCTGAGAAGTGACACATGAGTCTTTAATGCACAACTCAAGCCAGAACTGGTACAAAGGACCGCCTAACCCCAACAGGCAGAGAAAAAAACAAACCCATGTGTTTAGAAGAAGAAAAACCAAGAATATTTGACAAACAGCACAAATACCAGAAGTATCTCCTACCTCTTCTCATTTGCCTGAAATTATGTCTGGAATCCCAATGTTCATTGCTTCCACTGAAGGTATTACTTTCCATAAGTATAAATTGCTATAAGAGAAATGTTAATGGCTATAAGATTAAAAGCCATTCTTTTTAATCTTTAGTTTATGACACTTGCTGAGGTAGGAATAGAAGTGTTTCAATAATACTCATCCAAACCAAAGATTATTTTAAAGTCAAATTATATACCTTTAGGCATGGATTTTAGTTAATAATAGAGGGTTCCATAAATTGGTTATACACCTGGCTATAGTTTATTACAGCTAAAGGATACTGATTAATATTGGCCAAGGGAAGAGGAACATAGGGCAGGGTCCAGGAATATTCTAAATGTGGAGTTTCCAGTTGTCCTCTTAGAGTGGATTCATGGGCATCTTTACTTTTCTAGTATCACTGTGTGACAATAATCATGGAGCAATGCCAACTAAGGAATCTTCACCCAAGTCTTGGTGTCTAGAGACTTTACTGGGGCTCCATCACTGAGGTATGGTTAATTGTCCACATGGCTCATCTCAGTCTCCAGCTACTCTAAAGGTCAAGCTGAAAGAGTGACCCAAAGCTCTTACCCCAAATCACTTTCTTAGACTGCCTGGTATGACCAAACCCCACTCTCAATCGTATTGCTACACTCACATCAAGGAATGACATTCCAAGGGTTTAGAGATTACCTAACAGGGGTCAAAGGCAAAGGCCAAGGGATGCCTGGGTGGCTCAGTAGGTTAGGCATCTGACTCTTGATTTCGGCTCAGGTCATGATCTCACAGTTCTTGAGATGGAGCCCTGTGTCAGGCTCCAAGCTGTCATTGTAGAGCCTGCTTGGAATTCTCTCTCTCCCTCTCTCTGTGCCCCTCCCTCAGTCTCTCTCTCTTTCTCTCTGTCTCTCAAAAATAAATAAATAAGCTTAAAAAAAAAACAAGGCAAAGGCCAAAGCTCTCCATGTGTAAGGTTAAATGCACATGCACACACATACACACACACAAATATACATACACAGAGAGCTATACCCAAATCTCTCACACTGAAGCCCATTCAGAAGTCATATATTGTCCACTGGCAGAAAAAATTGAACAAAAGCAAAATGCTGTTTATTGTAGCCTCTGACAACAACTTCTGTAAATGCTACCTTTCATTGGGAGGATTTTGGAAAGAAACAACAATTATTCCAACTGTTTCAAGAACACATTGTGCAATCTATCTACAAAGTAAAAATGAGGATATTAGTATCCTTAAAATGAATGAGCTTAATTAAGAGTTTATCACTATTTGAAAGAAGCTGGAAAACTCAGCCTTACATACTCTCCTTTCTGTTGACCTAACTAACTTGTTCTCTGGAGACCTCTAGATTCACTCTGAAGTTTAGGGCACGTCACTGCTGATGAACAAATTAATGGTATAGAGGAATCAAAATCAAAATTAGTATGGAATTAGTATCCTACTGCTCTCTTCAGGGAAAACGAAATTTATTAGGAGATGTCTGGATGAGAGAGAATCAACTCTGACAATAAATTTGGTTTTCTTTTTTGACAACTTTTATATAATATTGTTTTAATTAACCCCGGGCTATATCAAAAGCATAACATCTCGGCCCTTACCAAATAATTATTAACTATGATCACTGCAGTATTTATGGTCTTTAAGAAATAAAAGTTTGATACAAAAGAGAGTCTAATCCATGAAATTGGATTGATTACCCTTTAAATTGATTTTATTTATGTTCACCTGGTAGAGACTCTTGGAGAAGTGGGGGGGGGGACTGTTACATTTTAATGCAGCTCACTTTAGGGAATCAAAGGAAAGAATATTCATCTAAATGGGCTTCAGAAAATAGTGATAGAAAGAGCCAATATAATAAGGAAGTACCCACTCAAAAATAATCAACACTTAGCCAAAGTTTATATTGTCCATAGCACTTTGGAATTACTATTGTTGTTGTTGTTGTTGTTATTATTATTATTATATTTATTTATTTTTGAGAGAGAGACAGAGCATGAGCAGGAGAGGGGCAAAGAGGGAGGGAGACACAGAGTCTGAAGCAGCTCCAGGCTGTGAGCTGTCAGCACAGAGCTGGACACAGGGCTGAAACTCACGAGCCATGAGATCATGACCTAAGGCTGAAGTCATCTGCTTAACCAACTGAGCCACCCAGGCACCCCTATGATTATGCTTATGATTATGATTAATTACTTTTATAGCATGTCATACCAGGGAAACTTCCCAGAAAAAAAAAAAAACAGACTTGGAGAAAGGGATATCATGGGACAACAAAAAATTCAAATGTACATATTACTAGAATCTGTTTCCCGTCAGTGTCTCTCTCTCTGATTTTTTCTAATACATTTTTTATGTGTGTTCCTTATGAAAATTAAGGAAATGTTTATTTTCCAATTGATTTATTCTGAGCATTATAAACAGGTTGTCTCAAAGTTGAGTTGACATAATTAATATTTGAGAAAGACCATTTAAAATATTTGGAAAATCTAGGGTGCCTGGGTGGCTCAGTCGGTTAAGCATCCCACTCCTGGTTACATCTCAGGTTTTGATCTCATGGGTTCCTGAGATCGAGCCCTGCATCAGGCTCCATGCTGACAGTGAGGAGCCTGCTTAAGATTCTCTCTCCCTCCCCCTCTCTCTCTCTCCCCCTCCCCTGCTCATGCTCTCTCTCCCTCTCTCTCTGCCTCTCCTGTACACACACACACTATCTCTCTCAAAATAAATAAATGACCTTAATAAATATTTAAAGTATGTGAGAAACACATGGTTTTAGGACCAGGTGGTCTAAGACATACTGAATAATCACAAAGCAGGGGAGGTTAGCAAATTATAATCTAACATCGTAACCCCAGGCTTGATTATGTTTGAAGCAAAAATCAAACAATATGTTTGCCTTTCCAGCAAACCCGCTGTTGGAGATATTGTCAAATTTGATATTTAAAATCCTCTGTATAAAGTAAATGAAATGTAAAGTAGATCCTTTTAGAATGTAAAGCCAAGGAATGGTTTGCTCTTCTAAAGCAAACACTTATAAAATACACTTATCTGGTGTATTTTACCAGATAAGAAAATTCTCTAGCAAGTTATGTTTCTCCATGTTGGTTACCAGGAAACTTTGAGCCAAAAATGCTCTCTTCCCAATCTCTTGGTGGTTGTCTTTCTCCCCAAGGGGGAAGGTGGCCTCCAGCAACACAAGGAAATCCACACTTTCTGTACTTAAATCTTAAAATAGGCTCTGGAGATAGGAAGAGAACAATGACTGCACAGTGCTGACATGATCTCATGACCACTGCTATTCCCGTGGTTCACCATGCTTAAGCCTGGATGTGCTGGGTATTTCAATGACAAGAGTTAACTAAATGCTCAGAGAGAGCAAGGAGAAAAGAAAACATCATCAATTTCTCTTGTTTCAGCTTCTACCAAAATATGTTGGCTCCCAAGGTCTCGGAACCCTGCTCCCATTGGGCATCCTACACAGAGAAGGAGAAGATGACCCCTCACTCAGATGCTTCGTTTCCTGGTGAAATTTAGCATCTTCTGGAACTTCTCTTATACGTTTCCCCCCTCCATGTTTTCTTGACTTCAGTCCTTATTTTTAGCTTCCATATGTGTGTTTATATTCTAAATTGTTTCAAATTACCTCTCAAAGTAAAGAGAGACCAAAAAGACAAGTAAATCAACACAAAAATTGAGAGCTGGGCTAATTTATAATGCTAATGAATGCTTCCTGAGGGACTGAAGGCCTAGTTTTGGATCAGATTGGCAGAGCATGTAAATACCTTATGGGTTGTAAAATTCGACAGGCCCTAGGAGATTTGGTAGAAAACAGCACACCATTCACACTCCTTCTCCATATTAAACAATGTAAAATTATTTTTGTATCTCTGTGAAATAGCAATTCAAAGCAAGGGTAAACTTGGTCTGTTTTCTACTTCAATTTTCTTGCTTTCCTTAATCGTGACATGTATTTACTCCCTCTTATAACCAGTTTTTCTGTTTTAGGTCATCTGTTTGCAAGCAGACAAGGGGAGATAGGACACACACCGCCAGAAAAATGAGTCATGCACGTAAATCATTCTGCAAGGGGGAAAGCCTGAGGTTTTGTGCTGTTACTCATGCAATGGGGCCAAAAAAATTCTATATATTTACCATCTTCCCATATATATTAGCACTATTTCCTTCCGATAACCTCTTCCGATCCTGTTCTCTCCCTGCAAAGAGCTGGGTGACGGCATGGCATTGCTCAGTGGAAGATTTTCTCTTTCCCATTGTATTTGACAATTGCTACATGGTAAATGGAATGACAAAATGGCAAGGTGATAAACAAAGCTATAATCCCATCTGTTCCTATGGAATTTGAACCTCGCATTTGGCGGGATGCAATACAACTACGATCTGATACTTATTGTATCAGGCTGCACTTGTCCTCTGGACTCTTACTCATAATGAGCCATACATTCTGTTTCGGCTTCAGTTACCGATACATCATGATTTGCTACAAATGCTGCATTTTCCCCAAAGAGAAGGGAAAGGGGATTGATAAATAAGTCCCATTGCCCTCATTCAGAACAAATGAGAATGCAGGACACAGGGAAGAATGGTCAATTCCAATGTGTTTGATGTGATTCTTTACATAAGTGTTTAAAGATACCATCCAAAAAAGAAATAAAATTTTAAATGCATATGCATAGTATGCATATTCTCAAAATAAATTCTATTAAAAAATTCAGATTACTTATATATATACATATATATATTTAATATTTAATATATGAGTTCTGCAGTATGAGTTCTGTAAAATCTGAATTTCTTCAATGCATGTCACTTTAAAACTATATATGTGTTTCCATGTAAGCCAAGTATGTATTTGTTTATATACAGAAATACGTGTGTGGATACATACGTATATATCCAACTACCTATATATATGAGTATGTATATAATGTATCCACATGCATGCACACACACATACATACAACTATAATGCCTGATTGCATTTGAGAATCATAAGCACAGGCTGATGATATAAAATTCCAGCTTTCATTAAATTCACTCCATTTACTCATTACTCATCCAACAACTAACCTACTTAACAAATATTTATTAAGCTTTTTGTGCAAACCATTAGGCTCCTTGATGGACTTTTAAATGATTAAGACTGATGCTTGCCCAAAAAGAGGTTACAATCCATTAAAGGAGATAAGACAATTTACAAACAACTACTATGGAAGTGAGAATGATTAAGAATGACTGACTGGTGTGGATGGAGAACTTTTCTTTCAAATAAATGGAATTTGGAAAATTATGGAGGATGTGTGACCTAAACTAGGACAGTTAAACAAGTACCGTTCCAGACGTTAAATGAAAATTTGAAACATTTAATTCGAGTAAGCGACAAGGAATACAAAGCAAGCAAAGAAATTTTGGTTGAACCTGAGAGTCATCGAACTTGGTACAATGTCAGCTATATTTTTAGGCATGATTATGATGAAGCTGGACGAGGGAGTCAGATTCGGATGGTAGAGGATCCTAAACGTAGGACCGAAAGGCTGTCTTCGGTTAATATGCACGAGGGAGTCATTGAAGCCTTCAGATCACTAAGTGAAACAAACAGCTCACGCGGCAAGCTTTATCCAGTGGCGGCATGAACCACAGATTGGTGTAAGAAGACAACAAACAGGAAGCTTGTATCAGAGGTCACGTGGAAGTGATAAGAGGTTGGATAAGAGTGCTGAAATGTAAAGAGGCAACCTGTGCGTGTCTGCATATGTGCCAAACACACACACGCAATGCATTTGGCATCGGGTTCTATTACAGATCTAAGGGACAGATGGCTTTTCTGATATTAGAGGCTTACGAGAAATAAAAATTAAATTATTCTAAGATTCCTGCCTGGGCAACTGAAAATACAGTAATGCCATGAACAGATGTTGTATAGGGACATCAGGCGGAGAATAGTTCTAGAAAAAGGAGGGAAAAGATACAAAAATGCTGATTCGAAGGGGTACATGCAGCCCAATGTCGATAGCAGCACTATCGACAATAGCCAAAGTATGGAAAGGGCCCAAATGTCCGTCAACTGATGAATGGATGAAGAAGATGTGGTATATATGTATACAATGGAAAATCACTCGGCCATCAAAAAGAATGAAATCTTGCCATTTGCAACAATGTGGACAGAACTAGGGGGTATCATGCTAAGCGAAATGAGTCTGTCAGGGAAAGATAAATAACATATGATTTCACTCATATGTGGAATTTAAGAAACACAACAGATGAACATAGAGGAAGGGAAGCAAACATAATATAAAAACAGGGAGGGAGACAAACCATAAGAGACTCTTAAATACAGAGAACAAATTGGGGGTTGCCGGAGGGGTGTTGGGTGAGGGATGGGCTAAGTGGGGGATGGGCAGTAAGGAGGGCCCTTGTTGGGATGAGCACAGGGTGTTGTATGCAAGTGATGAATCACTAAATTCCACTCCTGAAAACATATTACCCTATATGGTAACTAACTTGGATTTAAATAAAATTAAAAAGTAAAAATAAAAGTAAAATTTTAAAAAGAAGAAAAGATAAAGGAGGGAAGTTCTATCTGGACTTAAGAATGGAAATCTTATTTACTTAGCAGTCCCTTTTGCTTTATTAAAAATGCTGAGGCAGGGCACAATACCTATTCTATGGAGGAAAACTCTTATTTTCCCTTGGATGTGCTTCTTTCAACAATTCTTACCTTCACCCTGAAACTGCTGATAATTGGATGTGATCCACTGACACCTGTCATCTACTGTTTTTTACGTTTTGCACCATTCCTCCGCTGAAACCCCCAGCAAGCTCCAGTGCATGAACGTTTTACAGTTTCACACGAGGCAAAGAACTTACAAAGATGATAAAACCAGACAGCTGGGAGAGGCCCCAGGATGATTCCTCCAGCATCCCACCCCATTTCACAGTTGGCCCTCGTCTTACTTTTATTTGTCCGATATTTCTCTTCCCTATCATGCTGCATCTGAATCTACTAATGAGGCCCTTTTGTACCTTTGGGGGCCGCTATGCTCCCGAGCCAATCTTGTAGGGCACAAGAAGCATAATAATAGCGGTAGTCTGTCCAGTGTGCCAACATGTGATCGGGACTGATGTTCAAACTCTCCCTGACCCTTCCGCCTCCCCCTTCTGCTTAGAAAGACCCTTGGGACTTCATGGTGTCTGCTTGAATGATCCAGGATTATCTTCCCTTCTCAAGACACTCCGCTTAATCACCCCCGCAAAGTCCTTTTTCCCACACACGATCATAGTTTTGGGGATTAAGACATGGACATCTTTCAGGTGGAGGTTGGGGCATTATTCTGCCTGCCCCTTAAAATCCCTAGTGGTCGAGCCCAGCAATCTGCACTTTCAGGGGCTCTTCAGGTTAAGTTTATGCAAGTGTGGAGGCCTAAGGATTGTTTAAAGTTCTGAACAATCAAAAGATTTTGAAGCTAGACTTGTGGTCTCTATGGCAAATATAATTCTTTCTAAAGTGTGGTAGGTTTCCTAACTGTGTGCTTCCAATCAGTCCCATGTGCCATTATCCATGATCAAATTACTTTTCTAGAAATATATATTATGTCTTCATTCTTCTATTTATTCCTCACGCTATCTCTGCCTCTCTGGCTTGCTTCTTAACAGCGGTGATCTCAAAGGCATCTGAACAGGCTGGGCAAAGCAGGAAGGGGCCTTAACTCCCACTGCTTGGGAATTAGGAGCATTTGGTTTTCCAACTATAAAACCCCCAATATCCCAACTTTCCATTCTCCCTTCTATATTTGTCCGTAAACCCGTGATTTTTTCCTGGAGCTCACCTTCTGTGAAAGATCTAAGCAAAGGCAGGAAATAAAGTCACTATAATAACACTTCCCAAATGGTTCTCCCAGAGCTATAGGCAGTCACAAGGTCTGCCTGTAAGTTAGGACGGTGGGTGTTTTACTAAATGTGGGACTAAGCTTTGTCAACTTCTCAGAGTATAGTATGTATCATATGACAGTTCCAGCCATCCAACAATAAGGCCAGCGTCTCCTATCACATTTAGCACAGCATCCTACTTCAGGATGCCTCTTTCTATATTAGAGTGCAGGAGCAAATAGACCTAAAATATGTGTATAGCTCATTGCAATAGAAATGTTTTGCTTTATGATAGGCTGATGCATGTGTTCCTGGTGATGCGTGGTTTTCCCCCAGATGGTGATTTAGAGACCTATGTTCTGTCCACCTGGTGACCCCAGCATCCTTACAGTTCTCACTCATCCTGAAGCACATCCAACCAGTAGAAGGAGAAGACAGCAAGGGAAGGATACAAAAAAAAAAATGACACCGATCATTTCCACTTACATCCCATCGGACAGAGCTCAGTGACATGAGTTATACGGCACATCCAATTTCAGTTAAATCAGGGAAATGTAATCAATCCACTCTTAGAGGAAGAAAAAGTAAATTTGTTTTGTTTCTGGTAAACAGCTAACAGTCTCTATTGTACCAGCAAATGATTATTTATATGCCTTCATTTAGGTTATTTGTTGTCACTTGAAAATAAATAGAAAACTTGCTTCAGCCCATGTAAAACTATTTGCATATATCGCACATAGCCTGAGACACATGAAAAAAAAATTAGCCAAGTCTAATCTAATAATTTTTTTAAGAATTTGGGTCAGACTCTCGCTTCTAGAAATGTAAGGAAGAAAAGAGCTTTCTCATCTGGTCTTCAGAAACCTTATTCCCGTAGTCCCACCCCCCACCACACCCCATAAACTGGCACACTATGGATGGCCACTCCCAGAAGAACCCCGTGAAGTGTGCTACTGCACAGAGTTCCCTGAACTACCAGAACCATTAAACAACTGGCAAGATATCTCTAATTAGAAAGGGTCATTCCAGTCTACCCTGCTTCTTACTCTTCCCTTTGCAATGGTCCCAGGTGTCCTGGGGGGTCTAGTACAGATTTAGGAATCGGAAATATGCTTGGGGTCCTGTCTCATCTCAGCATTTATCCTCTGTCAAACCTTACTGAATTACTTGTTTCTTTTCACACCCCGTTAGTTTCTCACACCTGCTATAACAAATTATCACCAAAGTGGTGGCTTAAAACAAAACGGAATTTATTCTCTCGTGCTTCTGGAAGGCAGAAGTTGGAAATAAGTACCACTGGCTGAAATTGAAGTTTTGGAAGTGCCACACTGCATACTCCTAGAAGCCCTAGGAAAGAATCTGTTCCTTATTTCTTCCGGTTCTAGTGGCTTCCAGCATCCCTTGTCTTATGCCACATCCTTCCATTTTTAAAATCTCTCTGCTCTGACTTCACATCACCTCCCTTTCTCTGTGTAGTGGGATCTCTGCTTCTCTGTTAGGAGGCCACTTAAAATGGCATTTAGGAGCCACCCAGGTAATCCAGGATAATCTCCTTATCTCTGTTTTAAGAACCTTATCTGAATTTCGTCTTCACAGACATTTTTCCAAATAAGGTAACATTTATAGGTTCCAGGGATTAGGAATTGACACTTCAAGGGGATCATTTTTCATCCTGCCAGTTATTATCTTTCCTCCAAAGATTCACCTCCATTTCTAATGCAAAATGTATTCACCCAATGCCAGCATCCCTCATAGTCTCTGACCATTATAGTATCAACCCAAGTCTAAAATCTCATCCAACTGCCATCAGCTCCAAAATCTCAAATATCATCTAAATCATTAAACCAAATATAGGTGAGACTCTGGGTGTGATCCACCACAGGATAAAATTGTTCTCTATCTGCGGATGTCGGAAGCTAGAAAACAAGTTTTTTATTCCCAAAATCCAAGAGTGGAACATGTGTTGCACAACAGTTCTATTCCCATTCAAAAAGGGAGAAAATGGAAGGAAGAAATGAGTCATCAGTCCCAAGCAATTTGAAAATCCAGTAGGGAAAGCACCATTAGGTGTCAAGTCCCAGGGAAAATCTTCTGCCCTCTGATCCTTCTGCCCTCTCTACCAACAGCTCCACCATCTGGGCTCAAGACTTCGCCTTAGGAAGTTGCCCCTTTTTTTTGATGTATATACAGCACATGTTTGCAGCAGAATTATTTTATAAACCTGCTTCATGCCTATAAAATTTTAGAATCTGGACAGTCTTCTTTTAATTCATCTTGTCCCTGCCTTAATCAATCCAAATGTTTCCAATGAGGTAACATTTCCAAAAGCCTTGAGCTTCTGCTGTGTATGTCATGAGAATTTACCCCATTACACAAGAGGGTCCTCCACAGATCCTTCATGGATAATCACATCTCTATTCCTGGCTTTTGCTGAGGTTGTTGATTGAGCCCATGAGTCACATACCTAATACCTTCATCACGCAAAACGTTGTCCAGCCAAATCCTTGGCCTTCCCTCCAGAGCATGCTTTCCTAACAGTGAAGCACCTAATATTAGCATTTTCTGCACTCTGCATAGGTACGGAATTTTAATATCAGCAGGTGATGGTTACTTTTTGTCTGACGATCCTTTTCTATCACACTTTATTGTAAGAAGCAAGAAGAAACAAAGAAGTACCTTCAACGCTTTGCTTGAAAATCTTCCCAGCTGAATATCCAAGTTCATCACTCACACGTTCTGTTTTCCACACAACCATAGGACACAATTCAGCTGGGCTTTTGGCCGCAATGTAACAGTTTCAAATAACAATTTCCTCGTTTCCTTCTGAATTTATTCAAGGTCTCTAGACTTTTCAGTCAGGTCTGTCATTCCTATTTCTTTTCCTGTGATCTGCTCACTACCCAATTCTGAAGACCACATTTTTTGGTAGTTGATACAGCAGTATGCCAGTTCCTAGCACCAAATCTGTTGTATGCTTTTTTTCCCCCTGTGGCCTCTGTAACAAATTACTACACATTTGGTGGCTTAAAAGAACAGAAAATTTCTCTCTCATAGTCTCAGAGGCTGGGAATCCAAAATAAGTATCACTGAGCCTATCACTGGTCGGCAAGACCACATTCCCTCTGGAGGATCTAAGGGAAAATCATACCCTGCTTCTTCCAGCTTCTAGGGGCTGTTAGCATTTGTCATGTCTCTCCAATTTCTGCCTCTGTCTTCATATGACCTTCTCCTCTTCTGTCTGTAAAATCTAACCTGCCTTTTGCTTCTAAGGACACTTGTGTTGGCATTAGGGCCCATCCTCAATCCAAAGTAATCTCCCCATCTCAGTATCTTTCATTAGTCACATCTGGAAAGATCCCTTTTTCCAAATAAGGTAACATTTACAGATTTCAAGGATTAGGACCTGATAACTTTGAGAGTACCATTTTCAATCTCCTACATACATGCCCAATGTTGAATTTTTTGCTTCAGAGAAACATAAACACAAGAGGCTGGGGTAGACCAGTTGGCGTGTTAGGCATGGGCTGTGTTTGCTAATCAAACTGTCTCCATGTCTCCACTTTAATCTCTCCCCAGTGACTGGATAAAAAGCAAGAAGAAATTGGTCTTCTTTCCCCTTTTTGCTTATGCATCATAAAAGCAAAAAATAGATAAGAGAATTTTAGATAGAACCAAATTATATTGGAGATTTACCTTAGTTTTTACTTGAGCGTTTACTCAAAAGAGTTGAGGATACCATTGAAGGTAAACGCCACCAGTAAGACACATGCTGTCTGGTATAACTCACCTGTTATAATCTCAAACAGTGACTGGCTTTCATTTTCAGTTGAGAATCATAGACTCCCAGAGCCAAAAGCAGTCTCTGAGATCATCAATTCTAATTGCTTTCCTTTATAGATGAAAAAACTAGGTCCAGAAGGCAGGAGTTTCTTGCTAAAGTCACAGTAGCTAGCTTGCAGAATTACGCTATTGTTCCTTTTTGCCTCCTTGTAGCATCCTGACCTTTCAGAACTATGGCTATGATTGCTTTCTTTATTGTTTTGCAGGTTGGCAGTGTACCACTCTAATCATCCCTAATATAGAAAGGTCTAGATGTTGCCCTCTGAATTCTCTATTCACATTTAGACGTAGAATAATAACTCTCCCCCAGAATCCACTTCAAATATGTGGAGGCAATGTAGACAGAGAAGATAAAGAAAAAGGCAGGAGGAATATAAAGAAAGTCACTACCACAAGAAACAATATCTGGCCAGTGGGACCACCATTACCTCTTTAATAAGCCTAAATTTTATTTTATTTTATTTTATTTTATTTTATTTTATTTTATTTTATTTTATATTTTATTTTTATATTTCAAGTTGTTATTTAAATTCTACTTAGTTAACATATAGTGTAATATTAGATTCAGGAGTAGAACTTAGCGATTCATCATTTACATATAACACCCAGTGCTTATCACAAGTGCCCTCCTTAATGCCCATCACCCATTGACCCATTCCCCCACCAGCAACCCTCCAGCAACCCTCAGTTTGTTCTCCATAGTTAAGAGTCTGTTTTTATGGTTTGCCTTTCTCTCTTTTCTCCCCCTTTGTTCATCTGTTTTGTTTCTTAAATCCTACATATGAGTGAAATCTGAAGTCTTTCTTTGACTTACTTTTTTTAAAACTTTTAATCTTTACTTATTTTTGAGAGAAAGACAGAGTGTGAGCGGGGGAGGAGCAGAGAGAGATGGAGACATAGAATCCAAAGCAGGCTCCAGACTCTGAGCTGTCAGCACAGAGTCCGACGTGGGGCTCGAACTCACGAAAAACAAGATCATGACCTGAGCCAAAGTCGGACACTTAACCATAATCAACTGAGCCACCCAGGCATTCCTTCTTTGACTTATTTTGAATAAGTGTAAATTTTAAAATAATGTTAAAGTGAATAAAGTGACAAGTAACTCAACTTTGAAAATTAAAAAAGAATTTAAAATATTACCTAGCATAGGGGTACCTGGGTGGCTCAGTCAGTGAAGCCTCCAACTCTTGATTTTGGCTCAGGTCATGATCTCAGGAATCGTGAAATGGAGCCCTGAGTCGGGGTCTCTGCTGACAGCATGGAGTCTGCTTCTGATTCTCTCTCTCCCTCTTTCTCTCTCAAAATAAATAAAGTTTAAAAAATATATTACCTAGTATGGAGAGTATAATGCTAAGTGAAATAAGCAAAGGGGAAAAACAAGAGAGAAAGAGAAACAAACCAAGAAACAGACTTGTAACTACAGAGAACAAACTGATGGTCACCAGAGGGGAGTGGCTGGGGGATGGGTGAAATAGGTGATGGGGATTAAGGAGGGCACTTGTGATGAGTACATATTATTGTATGGAAGTGGTGAATATTGTACACTTGCAGCTAATATAACACTGTATGTTCACTAACTGGAATTAAAATAAAAACTTTAAAAAATAAAATAAAATATTAAAATAAAATAGAATAAAGTAGAATAGAATAACAGTCTTTAAAATCATTCTCTGAAGTCCTTACAGAATTCAATATGTTATTCTATATTTAGAGAGAAGCATTATCTGTGAGGCTTTCTTCAGAAAATACAAAGGAGAATTAAGGATATATCAAAAACAGAAACATAACAATCCATGACAAGGTTTATCTCCTTCCCCGCTGTTTACATGCTAGCAACCTATTCAAGCGTCAAAAATACGAATCAATTCATCTCAGCAGTTAAAACAATTTGAAATTATCACCACGGTTCTGGAAAATAAGCGAATGAATGATATGCCATGTTTTCTATGTAAGCATTCCAAGGAAAGCCACTTTAACTCTGGTGTGTGGCAGAGCATTGCTAAACCCAGGCTCTAGATTTATCTCTCATTGGACATGACCTAGAGTTGCTTTGAGAATTCTATAGGATTGATTTTATATTTTGGACATACCTTTATTGAGTGTCAAGCTATTTATGGTTTCAGACCATAAGAGTGAACTTGTATATTCCCAAAGAAATAAATAGAATGAAGTCTGAAATTATGGCAAGTGACTTTAGTCTACCTGTCCATGCAGGGGGTGACAGAAATGCCACATTGGAGAAGAAAAGAGAGAGGCATTTTTGTGAGTGCCTAATATATTATGTGCCAAGCACCATGTTAAGAATTTATTTTATCTCTATAACTCCCTTTTCCATCCCCTTCCTACTCCATCAGTGGAATGACCATTAGGATACCTTTTCCTAGTCCACCTTTCCCACTGTAGAAGTGAGATCTCAGTGATTTTCTTGCCCTATTGAGATATCAGTTTCCTCGTCTTGTTAAATAAAGGATTTGGACTGAGCCATTGCTAAGGTCTCTTTCAGCATGTATGACCTTCAGGGTCTTCCACAAACTACTGGGCCACAGCACAAGTCCCTGTTGTTTCAGTAAATTCCTCCCCAAAATTAGAGATTTACAGTACATCCATTCCTGCAAAGATGGGGCTATGGGTTATAAACCTGAATAGGAGAATCATTCCTATTCAGAAGTAGCTTCTACTAAGACATATTTTGAAAAAAGTTACTTCCTACGCCCTTTGTTAAATTGCTTTGTGACCCCCAAACAGACAGAATATAGCATAATTTGTGTGATGTCAGTGATACAGATAATTATTTAATGTATTGTTGTATGTTCCTATCCACCATTCATTTTCTCCTATAAGGAAAATGCATCCAAGATACTAATAGCATTATTAATAATCATGACCTAGTTATAATAATAAAATATTACACCCAAGAATGGCAGAATACATATTTTAAGTGCACATGGAACATATACCAAAATTCATCATATGCTGGGCTATAAACAATTATCTGTATGACCTCATTCATACAGAACATGGTTTCAATTATATACATATAATTAAGCTGGAAATAAGCAACAATAGGTTATAAGAAAGCTCTGATATTTGGAATTTAGGCATCTATTTCTATATATTTATGAATGAGAGATAAATCAGTGAATGATTTCAATATGACAGAACTTGTATGATATAGCTATGCATTCTATAAAGAGAATATTTAGAGCTTGAAATGTATATAATAGAAACATAAAAGGAAGTATAGTCAATCATTCAAGCATGCATTTCAAGAAGCAAGAATGTAGATCAAAGAAATAACAGATATGGGGCACTTGGGTGGCTCAGTCCGTTGAGCATCCGACTTTGGCTCAGGTCAAGATCTCATGGTAGGTGAGCTCAAGCCCAGCATCCGGCTCTGTGCTGATAGCTCAAAGCCTGGAGCCTCTCTCTCCCTCTGCCCCTCCCCTGCTCACCTGCTCACTCTCCAAGTGAATGAATGAATGAATGAATAAATAAATACATAAATGAAAATGTTTAAAAAACTACACTGGTATAAGATTGGAAGTTGGTCTACCCTTGATAAGAAATTGTCAACAAAGTTTTGTTTTTGTTTTTTTGCCTTGAAAAAAAACCAGTTTCTATGCTTTGCCTTTATCACGTCTTTGATTACTTACGAAAACTGAATCTTCTTAATACTGAAAAAGCCAAGTTTAGCTAACAACTAAACAAGTATATAAACCTCTGCAGCATCTCTTATTGCCACAATAAAACCTTCTGGTATTTTTTTGACAGAGTTCCCCAAATTCAAAGTCTAAATGAAGTCTTCTTGACTAAATAGGCTTGTTTATTTGGTATGGGAAGTGTTATCAACTGAGCAGTAATAAACCTTCTTAGGCTACGTTGTATGGGAAAGTGCTATGACTCATATAGAAATTATATGAAGTCTCTAAAGTTCTAATATCTCCTGGCATAATGTCATCACTTGTATTTCTGATTATTGAGATGTCGTAAGTCACAAAAATACTATAGCCAGCAAGGAATATAAGGTGTCAAAGAAAGGGCTGATGTGGATTAATACCTCAGGTGTCATCAAAGTAAATATTAAGAAAATCTTGAATCAAGGGGCACCTGTGTGGCTCAGTCAGTTAAGCATCCAACTCTTGGTTTCAACCAAGGTCATGATCTCACAGTTCATAGGTTCAAGCCCCACATAAGGCTCTATGCTGACAGTGCAGAGCCTGCTTGGAATTCTCTCTCTCTCCTTCTCTCTTTGCCCCTCCCTTGTTTTTTTTTTTTCTCTCTCTCTCTCTCTATCCCTCTCTCTCTCTCTTTCTCTCAAACTAAATAAATAAACTTAAAAAAAGAAAATAAAATCTCGAACCAAGCAGCTTGATTGCAAACCTTCAGCCAAAAAGGAGGATCCCCGACGAGGTCTTACAGGCTATCCAAAGGGCACTACACATCTCACATGGTTTCTCCCCTTTCTGGGGCCACTAATAATCCTGCTACTCTTACTACTTTTTGGACCTCATGTATTTAACTGTTGGCTGCAACTTGTGACCAAGCATATAGAGGCCATGAAATTACAAATGTAGTAACACAAGGGTACAAGCAGCTTGGGGCTAAACCTGGTAACAAACAAGCATATCTCAGACTATCTGGGAAAAGTTCTGTTCCCCTACTGCTCCCCATGACAACACCTGGGCCCAGCAAGAAGTTAATAGGTCCAGCACCTGGGTGGCTCAGTTGGTTAAACGTCCAACTCTTGATTTCTGCTCAGGTCATGATCTCCCGGTTGTGAGATGGAGCCCCGTGTTGGGCTCTGTGTGGAGCGTGGAGCCTGCTTGAGCTTCTCTGTCTCTCTCTGTCTCTCTCTCTCTCCCTCGGCCCCTCCCTCACTCACGTGCACACACACTCTCACATGCTCTCTCCTCTCTCAATAAATAAAAGAACAAAAAAAAGAATGAGGAGCAGTATAAAACCAGAGGAAACTCCTAGAAGCTTTTGCCTGTCAATCTTAACTTTTAGAAACTAACAGACCGCTAGTACAAAAAGAAACATTTGAGGAAGACACTGTGCAGATGATTCAGAAAGTGCCTTGCCCTTATTATAATGTTAGTATCTCCCTTTGGATATTCCTCCCAAGCCCCAGTAAAGGATCCTGCTTTCCCCTCATTTGGTGGAGTCACAGCTTTGGAACTTATTCCCTGTGATCTCCTTATTAGAACCAATGAATATGACTCTGTGAGGCAACTCCCCTGGTGTGGTCTCTGGAGCAGACCCATTCCGGTCCAGACAAAAAAGCAGTACAGGTAACGAACAGGAACAGGAAGTTTCCGTGAATTGCAAGGTAACTAACTGGGAAATGCTATAGACAAACTGATAATAGGGTTACCATCCATTAAAATCACCATCTAACATTTCCTAAATACATACATTCAGACTTTGCGATAGGAAAGAAAAGTACAATTGTCATTTTGTTGATTCTGCATGTCAATTAAAACTGTGGAATGAGGGGGATGCAGACGAATTTTACCACCATGAAATCCTTGCCCTCAGACAGGACAAGCAACGTAAAGAAGTACATACCTTTTTTTAAACATGCATTTTTTTGGTGGATCTGTTTAAAATATGAAAGCGAGCACAATAATTTTCCTTGACATTTAATTTTTTAAAGACCTTAGTCACTTTCCACAAATTGCACTATTTGAAGTATGAAATAAATTCACTTGAGTTTTACAATATTAAGAAATTAGAGGGGCACCTGGGTGGCTCAGTCGGTTGAGCAACCGACTTCAGCTCAGGTCATGATCTCATGGTTCTTGAGTTCGAGCCCCTTGTTGGGCTCTGTGCTGACAGCTCAGAGCCTGGAGTCTGCTTCAGATTCTGTGTCTCCCTCTCTCTCTTCCCCTCCCCCACTCATGCTCTGTCTCTCTCTGTCTCAGAAATAAATAAATACTAAAAAAGATTAGAGCTTAGCTAGAATTAACTTTATTACAAAAAAAACATAACTAATAAATATCAAAACAAAAGTAAAAGACTTTAACAATTAGAGTCTATTTCAATTGCACGGAAGTCAGTTCAGTGGGCATTGTCTATTTAAATATTTGATTTCCAAAAAAATGTGATCACTTATGTTTCATTGTTTTTAGTGAAAAAAATTAAAAATAATTCTTAGCAAAACTCAAATTGTTTTATTGGAAAGAATATTTTTCATATTAAGGAAAATCTGAATTCTGCATTATAAAGATAATCTTTCTTATTTATTTTACTTGAAAAAAATATTGCAAAGACAGCTTAGAGACAGGCTTTTAATTTAAATAGAAGCTGCCAGCCACTCACACTGGTTGAGCTCATTTGATCTACATTAGTGAGGTCGGTAATGAAAACAACAAATGTTAAAAGTAGGATGCATCATGCTAATTTAAGTGGGTTTTTTTTTAATGTTTATTTATTTTTGAGAGACAGAGAAAGACAGAGCATGAGCAGGGAAGGGGCAGAGAGAGAGAGAGACCCAGAATCCGAAGCAGGCTCCAGGCTCTGAGCTGTCAGCACAGAACCGGATACAGGGCTTGGACTCACGAACCGTGAGATCACGAACTGAGCCGAAGTCGTACTCTTAACCAGCAGAGCCACCTTGGCATCCCTAAGTGTTCTTTGAAGAGGGTGACAAACAGTCCCTAGTGTGCCTCCCCACATTCGCATCTTGCATCATCACCCTGTCCTGGAGTGTGAGGGGGACCTGTGATTGCTTCTAACTCATACAACTTGGCTAAAGTATTGGGATACCAGTCCTAGGATGAGGTTACATTTTATGTCAAGGTAATGAGATGTCACTCTCACAGTTATGCTTTTATATACACATCAGGCTCCACCAGGATAAGGAGAAGTTAGACTCCCATGCTGGCTATGAAAGCGTGGGCTGCCTCCCTGAGAGGGCCTATGGACAGAGCCATGTGGAAGGGGCTATGGAGGGCCTCCACTCCCTTTGGCCCAAAACCATCAAAACTGAACAAACAAATGCAGAATGGAGACAGAGGAGGGGACTTCAGTCCCACAGCCACAAGGAGGTGAACCCTGCCAAACCCCTGAATGAGATTAAGAGTAGACATTTCCCCTGCTGGGACTGCAGCCCGGACTGACATGTCAACAGTAGCTGGGTGCAAACATCACCCAGAGAGCCTCGCTAAGCTTCGCCAGACTTCCCACCCACAAACACCATGAGGCAATACACATATGTGTGCTTTACGCTGAGAAAGTAGAGGGAATTTGTGACATAGCAGTAGAAAACGAATACAAATAGTAATTGTATAAAGTTTTCATGTCAGTTTTAGGAGAAGTGACATTTTCGGACACTGTCTTCTCATGTATGAATATGGCATCTATTTCCATTTGTTCTGATCCTGTCTTATATTCTTCAGCAAGAGCATAAACATGTCCTTATAACTTTTCTATATTTTATGTTATGTATTTCTTCATTGAGGCTTGTATATTTTTGTTAAATTTATTTTTTTATTTACTTTATTTTTAAAATTTTCTAAGTTTTATTTTATTATTTATGTTAAAAGAGAGAGAGAGAGGGAGAACAAGCAGGGGAGGGCAGAGGGAAGGAGAGACAGAATCCCAGGCAGGCTCCACACCATCAGGGCAGAACCCAATGTGGGGCTCGAACTCACAAACCAGGAGATCATGACCCGAGCCAAGATCAAGAGTCGGATGTTTAACCAACTGTGCCACCCAGGCACCCCAAATTTATTTTTAATTGTATTATGATCGTTATCACTATTATGGAAAAATATTTTCACAGTTTTAGTTCCAGGTGAATTAGTATTCTCAGTGTACTAATAGAGAAAATGTATTTGATTTGTGTACTTATCTCGCATTCAGGCATCTTATCAAATTCCTTTTCTAACCTACTTGATTGTGAATATTGTCTTCTGGATTTTTAAAGATGCAACCATTTCATCAACAAAAGTGATAATTTTATTCCTTCTTTTACAGTATTTTTTTTCCTTTCTTATTGGATCCCTCTTACAGTAACCCAGATGCCGACCCAGTAGCTTCTAGCAATGATCTTACAGTATAAACTCCTCTAAATTCACTTTATATTCTTTCAGCTTTTTCTGTTTTATTTTGTTATAGTAGGAGGACTGGTTTGCTTCCCAAAGCTGCCTTTGTCCCTGCATTACTATTCCCAGTGATGACTTTAAATGTCAGAAGACTTTTTTGAAGCATATAGAAACCATGTAATATTTCTGGAATCAAAGTTATATTAGAGTTTGACATTCCCTTTCTACTGTATGCTATGTAAAATGTGGCAATGTTGAATATAATACATAATACGGGGTATATGCACATAGATGAAGCAAGTGAATCTGGGAACAACGAGGATTTTGTTTCAGAATCCAAAACAGGAAAGTACTAGGAGAACAGAAAATACTAATTCTCAACAATCAAAATGATTGAACCAGTGATGATTCAATGATAGGTAACAGTATAGTGTCTGATGTGAAATTTAATCAACTAATGATACAAGGTCATTAACGTGCTTACATAATTTTAAAGCACAGCTAACTCTCTGAAAAAACTTTTTCAGAACAAAACAACATCTTCTAGATTAAAGTCACATATTAGACCTCTAAAAGTGAAAAATAAACCAGAAAACAAAAACCTAATTTAAGCTTATACCATTTATAGCAAAACCAAGTAAAAATCATATGACCACCAAGGATTTTTAAAAAGCAACAAATTAAATGATTAATAATATTCTGGGAGCACCAGCGTGGCTCAGTCAGTTGAACGTCCAACTTTGCCTCAGGTGATAATATCATGGTTCTGGAGTCAGGTCCCACATGGGGCTCTCTGCTGACAGCACAGAGCCTGCTTGGGGTTCTTTGTGCCCCTCTCTCTGACTCTCCCCCACTCGCACTCTCTCCCTCTCTCTCCAAAATAAAAATAAAACATTAAAAAGAAAACATTTATAATAATATTCTGGGTGGGGGAACAGTCACCAGAAATATAAGAATGGGGTTCCCATTGAAGCCACTAGACTTAATGTAAAAAAAGAAAAAAATACACATGGCCTCCATTTCAAGGGGTTCAGTCCTCCCTCTTACATAAAGCAGAATGCTGAGACCAGCTTTGTGAAGAATGTGGACAGTTTCCTTGAGGCATAGTCCTAGGGACATTGGGTTTGAAAAAAGAAGAACAGAACAGGAGGCATTAGCCCACTGTGCTCCAGATAAATATTTTTCTTGCTTTAAATGAAGACAGAAGAACCCAGATTATTGACTGACTTCTACTCCATTCAGGGTCCCGGTGCACTGGAGAAATTTCTGTACAAGCGAATTACCATCCAAATTACCATTTATTTATTGTTATCATTTTGTTCCCAGTGCCTTACACAGCACCCAGCACCTAGCATCTATTGAACTGGATTAAATCAATTAGAGGTAAGTGACTCCATGACTTCAGGAGGTCTAGAAATAAATGTTCTCCTACCCCAGTACTCAACACACCTCAAAACACCTTCCCAGACTTGGTAACTTTTCTTCCATAACAACAAAGCAAGCTTAAAACGTAACCAGTGCTGGGAGTAGAATGCCAACAACCTAAATTTAAGTCTTGAAGTAAAAGTTTTCTTTAAAAAAACGTTTCTGTCAGTTGGTTAAGCCGTCAGCTCTTGATTTCAGCTTGGGTCATGATCTTACGGTTCAGGATCCTGCCCTGTGTTGGGCTCTGCACTGACAGCATGGAACCTGTTTGGGATTCTCTCTCTCCCTCTCTCTCTCTCTGCCCCACCCCAGCTTGAGTACATGCACACACTCTCTCTCAAAATAAATAAATAAACTTTAAATAAATAAATAAATAAATACATAAATAAATAAAGTTAAAAAAACTCTTGCCTAAAGGAGGAAAAAGATATTATCACTTGAATGTATTGAGATGAAGCCTAATCAAAGAGGAGACATTTCACATAGAATGAAGGTGGGGAGAGGATCCACTTCTGATACTCAAATGCCAAACTTTTAATTTTTTTTAACGTTTTCTTTTATATTTGAGAGAGAGAGAGAGCGCGCACGCAAGCAGGAGAGGGGCAGAGAGACAGAGAATCTGAAGCAGGCTCCAGGCTCCGAGCTGTCAGCACAGAGCCTGACGCAGGGCTCAAACTCACAAACCGTGAGATGGTGACCTGAGCTGAAGTTGGTCGCTTAACTTACTGAACCACCCAGGTGCCCCTTGAAGGCTAAGCCTTTAAAACTTTTTCTCTGAAGAAACTTTGGGTGGTTTTCAAAAATCTATCTGAAAGTAAGGATGAAAGCATCATCAGTTCAGTTTTTATGTATCTATTAAAACAATGCTACCTAGAAGCCTAAGTACAGAATTCCTTAAACCGAGAAAAGGTAGAGCTAATAAGAAATAATGCAAACACACACACACCATCCTAATATTTCAGAATGCCATGTCATCATATGACCACATGATGCGACAGTATGAAAATCACTTGGAGATTTGACAAGAATAGTTTACTGGCGGTTAGGGGACAGAGAGCAAGATAGAAGTAGATTAAAGAATGTATTTATGGGCATGAGGAAGTTAAGACAATGTGCACATAACTGTTCCGGGGGGAAATGGCAATAAAAGGCTGTATGGGTTACTGACGATCATGTAAATAATGGGAATATTTGGTAAGCTGGTAGGGAGTGGCATTTCCTACAGGAAACAAGGAGGAAAGTTTTATACTGTGGCTTACTGACAGAGAGTATCAGAGTTGTATAATTGTTTCAGAGTTGTTCTTTAAACATTTATTCAGAATTCTATGTGCTATGTATGCGCGTGCTTGTATACACATGGAGGGGTCACACTGAAGAAGACGCACATCCTGTCTTCATAAAAATTAAACTTTAGTGGAAGAGGAAAGACAGGAACATAAATCAGAATGGACTCGATAGAGAAAAAGAGAGTGGAAGAAAAACAAAAGAATCGGAAAATATCCAAAAATGGACAATTCAATCAATGAACACATCTCCATAATTAGTTCTGATAAGCTCATTTTGTTAACGCTGTTCTGATTTTTTAGGGACAAAAATGCCATCTTTGCTTAATTCATTGTTGTTTTGAAAAGGTAACGTTACATTTATTCTTATTCTGGTATGTTTTTAAATAACATGCCAACCTCTTTCAGTTCACTGTTAGGAACTTCCTGTCTGCTGTCTGGTGATGAACTTTTCACCATGTCATGACACCTGACGCTGCTCATGTCACTGTGTCTTACTAAACCTCAAAGCAAAAGTGTCATTCGTAACTTTTGCTGAATGACTGATGAGAGTTGATGGGACAAGTATTGGCTCATATTTTAGAGAACTTATTTTGAAATTTTTAAATAAAACTTATGGTCCATATGTATACAAATCACAGACCTGGGGTAGAAAGATGTATCATTTCAACCTAAGAATTCAATGGTTGTAACAGACCACATGCCCAAAGCCACCAAGTTGCCTGTGGGAGCTGGGGAAGGCTTAACACAAAAGGTCACACTTGATATGATTCTTGAAAATGTTATACTAGCCCCACACACTACAGTATTTTGACATCAGACATCTAGAAAAAGCAGGACTTTTCACTCAAAAGAGTCATTCATCTTTATATTGATCTCTCTCTCTCTCTCTATATATATATATATAAAACCAAAAGACAAAAATTATGTTTCACTTATTTAATTGACAAGATACTTAAATCATTCTAGAGAGATGTTTTATATGATCATATTTATTGTCTTTGCCATATTTGTTATAGATTTTCTAAAAAATGCAAATGAGGGGCACTTGGTGGCTCAGTTGTTTGAGAGGCTGACACTTAATTTCAGCCCAGGTTATGGTCCCAAGGTCATGGAAACAAGCCCCGCGTCGGGCTCTGCACTGAGCACTTAGCACTGAGCATGGAGCTTGCTTGAGATTTTCTTCCTCTGTCCCTTTGCCCCTGTCACCTGCTCTATCTCTCTGTAAAATAATAAATAAATTAGTTCAAAGGAAAAAATCATAATGAAAAGGAAAACTCAATGGTACAATCCAGTTTACAACATACTCATTTCTAATCATGTGTTTTATCAGGACACACATTGCCAACCATTAAAAGATAAACTGAGGGATTTTTCAATTTTCAAGAATTTATGCATGTATATATACATCTGTTGGAATTGGACACTGCCAAACCTGATGTGGGCCGGGTGTCTTCCACCAGCCGGGGTGAGGGGAGAGATTTTTATAGAGAACAGGTGGAAACAAAGGAAGGAAATTATTTCATTGTCTACAGCTTAAGTAGTTGCCTGACTTGAGAAAGCCTGCTTGGCTTATTGTGAGTGGTTGTGCTTACGTTTCTTTTCCTCTGATTCAAAGGTGCTCTCTCTGGTTTAGGTTCTGGTTTGCTTTCGCAGGGGATTAGAACCACCCCCAATTTAATGGCCTCTTGCTTGCTTACTTTGACAGGTCTCACCCCTTATCTCACATTTAAAAACCGGACTGGGGGCGCCTGGGTGGCGCAGTCGGTTAAGCGTCCGACTTCAGCCAGGTCACGATCTCGCGGTCCGTGGGTTCGAGCCCCGCGTCAGGCTCTGGGCTGATGGCTCGGAGCCTGGAGCCTGTTTCCGATTCTGTGTCTCCCTCTCTCTCTGCCCCTCCCCCGTTCATGCTCTGTCTCTCTCTGTCCCAAAAATAAATAAACATTGAAAAAAAAATTTTAAAATAAAAACCGGACTGATAAAAACAGTGGCATTCATGTCTTTTGTCATCAGTGCTCTATGCTCCATCCAAAGCTTCTAAAAACTCAGACCTAAAAGATACACAAGCAGTAGTTCTTTATGTAGATTGGGGGAGTGTGTTCAGAAGTGAGCCCTGCCTGATCGCCTATCCTTCCTAGCGTACAACTGAAATGCACATAAAGCAAATCACTAGTCTACCTCTCAAATTTACACCATTTCCATTGGAAAACAAAGTCAAATGAAATAATCTGACTCAGGAGTGTGGTGGTATTTACATTATCTCCATAGAAATTACAGTAAAACTCTGGCCAGGATATGAAGGAAACACGTACTCCAGTACCACTGGTTTATCAGAAATGTCCCTGATTCCACTGGGGAAAAAAATCTGCCTAAAATACATGACCAAAAATACGAATTTTATAGTGTCTCTAGTTTGCAAACTCTGTGCAGGCAGGGATTTTGTCCTATTGATCTGTCTTATCTCAAAGATCTTTTGCAATAATGGACCAAAGGGATATAGAATGTCTTAGGGAAGTTTTCTAAATACCCTTTCCCTATCAATTCTTCACATGTTCAAGTGAAAGAATATCTTCACCTTGCAGTGAGTGCCATAAGGCAAAATTGTGTACTATTAACATTTGTTTCTCTAGCATATTGACAGGTATGTACAAGAGTTGAGTAAGTAAATGAATGAAAATGTGCAGATTTCAAGAGCTCTCCCTCATAACTTTTTTGGGGGGGGGTGTTTTTTTAATATCTGACAAAAGTTTTGTTTCATGTAGTCCAAGTTATCAAGATTTTTATAATTTTTTGTATCATATGCTCACTTCTTCATAACTAAGCTCTTTCACTAAATATACAAGAAAAACCCTCACGGTTCTGCCACTAATTGGCAATACAATTGTAGGGAAATTGTTTAATTGTTTTGTCCCATCAGCTATAAAATTCTGATTCCTAGAGAGAAGAACAGTATGTTTGAATATCGGTATGATCACTTCTCTGATAGTTTCTTCTAGCATGTCTTCGTGATGCATTGCCTTTTGGCTCATTTTAGTACGTACAGTAAAAATAAAATATTTGTATAGTAATAACATGGTCTTAGAATATATTGCAATGCTCTTGCAAACATTCATGTGTCATTTAATACTGACAAACAGCCCTATGAATTACTTAGTATAATACTATTGTTACGCCCATTTTGCACGGAAAAGACTGAAGATTAGAAAGATTAGATAGGTTGCCCAACATGAGGGGAGGTGAGCCTTGGCACCCCAGCTCTAAATTTGGATGCATGTGACTCTTAAAAACAAAGATGATCTTCAGCAAAATCATCAGCAGCTGATATGAGTATATTTTTCCTACTTGAAATGGTATACAAAATATTTATATTCTTGTCTTTAGAATTTATAGGATAACCAAATCAGGCTACTTATTTCTTCACCTTTCTGTATTAATTATGATGAAACATACAATGTATATATACACAATGTGGACATGTAATCTCCAGGTCCAAAAGGAGTATTTAGAGACTTATTTCATTTTCTTTTTATTTCTCTTTGCATCCCCCCCCCCCCCATTTTAATCTGCTTTTGGAGGGTCAGGCAGGGAGTATGTTGTTTAAGGTAGCAATTTAAGTGACAATGTAATAATAGATGGACCTAACTTCAGAGGCTGGAAAATATTTCCTAGAAAATAGGACTGGAGAAAGATCATTGCTTAGGTCTTTTTAAAAATGTTTTTACCAACTTTCTAAACCAGAGATTTGCCTTATGTGTTTAACATTTTATAAATATTGGTTTTTCAGAGTGGTACTTTAATATTTTACACAATGTCTATAGACTTTAATGTGAGCTGACAAAAAAATCACAAATAACAATATTTAAAAACAATATTCACAAAAGTATGGAACTGTGCTTGTTGTCTTATGCACATAATTGTTATTTTTAGTATTTGTTACCTAAAGGAATAGTTATTACAATTTTTCTCTGATTAATTTTACTGCTTTTGCATTCTTTGACCAACACACAAATGCTTTTTGTCACCTATAAGATATACAAGCTTCTTAGAAAGTAGAACAAATTCGAGTGATTGGAGGCAGCTGAAGAAGGGCACAGAAATACTTGTCTGGAAATTATAATATAAATGCCCAATTATAAATATACATATAAATTCTAGACAGTTCAATCTGGACACAGCTCAGAAAGCATTATTTTTCCAGACTAAAGGGTAGTCTTGTGGATTGTTATGTGGTGATTCACTTTGCACATTCCACTAGGCATTGATGTGCCTTCTGCACTGCCTGACCTCTGGCAACTTCTATTACTGGGCAAAGAGGAAGTAAGGTGATTAATATTCATGAACACTAATGCAAAGCTGGAAAAGCTAAGGAACAGTGCAATGCGTTCATCTGTAACGTTTCTCAAAGTAAACCATGGCATAAAATGAATTTCTTTAAGCATGAAACTAGATGTCTACTCTAAATAGATCTCTCACTGTATTAGGATACCTTACCGGCAGAGATTCATCTGAAGTAAGGTTTACTGCATCAAATCTTATTGCAGAAATTCTTAATTGATGATGGTTTACCTTTTCTGTGAGTAAGTATGTTCCATGAAAACATAGTTTTAATTTTGATACTATTTCTAACATCCTTCTAAAATTCTATGACTCTAATAATTATATACAGCAGACAGACACTGTTTAAAACTATTTTTGGAATGGTCTTTATATAAAGAATCATGTTCAGTACATCATGACTTTCATCTATATTCTCATAATTTAATATTTTCAAGTTAGATACAGCTGTTAAAATCATGGAACTTATTTGTTTAATGAGTGTCTTCAGGAAATGGTTTTTTTTTTCATGTTCTGAAACAAGAGAGCAAAAAACTGGAAGGAAAACAAATACTGAAGAACAATTTCTGTTCAAAAATTACTTAAAGTTGCATTACATGAAAACAGAATTATTTCTGAAGGGCAGCAGATGAGAAAAGCAATTAAAGCCAGGAATCTGAAGACAAAAATGACTTGAAAAACACAAGTTTTCTCTTATGCTTTTTAAGATGGCTAGCGGGAAGACAGCTGTTAAGAAACACAAAATGCTAATTATAATGTTTAGTTAAGAGGAGTGATTATCAGCAAAAGTAAAAAAAAAAAAAAGGAGGGGGTTGGACTTACATTCAATTATCCATTGAGTCGCACAGTGTTGGCATTCAACAGAATCCATTTTATCTTATTCAGAGCAATCAAAGAGGTAAACAAAAAAATTTTCTTCAAGAGCTTGCAAACAAACAGAACCAGAAAACAAACAGTCAGAGCCCAGCTGGCTGGAAGAAAGAAAGGTAAGACGCAGAGCCAGAACTTTGGTTTGGGGCAGTATGAGCCAGAACTTTGGGAATTTTTATTAAAAACGCATGAGAAAAAGCCCATTAAGCACATTTTCATTGGGCTAATTATTAACCCTATAGCCATATAATTAAAGACACCCTTTTACTTGGGATGTTAGCCCCAAGAACTAGCATCAGTGCCCCTAAAACTTGAAATAATAGTTTTAGCCTGGTAAAAGCAGAGGAGTTCAAATCTCTCTATCCCCTACAATCTATTTATTTATAGGAATAAAAGAGCCACATTCAAAACGTGCCCACATACAGAGAGCACGGATTCGTGTTTGGTCCTAATTTCCTTGCAAAAGAAAAGGGGTCCCTGTAACAGCACTCCCTCTCACAGGTTTGAAGACTTGAGGGGTTTTGACCCAAAATACATTCATACAAAGACATCACGAATATTAGATACCTGGGAATTTTTCATTCGACTTCTCAGGTAAGCAATCACTCTTGCCATTTTTTTTTCTTTAAAAAAAAAAAAAGGAAAATAGGTTGGTGACATCAAAGGTGCCTCAAATGGCAAACCTAGGTAGCACATGAGCTCTGTTTTTTTACATTCCATTCCTGCAGACACGACCAAATGGCTCCAAGCCTCCATCACACAGATCTTAAGATAGATATGCAGCCTTATGTGGTGAAGAGGGAAAACTAAGATAGTTTCTATCTAGACACACTAGACATCTAGACACACTAGACATCTAGACACACTAGAATCTCATACTTCTGAAAGCTTAGAAAGAATATTCTACTCTCCACCATGATAATTCAGTCCAGAAATGAGCAAAACCCATCCAATACAAAAAGCTTCATTGATGCCCAAAGTAAATCATGTATATTGCTTTTTAATTCAACTAATGTATATTGAATTCCTATTGTGTGTCAAGCATTGAACTAGTATGCTATCGTCTACAAAGATTAGTAATGCAGGACCCTTAATCTTAAGGATTGCATCATATGTGGAAAGCATGTAAATAATGGTAGCCACCATTGATCCAATCCCTATGTAAGCCCAGCTCCAATAGTCACAGAGCCCCACAGTGTCAGTACCATTATCCCTAAGTTAAAGAGGAATCATCGAAGAACGGAAAGCTAAATAACTTTTGCGAGATCACACAGCACATAGCAGGACAGTATTTCAAACCTAAGCCTTTCTACCCTATCACACTTGACACAAAACTTTTGCACTTTACTTGGTGCTAGGTTATTGCACATTGCACAGCTTCCTTCCTTGTAGTTGAAAAACCCCAGGTCCTCTCCTATTTCTACTTGATTATTATGGTGTGTGTAGCTCCTTAGACATTCATTCAACAATGTCTGAGTGCCTGTATGCCTGGGTAATCATTCTGAGTAGCACTAAATGCCCCAGAGCTCTCCATCATTCTTTCTAGCCTCACACATTTTACAGCAAAATAAAAAAAAAATCTTTGTGAGTCCTAGTAATATTTAAACCCTCCCCTAAACATGGTATGCACCACATATGCTCTCTGCAGCTGAAGAACTCTAAAAAGTATTCAGAGAGAAGGGGGTGAGATATGAGGAACTGAGAATGTAAAGACATTGGAATTATTGCTGGAAAGCATAGCATTTTATTCAGGGAATTGTTGCTGTTGCTATGGACATTTTCCGATGCAGCTTTAGGCATTGACAATGACAAATGGTCTACATCGTTAGTTCAGGCTATAGAGCCAGCAGGAAAAGTGTGAATATTAGTCAAAACGTTGACTTAACTGAAGCACTTTAATACCCTCATCAGGTATGGTATGACACATACTATGACATTAATTACTCTCGGGCTTTGTCTAAAGTTTTACCCCACTCTTAAAATTCCTTTGACTTGTGGGTCACAGCATTTGGGATGAAATTAGTCATGACACTCTGGAGCAAGCATATTCATTGACATTCTATTTCATTCCTTAATTATCCACAGGGAAAGACAAAGGAGCAGCCAGTATTAGTATGAAATCTACAACTATAATGTATTTCTTTCACTGATCTAAACAACTAGAAAATATTATTAAGAGAGTTTGCAAAGTATGTCAAAGTTTATCTGCAAAGATCAAACCCCAAAACATTTATTTATCTGTTAATCATAGCACTGAGCACTGTGCCTGGCATTCAATAAGCTTTGTTAAACAAATGAACCTTCCAAATTATTGATCTTCATTGCTCTATAGAAGGACATTTTTATTTTACTTTCAACTTACTTACAGCAAAACTTAACATAAATCCAATCATCCATCATCTTCATGATGATCCTAAAACATCCTACCATGTTTTCTAATTCTTTCAAGAAACATTATATTTTACTCAAGATCACTTTAGTGTTCGGCGCATTTTATCATATCTTAGTGCTCTAAAAACTATCAGCCAAGTATGGTCTCTGTCACTTAGCCAGAAGGATGAGTATCTCCATGATTACATTATAGATGTATTATCTTAAGAGCTGCTGTAAAATATTACCACAAACTTGGTGGCTTAAAGCAACAGAAATTTATTTCTCACAGTTCTGGAGGCTCAAAGTGCAAAATTAAGTTGTCACCAGGGCTGTGTTCCCTCTACAGCCTCTGAAGGACAATCCATGGCAGGGAGTTAGGACCCACTCTAGTCCAGTAGGACCTCATCTTAAATTGATTACATCTGCAAACACCTCATTTGACCTTAAAGACATATTTCGACTATAAGGTCACATTCACATGTTGTGATCAGACATTGGGCATTGGACACGAAGAAGGTTAGTGCATTCAGGTTAGTATTGCCACCCTGATGTCAGCAGAGGATTACTTAATTGATTTATCTACTACTAATGAGTTTGTTCATTAATACAAACACTATGTCTGAGCTGAAGAAACTAGATAGAACATTGGTCAATAGAATGGTCAATGATAGTCTTTCATGATAGTTCAACTTTATGAAAGGAATGTGTGCAAAGGGTTGATTTGAAATCAACAGGCAGCTTTTATTCCATCATATACAACCACTCAATCACAGCTCTGCAATATGAATAGCTCCAGTAATAAAAACTCTCTACCAATGACTGCAGATAAGCCTATCTCTAACTAACCATTTTCTTTTTTTTCCATGAGGATTTGAAATGCTCTTTTTCGAACTGGTACCCAGTTGTCCCTTCCCAGTGTCTCCTCCTATTTCTCATGCCACCATGTTGCTTCTCATTCCTCCCAAAGAATCAGATTATCTCATGGGAGAGAAGATTTGAGTTTGTAAAAACAAAGCCATCTCTGCATATGTTCTTTGTGAAAATACCCATTACTTTCTTTACATTTGTAGTTCCCACTGGTTGAGATGCATTTCCTCCAAATAATTAGATGGCTCACCTTCTCATTTCATTATGGTCTCTGCTCACCTATTGGTTCCTCCCAGGGGCTGCCCTGACCACTACCTAAAGTCACCATCCTTCTCCATGAATCCCTAAATTTACCTTGTTTATTTCTTTCCTTCAAATCATTTATCCCAACCCAATGACACAGTTTATTTGTAGCTTTGTTTATTGTCTATATATCCCACTAGAATATAAGCTCTATAAAGGCCATGACTCTGTCTCTATAGTTCACTGTTGTATTGCTTGTACAAACAACAATACTAAAAGCTTGCCCCAGATCAGATGCTTAATAGAAATAGATGTTTGCTGAATAAGTGAATGATTTGAAGTACATTATATCTCTGCAAAAAGAAAAAAACAACTTTCCTGTACTATCAATTGACTGATTCTATGCTATCTATATTTTATATACCATACTATCATATATATATACTATACATATACACATATATATGTACATATATATGTGTGTGTGTATGTGTGTGTGTGTGTGTGTGTGTGTGTGTGTGTGTATATATATACACTATCAATATCTGATTCTCATGGATTTCCAGGGATATATACACAAATGGGAAGAAATGCTTTTCTCATGATGAGTTCAAAGCTCTTACAAATATAAAATTACTAATTTATAAATTAGCCAATTATTCATTAAGAATTCTGCTGTCTGGGGATGCCTGGGTCGCTCAGGTAGATGAGAGTCTGACTTTGGCTCAGGTCATGATCTCACAGTTCGGGGGTTTGAGCCCTGCATCGGGCTCTGTGTGGACAGAGCCTGGAGCCTGCTTCGGATTCTGTGTCTTCCTCTCTCTCTGCTCCTCCCCCACTCATGCATGCTCACTCGCTCACTCTCTCTCTCTCTCTCAAAAATAAATAAACATTAAAAAATAAAAGAAATAAAATCTTAAAAAAGAATTCTGCTGTTCACTGGTAATTTTTTTTTAATTTTATGATACAATTGGACCAAACATATTTTAGATTCACCAGTTGTAATAACTTATGCTAATAATTATATTTTTAATTTTTTAATGTTTTATTTTATTTTTGAGAGAGAGAGAAAGAGTGTGAGTGGGGAGGGGAAGAGAGAGAGGGAGACAGAATCTGAAGCAGGCTCCAGGCTCTGAGCTATCAGCACAGAACCCAACACAGACCTTGAATCGATGGACCATGAGATCATGACCGGAGCCAAAGTTGGATGCTTAACCAACTGAGCCACCCAGGTGCCCCATAATAATAATCATATTTTTAAATGACAACCAAGAATATACATTATATAAATGATGGAATTCATGCAAGATATTTTTTCCACAACAGTATTATCTGAATGTGAGTTTTAAGGCATCATTCATCAAACTATTTCTGCTATCCCTAAGTTTGGAGCCAATTGAGAAAAGACACAGGATGTATCAGTTTTCCACTCTCTACTTACACATAACCACAAAATCTCAGTGACCTGCACAAGAAACATTTATCTGTGCTCACAAATCTATGAGTTGGCCCAAAGCTCTGCTTAACGTGGCTGGGCTCACTCATGCATCCAAGGCTAGCTGACTGGTCAGCAGAGTGGAGGCTGACTGGTTTAGGGTGCCCTCAGTTGGGGTAAATTCTTTCCTCCAGCTGACTAGTCTGGGCTTATTTTTTGGCCCAGTAAGGGTTCAAAGAGAATAAAGAGAACAAGATATACTGTCACTTCTACCGCACTCTACTATCCTAGGCAAGTCACAAAACCAGCCCACAGCCAGGGATTAGAGAAATAGACTCCACCTCTTGAGGGGAAGTGAATGCAACGTTACACTGCAAGGCACAGACAGGGCTACAGGCAAAGAGTGAGGTCAATTTTGTAGTCAATCCACCACATGCAGACTACACCTTCTTAGTTGAGCAGATCCACTAAGAGACAGAAGGAAAGACAAAGCTGATGCTGCTTATCCCCTCCCCAAATGATGAGGGAGGAACAGAAAGAAAAGAAAAGTGTGTTGCCATCCCTGAAGCCATTCTACAAAATTCCTGATGCCAGGAGAAAAGACGATCTCTCTATCATGTATGTAGGCATGACGTCACCAAAGTGAAATGGAAGAGTAAGGTAAAATCAGAATTTTGTGCAGTAAAAAACAAACAAACAAAAAACACGGCTAAATCTTCTAAAACTAATGAATTGTTTTGCCGACTTTTTATCAAGTAAACGGTCTTGTTTGTTTTTCTCTTTCCTTTTTACTTCTCAGAGAGCTACCATACAGTTGCCTTCTTTCACTTGAAAGATTTCACTCTGTGTGTTAATTACTTCAGATCACAGAGTAGACTGTTGTCCATCTAGAAACAGCATGGCTTCTTTTAAATTCTTCAAGGCTGTAGTTATGGAAAGGGAACATCAAATTTGGGATGAATGCCAAGCAAACAAGCCGTTCCTCCTCACAAGTTCCAGAAAATACTTTTAACTTGGCGGAATCATTTGGAAGAATCTGTTTCTTACAGATTTGCTTGAAGAAAGCTACTCTCTAACTGTTGCCGTTACTATCATCAATCACAGGTAATATTTCAGGATTTTTTGGTGGGGAAAAGAAGAAAAAAAATTAAAAATTAAGCAGCATATATTTTAATAGAATACTAGCCCAGTAAAAGCTTGAAACAGAAAAATGAAATTTTATTTTACAATAAAAATATTAACTTAGTTATTAACATGTTAAAGACATAAAATATAAAATGCTATTTTATATTGTTTTACACTAAAGAGCCAATTTGCCATGTTACAAAGTTTAATTATTGTTAATAATATCTATTTTAATAGTTTTCCAATGATAACTTTTTAATCATTTTCAAATTTAATAGACCTTATTTATTTATTTATTTATTTTGAGAGAGGAGAGAGAGAGAGAGAGAGTACGTGAATGCATGAGTCAGGGAGGGGTACAGAGAGAATCCCAAGCAGGCTCCACACTGCCAGCACGGAGCCCAATATGGGGCCTGGAGTCACAAACCACGAGATTATGACCTGAGCCAAAATCAAGAGTCAGATGCTTAACTAACTGAGCCACCCAGGTGTCCCTCAATTTAATGGAGTTTAAATCCTTCAGAACAGTGGTCTCCAATTCTTTTTTTTTTTTTTTTGATCACACAGCTAGAATGTAAAAGAATTAAATCCCTCCTTATATGTATGTATTCATATTCTATAAACATATATATTATATATCTAACAAATTTTGCAAAAAAGGCCTTAATAATGAGCTAAAATAAACATTGGTAGAATTTTCAACACTTTTGTTCCAAGCTCCCATGATAATTCTACTGACACCAAAATGAATGAGACCGCGTAGGGAAGCAAAAGGAAGACTGGAGGAAATATCTGTTCAAAAAGTCATGTAAGATCTCAAGCTTCTAAAGGCATCTCTGATCCTCACTTCTCAAAAACGTACAGATCTTCAAACAGAAGAGGTGTCCGCGTCAAGTCTTCTCTTTCATCCCTTCTGTATGGTAGGCTTGAGGAAAAGGTCCTCTGGCAGCTATTGCTGTTGTCTGCTCAGATACTTTCCCAACACACACACTAGATTCTCCTCTTCTGATCACAGTGGTAAGTAAGCCCTTGAGATTCCCCCGGCCAGACAGCTTCTCTGTCCTGGGACTGAACACACACGGACAGGTGTGGTGGTAATTACAACTTCCGCCCCGATAGCAGCACATTAGAAGTTTCACAGACTTCCCAGGGTCCCCGGATGACTTACTTGGTTGAGCATCTGACTCTTGATTTCAGCTCAGGTCATGATCTCACGGTACACTGGATCGAGCCCTGCGACAGGCCCCGTGTCAGGCTCCACATGGGTCTCCACGCTGACAGCACAAGACGCGTGTGTGCTCTCTCTCTCAAAATAAGTAAATAAACATTTTTTTTAAAGTTTCACAAACTTCTCTAGGGTGAATATGCAGAACTGTGCTGAGGGCCATCTTCAGAAAGCTGGATTATTCACCCCTTTTTTCTATTCCTGAGCTATCTTTGTAGCTCTCCAGTTACCCTCTCTTCTTGCTCAGGCTGCTCAGGGGCACATTTTGTTGTTTTGACCAAAGAAATGTAACTGTTATTTGCTCCATCACCTACAGCTGATTTTTTTTTAGGTTTATTTATTTATTTATTTTGTGAGAGAGAGAGGGCAGGGGAGGGGCAGAGAGAGAGAGAGAGGGAGAGAGAGAGAGTCTCAAGCAGGCTCTGCACCTTCAGCACAGAGTCCAATGGGGGGTTTGAACTCATGAACCATGAGATCATGACCTGAGTGGAAGCCCAACACTTAACCAAGTGAGCTACCCAGGGGCCCCAACTACAGCTGAATTTTCAAGAGCTCGAGTCTCATCCATTCATCCAGTCGATCAGTCTTTCCTTTAACAAATAATTATTGACTACCTTTTATGTGTTAGGTGCCAGGACATAGAATAAAAAGATGCATAAGATATGTCTGCTGTTCTCTGAAAAGCAAACTTTAAAACTAGGGAAACAGCTGCATCAGAGGCATGGCTGTAGTGAGTACAAGATGCTAAGAGAGAAGAGGTAGGAAACCCGGGCATGAAAAGGCAGGGGCTGCTTTGAGAAGGGACTGATAAAAATGACAAGCCTTAAATTATTAAGATTTGAGAATGTGAATACTGCCTGGGGCATTTTGAGAAGAGGGGAACCACAGGAGCAAATGCCCAGAGGGAGAAACTACCATAGTTGGCCCTGGTAATGTTATGGCACCAGGGCCATAACACAGGGATGAAGTTAGATACAAAAGAGGTTGGACACTGTCTCCTGTATGTTTGGTTTTTTTTTTTAAGCCTCCTGATCAAATTAGAATGCTTAGCTCATCTGCGATAAATCTGTTAAATGTTCTTCAAATTCCTGCACTATCCCTGCTACTCGGTCATGACTGAATGATTCACCTTGCAACAAGCAACAAGACGCCAAGAGGGAGGCCAGGTTTATTAGCAGTCGCTAATCTTCTTAAGGCAAATTCAGACACAAACACTGGTTCCATGACCACGGATCTTTTGATCCATATTTAATCAACACAAGGATGTATCAGACCCCTGAAAAGTAATACAGGAAACATGCTGTTGGTGGCAATGTGCCTGGTAAGTTTATGTAGGGTCATAAAATTAAGCTCCATATTAGCAAGATTCTGCTAACCACATAAGTTTTTCTTAATATTGGTATTCTAGCTTGTCTAGCTTTACTTTTGGTTTGTCATACAGCACTGGATCCCAAATATGATTTTTTAAGCCTTTCCTTTCTCTTTTTCCCTTACTGAACACTACAGACTTTAAACACACGTCTTAGATTGACGATCATGAAAGTCCCCCAGCTCAGGTGTTATTCTGGCCTTCTGACAGGTGAGTCTTCTGAAGGAAGCAATTATAATACTGACTCCCTCTGGCAAGTTAGGTAGCTGATGCCTAGCATTTTCATGCTCATTTGAGATAGCCAATGTTTTGCTTTTCCAAAGCAGCTGTCTTTTCAAACTTGAAAGCCCTTTGATAACTGAAGTCCTATTGTGAGGTGGGGGGAAGGGGATGAAAAGAGATAAGACCACAAAAAAAATCAAATCATGGATTTTCACCTCTCCTAACCTTTCATCTTGGGCCTGAGAAACAATTTTATCAAATGGCGTCTGCAGGTATCCTTCTGAGATGAGATTAAGTGCGGATAGGTGCCAGGTAATTATTTTTCCCCACACCTGCTTTCTCTCAGTCTGACTCAGACACCTGCACATGTTTTTGGAAAATGAAAATTAATTCAGAGAAAGGCACTTCTAAAGACCCTAGTTCCTAATAAAGGATTTTCAACTGCCAGATGAAAAGCCATTTGATTTTCCTTTTGAGATGCTTGATTTCTGGTCCCCCAATGGGGATATAATCCTTCCATCAGGGAACTCCAGTCTCTAAAGAGAACACTGGAGACATGAAAATCCTCATGAAATTATGCCTGAAACACCTTCTTTTCATTAAATGCTGCTGTTTTTCTTCTTTCATCACTTGACCCTTCCAAATGTTTCTTCCTCTTCTAAAGGATACACCAACGAGTACTTGGCTCTGTTATTTCACAGCTTTTCATGAGCATAATAGCTGGCCCTATTCTACCTTTGCAGCTCAGCAAAGCAACACAAGGCTTATCTAAAGGTTAGAGGGAACAAAGTCTACATGACATCTCCCTGTAACCCATCAGGACACATACCATCTGCTCCTGATGAGTATCCCCCTAAGGCTGCTACTGACTCTGACTCTATAGCTATCAGCAAATTTTCCATAACACATAAATAAACATCTACAGAACTGGTGGAGAAATTCTTCTTCTCCCCCCCGCCAAAAAAATCTTAACTTTGGGCATGAGGCACCACCAGACTGAATGTCACAAGGGCATGGGACTGGACACCAGGGATGATGATATGACTGAGAGCTTCTAATGAAAAGAGGTTGCCTATTCATGAGGACAAGGAAAGGCCCAACTGGTCCACCAGCATCAGTGGAGAGAGTATTATTTGTTGAGTTCCATTTTGAATTTTCAGTAACCTGCATCCTAGACATGGTTTTTGTCAATCAGTAATTTTTGTAATGGAAGTTGCCAAGGGGCCAATGTGGCAATGCCTACCCACAGCCATATCAAAGACACTAGTTCCAGAACAGATTTCTTCAGCATTTGTTGGGCTAAAAGAAGATGTTGGAGAGAGAAAGTCCACATCAGCCCCTATCCTTAAGCTTGGTCTTTAGTTTCCTTTTTCCTCTGCTAATATTCTCAATCTACTAGTTTGCACCGCATTACTCTCCTATTTTCTAGAAGGAATCTACTGGATTCAACTCTAAGGAAAAGAGAGAAGAGATATAGGGCCTGTCTTCAGGTTGCATAGAGTCTAATGGAGAGTCAGGTTGACAAAGAAGGTACGGAATACCAAGGGAGAGAATCTTAACTTACAGGGTGAACTTTTTTTTACTACGAGTGGGTTTTCACCACACAACGAATCATATCCTTCTTAAGAACAGAACCATAGCTATGGCCTCTTTGTGTTGCCCATGACATCTGACACAGTGACTTGTGTCTAGTGAGTAATCAACATTTGATTTTGAAACAGAATGGCATTACATGTAGTTTTTAAGAATTATTGTAAATACTTAGGAACACACCTGTTTCTCCTGTCAATTCAAAGACTAAATAGATTGAAGCAAAAGTACTTCCACTGTAAACAAATCAATAAATATGAAAGTGTGTCTTAGAGTCGCATGAAATGGCTTATAGATTAGCGCTACACTTGTGCCCAATACGCTGACAGCAAATACTAATCTCTTCAACTCAGTGGGTTGAAAAGTCCTCAGAGTCTTGGTGCATAGCTAATATGTGCATGGCTGCCTTGGAAAGATCCTGGAGATCGGAGTAGTCAAGACCTATTGGCAGGCAGCTATTGATAAAATTATCTGAGAAGTCCAGGACAACAACTGGGGATATTTTTAAAGTCAGGGTCATGGGAACCATTCGCCAGGCAGAGTACCACTGAGCACCACCAAAGGTGGGTGGTTATGGAGGACTCCTAGCTGTTGTGATATGAGAAAGATGCCCCCGAGAGGAGTTTCAAAAAGTGTGGGTAGGGTGATGGAGCCCTCCAGGCAGTACAAGCAGGAATTCAGAAGACCAGAGTTACAGATTTGCACCTGAGAACAAAATCTAGGCCCCCTTTCCCAGGTAACCTGAGAGAGTCAGAAGAGATACCCTGACACAGAGCCTTCCCCCCCATCAGAAGAGGGAGGCCTGAGGTCAGAACAGACACAGTGTCACCACTCCCACTCCCCCTGTGAGCACAGAACTTGACGCTGATCTGTTCCTTTGTGCAAAGGCAGAGAAAAATCACCAACAGTCTGCACTGTTTACTGCAAACGGTTTACTTTGAGATGAGGGAGTGAGCTAATCGACAGAAGCAGAAGGGAGAAGCCAAGCAAGACAACAAGGTCAAGAGGAGCTAGAATGGGAGGCTTCCCAGCCTGTGGCAGATGGGAGAAGCTGCCAGAAACACAAAACACACTTCACGAGTTGCAGAGGCACCAGGTGGAAGCAGAGCAATTTTCCTTTCCTGACGCCCTGTGGGAGTTTGAGAGAAAAAACTCTCCTGTGTTTCCCCTCTACTCTAATATGACTTCCTACTTCTGCTCTTCAAATGTGTAGGGGTTTTCTCACACCAAGAATTCTTCAACTCTTCAGCAGACACCAACTGGGTGTCCGATAAACGTAACTCAATCCTAACACTACCTACCTGGAGTTAGCATAGAACCCACAGGTTAAAGGCTCAGTCCTATAGGACTTCCCCCACCCCCAAGCCCCCACTTCAACACTAATTGCAAGTCCAGGTTGTCACCTGTGCTTCGGACCAAACTGTTATAAATCAGAGATTGCCACAACCTCCTCCTTAGGTTTGATGATTTGCTAGAATGGCTCACGGAACTTAGTTCAGTTGCTACTGCCAATGTATTACCCAAGGATGTAACTCACGAACAGTGAGGTGGAAGGCACGCATTGGGGAAGGTATAGGGAAGGGGTTTGGAGGTTTGGGGCTTCCCCACCCCCTCTGGGTGTGCCACCTGCCTAGCACATCAATATGTTCATCACGCTGGAAGCTCTCTGAGCCCCATATTTTAGGGATTTCTATAGAGGCTTCATTACATAGGCACGATTGATTAAATTCATCAACTATCAGTGATTGGACTCAATCTCCCCTCTTCCCTCCCTGAAATTTGGAGGCTGAAAGTTCCAACTACCTAATTACCTGTTTGCTTCCCAGGGCAGCCAGCCCCCATCTTTAGGGAGTTTCCAAAAGTCATCTTATTTACAGAAGATGTGTGGTTGACAGGGCTTTGTTACGTATAACAAAAGATACCTTTATCTCTCTTATCACTTGGGAAATTCCAAGAGTTTGGGGAACTGTGTCCCAGGACTGGAAGAGGTGATCAAATATGTATTTTTTTTTAATTTTTTTCAATATTTATTTTTGAGACAGAGAAAGACAGAGCATAAACAGGGGAGGGTCAGAGAGAGGGAGACACAGAATCTGAAGCAGGTTCCAGGCTCCAAGCTGTCAGCACAGAGCCCGACGCGGGGCCTGAACTCACAGACTGTGAGATCGTGACCTGAGCGGAAGTTGGATGCTTAACCGACTGAGCCACCCAGGCGCCCCTCAAATATGTATTTCTTATTATAAATCATAATATCACAGGATCAGAGTCTAAGATGTCTCCCAATGACCCGCCTCCTCGTATTCATGCCCTTGACTTATCTCCTGTTCTTGACTGTGAATGGGATTTGTGACTTCCTTCCAACCAATGGAATAATACAAAGGTAATGGATGTCACTTCCACGATTCAGTGACATAAAACTATGATCTCTGTCTTCTAGCAGACTCTCTCTATTGCCTTCTTTGCTTACATGGTTTAGTAAAGCAAGAGGTCGTGTTGGAAAGGACACAAGGCAACAAATTGGTGGCCAAAGGCAACAAAAAGCAAGGAATTAAAGCCCTTGTTCAACAACCTGAAGCAACAAATCTTACCAATTACCAGGTAAGCATGGAAGAAGTTCTTTCCCCTGTGAACTCTTAAGATGAGGCCCAAGTTATGGCTGACATCTTGACTATAGCCCTGCAGGAGACCCAGAAGCAGAGGACCCCGTAAGCTATGCCAGGACTCCCAACCTACAGACAATGAAATAATAAATGTGTGTTGTTTTAGGCTTCTTAACTTTTTTGTAATTTGTTATACAGCAATGGATAATTAATAGAATCTCCATGGCTTGGCAGGTGTCCACAGCCTACAATCTATGAGAGGTACCCATACTGGATTGGTCAGAAAATTATCTGGCTATGACTGTCTCTAAGGGGGATCCCTTGAGACTCAGGAAATAGTGTGGTAATTAATATTATGTGTCAATTTGACAGGGTCACAGGGTTCCTGGCTACTTAGATAAATACTATTTTGGGGTTTGTCTGTGAAGGTGTTTTTGGATAAAATTAATATTTGAGTCATTCAATAAAGCAGACTGTCCTCGCCAATGTGGATAGGCTTCTCCAATCCATTGAAGACCTGAATAGAATAAAAGAGAAAGAATTCGTTCTCTCTGCCTGTCTCTGAACTAGTACATCAGTCTTGCCCTGCTTTGGGACTCAGACTTAGAATGAACGTAAACCATCAGCTCCCCCATCGGTGTATTAACAGCAGATCTTGGGCTTCTCAGGCTTTATAATCACACGAGCCAATTCCTTGTAGTAAATCTCTTTATATGTCTATATACATGCAATCTTTCAAATGTCCTTCCTCCTACAAAGAAAACTGCCTTTCTCATTGTCCTTCACCCAAAGCCACACCCTCAAGAGAATTTCTACCTCTAAGTAATTATATTTTTCATCTGGGAAGGGAGTAACATTAGAGAGAAGAATTTCACTGAAGTTCACTCCAGGTCAAAGGTACCCTTTAGAGCTCATGAAACATTATAAAAGACTTGATTCCTTTAGGTGAGGGCCAGAAGGGATACAGTTAGCAAAGCTGAGAGCCTCGCTCTGTCTTCATCACACCCATCTCCGGAGCCCCACACTCAGACCGTACTACATTTATTTTGGTCCCTCTATTTTGTTTCAGTTTCTAAACAAACCAATAAACAATAGATGCGTATTTTTATACTAGCTATAGATGTGGCATACATTTTAATTCTACTAAATAGTATTTCCTTTTTTTGGACAAAAGTCATGGTAAGGGTTTGAGACATTTATTTCAGATATTGAAATAAACCCACGTCATTAGAAGCTGAGAAGCATCTAAAAATGCCAGTTTAAATACCACATCCTCTGAAGTATATACCCCGAGACCTATTTTTTTCCAGGGTCTTAAAAATGCTTTACTAACATTAACTTTACGCAGCCTGACATCACCTCTACTAATATTATCATATCCCCATTTGAAAGATATAGAAAGAGTCACACAGAAAACTATAACAGGGAGGGAACCCAAGGTCGCAGGCTTCTGTGCCCGGAATATAAAATCTGTAAGAGTCAGGCTTTGGGGATGTTTTCTCTTTCCCAATTGACAAGAACTAGTCATGCAAGTGACAGCTTAGGAACACTATCATTTGCAAGTATCCCTTCCCTGCCTTTTCCAAGTCTTTTGCATAGCCATTTACATAGAGGGCCATGAATTATACATCAGTAGAATCTCTTTGTATCCTTCATGCACCTACACTTCACATAGTTGTGCGATCTTGAATTCATCATTTTGATTTTTCCATCCGCGCTCTCCTTAATTTCCAGTGAACACTGTTCCTGCTGTCAACACACTACCCCTCGCAACAGCTCTAAGAGGTTAGAGGGGGAGAAAATCCTGCTTTTTCCCTGCTCATGTTTTATCTTCCAAATTAAAGAGCACTCTCTGACTTCTGGCCATGGCTGAAGAAAGAGGTCAGCAAATCCTCTCCCGAAGAGCAACTATAAAGCTGAGAAAAATTAACAAAATAATCATTTCAGTGTGGTAGAAATTGACCAAAGATGTGTAGCAGTCTGAAAAGAGTTTTTGCTTGAGGAACTGCTGAACTTCAGGTGAGTTAGTGGGGGTCTCCGGCACTCATACCTACAGCTCCCCATCAAACCCGCGGTTAGTCAGCATGGAGTATCTGACACAGCAGACTGAGCCTCGAGGACCAGGAGCTTTGCTGCACTGGTCAGTAGGGGCTCACTCAACTTAGAGTGGCAGAAGATGCCTATGCCCAGGGTTCTTGTCAGCAAAAGTTACAATCTTGACAGTGGGTAAGCAAACAGGACCAATGACTCCATTACCTTGTTGTTTTAGATATAGTTGGGGCAAGTCTACACCTAGATAAAGCAGCCTACACAGTGGAGACCAAAGAGGTACCAAGTTATCCACAAATTTCTGGCTTACCCTAAAGTTACACAAATGTACAGAGGAAACAGAAAAGAACCTGAGGAAAAGTAAAAGCTGGGCATGTTTGAAAACGGACTGAACTTTTAATGTGCTCCCGTGCCCACAGGTAACTGCACTGGCAGAGGACAGAAGCCTTACTGTCTTGAGGTACTTGAACACACCCCTATCTAATCACTGGCTGACAACCAGCTATGCAGACATTTGGCAACCTTTAGGAAATCAGACTTAAAAATAAATAAAACTTGGCAGAAATCAGCAAAGATACAGTTGACTTAAACAACATAACTGACATATATAGAACACTTAACGCAATGACTACAAATGCATTTTTTTTCAAATGCCACATTGAACATTCTCCAGAATATACCATATACCAGCCCACGAAACAATAAATTTCAAAGAATTAAAATCATATAAAATATGTTTTCCAAAAACAAGAGAATTAAATTAGAAATCAACAACAGAATGAACTAAGAACTCACCAAATGTTTGGAATATAACATATAACAGCACTCTTCTGGAAAACACATGGGTCAAAAAAATTGCAAAGAAATTAGAAAATATTTTAAACTAAATTAAAATGAAAACACAATATAAAATTTATGAAATGAAGTTAAAGCAGTGATTAAAGGGAAATTTATAGCTTTAAAAGCCTACTCAAGAAAATAAGGAAGGTCTTGAATCAATAATATAAGACTCTATCTTAAGAAACTAGGAAAACAAGGGGTGCCTGGGTGGCTCGGTTGGTTAAGTTTCCAACTCCTGATTTTGGCTCAGGTCATAATCTCACAGGTTCATGAGATAGAGCCCAATGTCAGACTCCATGCTGACAGTGTAGAGCCTATTTGGGATTCTCTCTCCCCCTCTCTCTCTGCCCCTTCCTCACTCACATGAATGCATGTGCACATGCTCTCTCTCTCTCTCAAACTAAATAAACTTAAAAAAAAAAAAAAAGAAGCTAGGAAAACAAAAGCAAGCTAACCCCAAAGCAAGGAGAAGAGAGAAAATAAGAGAAATCAATGAAATGAAACCAGAAATTGAACAGAGACAAATGAATGAAACTAAAGATTGATTCTATAAAAAGATAAAATAAAATTGATGAAACCTTAGTTTAAATAAACTGATGAAGAAACATAGAGATGAAATGCAAATTTCTAAAACCAGGTATGATATAGGGGACATCACTATTGACCCTACAGAAATTATGAGGATTTATGGAAATATTAGGAGCAATGTTAGGCAAACAAGTGGAGAATATAGAGGAAATGCAAAAATTCATAAAAACAAAATGCAAATTACCAAAATGAACTCAAGAAGAAACAGAATATGTGAGTAGAGTTAACAAGTAAAGATATTAAGTTAGTAACTGAAAATTTTCCCACAAAGGAAAATCTAGGCCCAGGTGGCTTCACTAGTAAATTCTATCAAATATGTAAATAACAAATAATAACAATACCTCACAAACTCTTTCAGAAAGCAAAGGAAGAAGGAATCTTTTCACATTTAATATATGAGGCTAGTATTATCCTGATAGGAAAGCTGGATAAAACATAACAAATAAACCATGAATGAATATTACTCACACTTATACAAATACCCTTAATAAAATATTAGCACATATTATCCAATAACACACAAAAAGGGTCATATACCATGATCTAGTTGGGCTTATCCCATAAACACAAAATGGTTTTGTGAAAATCAACTAATACATTACAAAAAGGACAAAATACATAAAGGACAAAAGCAACAATCATTTCACTAGATGCAGAAAACTCACTTTTAAAAATCTAATACACATTGATGAAAAAAAAACCTGTGAAAAATCAGGAATAGGAGGGAACTTGTTTCACCTGATAAAGATTACCTGGTAAAACCCACAGGTAACTTTATGCTAAATTGTAAGAGCCTGAATGCTTGTCCAAGGCAATAATAAGGTAATGATGCCTTCTTGTTATTCCTATTTCACATTATACTGGAATGTATAACCACTATGATAAGGAAAAAAAAATTAAAGTCATCTAGATTGAAAAGAAAGATGTAAAACAGGTTTTATGCACATATAACATAATCCTAATGTAGAAAACACCAAGGAATCCACAAAAGCCTACTAGAACTAATAAATGAGTTTAGTAAGTTCACAAGATACAAGATAAACCTACTAAAATATTGTATTTCTATACACTAGCATCTCAAACATCCAAAACTAATTCATGAAAACAATTTTATTCACAGTAGGATCAAAAATAATAAAATATTTAAATAAATTTAACAAAATGATCGTAGGATTGGTACACTGAAAAGCACAAAACTTTGCTGAGATCATTAAGGAAACTCTCAAAGAAAGAGAAGACACTGCATGTTTATGGATTGGAAGACTCATACTATCAGTATATATCAATTCTCATACTATCAGTATATATCAATTCAGTATCAATTCTCTTCAAATTGATCTCTAAATTCAACACAACCCCTATCAAAATCCAAGAACCCTTTTTTAGAGGAATTGACAACTAGATCCAACAATTTAAATGAAAATTCAAAGGATCTAGAATAGACAAAACAGTTTTTTAAAAAGTAGAACAAAATGCAGACCTTTATTTGGTTTCAATCTTACTATACTCTCACAGTAATCCAGACAATGTCATATTGGTGTAAGAAGAGGCATAGATAACAGAATGGATAGTCACTTTATGTTCATGGTGGTCAGTTTATATTTAACAAATGTATCAAGATAATGCAATGGGGGAGACATTAGTTTTTTCAACAAATGGTGTTGAGACAATTGGATATCCACAAATACTTAACTTAGTCCTTCACTCATACATACACAAAATAATAATAACTTAAAATGGATCACAGATTTAAACGTATGAGTGAAACTACACAAGTTCTGGAAGAAAACAGAACGTCTTTGTGACCTTGAATTAAGCAAAGATACAGAAACTACACAAGTTCTAGAAGAAAACAAAGAATCTTTGTGACCTTGAGTTAAGCAAAGATACAGAACTAAAAGCATGACCTAGAAAAGAAAAACTAATAGACAACATAAAAAAAAAAAATACAAGCCACAGATTGGAAGAAAATCATTGCCAAAAAAATTGCAAATCATATACTGATTGATGAAAGACTTATATTCAGAGTATATAAATAACAAAATAATAACAAAACAAACCACCAGATTTTAAAAAATGAGCCAAAGATTTGAATAATCACTTCACAAAGAAGTTACATAAGTGGTTGATAAGCATATAAAAAGATGCTCACAGGGGCACCTGGGTGGCTCAGTCAGGCTTCAGCTCAGGTCATGATCTCATGGTCCATGAATTCGAGCCCCGCATCCGGGTCTGTGCGACAGCTCAGAGCCTGGAGCCTGTTTTGGATTCTGTGTCTCCCTCTCTCTCTGCCCCTCCCCTGTTCATGCTCTGTCTCTCTCTGTCTCAAAAATAAATAAACTTTAAAAAAAATTTTTTTTTTTAAAAAGGCGCTCACCATTATTAGTGGATAGAGAAATGCAAATTCTACCCCAACATGACACTATCACACACCCATCAGAATGGCTGTAGCATAAAATCAGAAAATACTAAATGCTGGCAAACATGTCGATAAACCGGGACCCTCATGCACTGGTGGTGAGAGTGCAAAATGGTACAAAACTAATTTTGAAAATGTTTGGCAGTTTCTTAAATAGTTAAGCATAAAATTAACCATGCAACCCAGAAACTCCACCCCAGGGAATTTGTCCGAGAGAAATAAAGACACGCATTCACGCAAAGGTGAGTGAATGTTCAGAGCAGCATTCTTCACAATAAGCAAAAAGGGGAAACAACTGAAATACCCACCAACTGGTAAAACAGGAGACAAATTATGATAGATTTGCACAAAGGAATACTGTTCAGCAATAAAAAGAAATTAACCACTGACAGATACTACAACAGTAATAAATTTCAAGAAAATTAGGCCAAGTGAAAGAAGCCATTTGCAAAAAATTGAAATATTGTATACTTCCATTTATATAAAATATGAGGAATTGCAACTGATAGAGAAAGAAATTGGTCTGCGGTTGATTAGTCCTAGAGAGTCATGATCTCATAGCCTCATGGGTTTGGGTCCAGTATTGGGCTCTGCACTGGCAGCATGGAGCCTGTTTGGGATTCTCTCTCCTCTCTCTCTGAGCCCGCTCAAACTTGCACTATTGCTGTCTCTCTCAAAATAAATAAACTTTTTTAGGTTTAAGTTTAATTTTTTTAATTAAAAAAAAACAGCAATGAATGTTTATAAAAAAGTTTGCTTTTCACTTTCCTATAATGTTTATCTCAACAAGTTCAAAAGTGACCTAGAAATCAACTATCTTCACTATACAACTGTGGATGTATCAACCATGGATATACCTAACGCATATTGACTCAATCATATTTATATAAATTAAAATGTGCTGTTTATGGTGACCTTGAATCAAAAGTATAGAATCAAAAAGAATTGCTGATTTTTTTTAATTTTTTTAATGTTTATTTAATTTTGACAGACAGAGACAGAGCACGAGAAGAGTAGAGGCAGAGAGAGATACACACAGAATCTGAAGCAGGCTCCAGGCTCTGAGCTGTCAGCACAGAGCCTGATGTGGGGCTTGAACTCATGAACCGTGAGATCATGATCTGAGCTGAAGTTGGAGGCCCAACCAACTGAGCCACCCAGGCACCCCAGAATTGATTAGTATTTTAAAAACAACGTTCTTGTCTTTACTCTTTGGCAATTTATTGATTTCTTCTTTAGAAACATTGAAGGATAACAAGCTAAGATCTAGTTAGAAATCAGTATTGGTTACAAATAAGTTCATTTCCTCTTGATTTTTTTCTATCCAAGCTCTGTATTTCTACGGTATCAAGAACTCATCACTTGTTAAAATACATGCACACACACACGTGTATACACATGCACACGCATGCACATGCATGCACACACATGCATGCATGCACACATAGGCACACGCATACATGCACACCAGCATGTTCACATAAGTCTATTTCTTCACATTGATAGGACAGATATTTCATATTTTATTCATCTTACAAGGCAAATGAATAAGAAGCTAAGTCTACATCAAATTGCAATTCGAAGAGGCATAAATAATATAAAATAACCTGGGGCGCCTGAGTGGCTCAGTCAGTTAAGCATCTGACTTCGGCCCAGGTCATAGTCTCATGGTTCATGAGTTCGAGACCCGTGTCGGGCTCTGTGCTGACAGCTCAGAGCCTGGAGCCTGCTCCAGATTCTGTGTCTCCCTCTCTCTCTGCCCCTCCCCTGCTCACACTCTGTCTCTCTCTCTCTCTCTCTCTCAAAAATAAACATTAAAAAAATATATAAAATTACCTTTTTTTCCCTAAATTAGATTGTCATAATAGCAACAGAAGTTAGTTTTTGTTGTTAAATTCCAGAGTAACTGTTCATCTCAAAATAATCTTTGGCAAGTTTGCTTATATAATCAGAAATAGCTCTGTGTGCCGGAAAAAAAAAAAAAAAGATGTTGCTTTCTTTCCTCCCAGGTGGAAAGATCAGGCCAGTTAAACTGTGCCAACACTAACTTGGAATTTGAAGACGTCCACAGTAGATTTTTCTTATCCAGTTAGAAAGCCAATGTTTCACTATAAAAGAGTTGAAAAGTTACCAAAACACTGTCCCAAGTCGTCGTTAATAATTTTTTAATACTAAGCTTATGAAGCTAGGAGACTGGACAATTACAAAAATGCAGAGAATGATTATACAGCAGGCTGAATCCAGAAATTAAATTTAAAAATTAACTACATACAACAGACCCACCACAAAAAAATACTTTTAAGACAAGAGGAGATCAAAAGTGAGATCTTGAAAAGACTGAAATGAGATGTAAACATTAAATGTTTTGCTGAGCAGAAATTAAGCACAGCTTAAGGCTCTAGGGAGTTGGACAGTGCTCTGCGAATTCGTGTCAGTCTGGGAATGAAGCACTGAGACAGGCCACAACATGGATGAATCTTGAAAACATCTGGAAAAGTAAAAGAAGTCAGTCGCAAAATACCACATGTTGTATGATTCCATTTGTATGAAATGTCCAAAAGAAGAAAAGCGATAGACAGAAAAGTATATCAGTGATGGTCTAGGGCTTGGGGGTTTGGTAGCAAATGAGGAATGAACACTCAAGGAAACAGGGTTTCTGAGGTGATTGAAATGTTCTAAAATTGATTGCGACAATGATTACACAATCGTGTCAATATATTAAAAACCATTGAATGGTATGATTGAAATAGGTGGGTTGTATGGTGCATGGATTGTATCTCAAAAAACCCGTTGAGGGGAGCCTGGGTGGCTCAGTGGGTTGAGCGCCTGACTTGGGCTCAGGTCATGATCTCACGGCTTGTGAGTTCGAGCCCTGCATCAGGCTCTGTGCTGATGGTTCAGAGCCTGGAACCTGCTTCGGATTCTGTGTCTCCCTCTCTCTCTGCCCCTAATGCACTCTCATTCTGTCTCTGTCTCTCTCAAAAATAAAATAAAAACATTAAAAAAAAAAACGGTGAAAATGACTCTGAATTTCAGTGCATTCTCTTATACGTATGACTAATATTGTAAGGCCATATGTTCCAAATATGGCTGATTCCATAGGAATACAGGGATAAAAATTGCAATCTCTGCTCCAACATGTTCAATACAACAGGAGAAACAAAGTAAAACATCATACGCAACGGCGTGAAATGGGTTTGCTTCAGCAAGCACAGAATGTTACAAGGAGCACTGGAATCCCATACACCCAATCTCTCAAGCCTGGAGTTGAGAGGTGAGGGAAGGCTTCCCAAAAGGGAAAACACCTAAGCTGAATCTCAGAGCACACTGAGATGAGAGACAAGAAAAGAGCTTACCAAAGAGTTGGAGGAGGAGGTGGAAGACAGTGAGATATAAAACCAAGGGCTACATATGCCTGAGAACTGTATTCAGAGGTGGGAAGAGTGACAGGTAGGCAGGGTGAGATGGAGTTGGGCACTATACACATATATAGTGTATGCCAGCACACTAAGGACTTGCATCAGTGGGCAACAAAAAGTCACCAATGGTACGGATTTGGGGGAAGATAGAGAAGATCAGATCTGTATTTTAGAATGCCATTTTGGCTGCAAAATCTAGGGATTCAATTAGATGAAGTCAATTAGGAGACATCATTTGCTATAATCCAACTAAAATGATGATAATGGAGACAAAGGGGAAAGGATGCATTTGGAAGATATTTGTAAGATAGAACTGATGTGATATGGCAGGGGATGACACAGCTATCAAGGATGAGAAGGAATCAAGATGGTTCTCAAGCTTCTGTGTTTAGAAACGGTATTTGCCAGTGGTGCCCAGGCATCATGATTATGGACTAAGAAGAATGGGGAATGAGAAGTTTAGTGAGGGACTTATTGTGCTTAAAGTGTCAAAGCAGGCATGTCCAAAGTCAGATGGATATAAGGAAATGGAGATCAAGAGAAAGATCTTTCCAGAGAAAAAATAAGACAGTTGGCATGATATATGGACACTGAACTTACTGAAGTGGAAAAACATCCACAGAGATGTTACACGGGGGTGCTTGGGTTACTCTGTCGGTAGAGCGTTTGACTCTTGATTTCTGTTCTGGTCATGATCTCATGGTTCATGGGATCGAGCCTCACATGAGACTCTGTGCTGACAGTGTGGAGCCTGCTTGGGACCCTCTTTCTTCTTCTCTTTCTGTCCCTCCCCTGCTCACACGTGCACATGTATGCTCTCTCTCTCTCTCTCTCTCTCTCTCAAAACAAAAATTTTTTTTCAAAAAGGGTATACCAAGAAGGCAGAGAACAAAACCTATGAAAAGCCAGATTTAATGCCTAACAATTCAGCTTTTTCACTCATTATCTGTGTACTAGGAACAAGATAATGCTCTGAACTTCAGGATACTTTGTCTCTTCAATGAGAGAAAGAAAGGAAGAAGGAAAGCGGAAAGAAAGAAAGAAAGAAAGAAAGAAAAGTAAACTCTGTAACTTTTGCTATAGTGCCTAACACATAAATGCTAATTCATTTCTCCATTCCCCTTATGTAAGGAATATTCATTCATTCCGTTAATACTTTTGAGCACTTACAATGTGTCAGCAGTGCTCTGGGTGCTGGAAATGTGTTGTTCTGAATAGCCCTGTATTACATTCTTAGATGAGTAAATGCTTCCCTTTCCATGTGGCTCTTGTGGAGTTGTTTCTCATGCTCCCTATAGCCACAGTGATGGGAAAGTGACTTAGGTGGGCTTTTGCTAGTCAATAGTGATTGACCTGGGGTAGTGGATGAGATACCCAGGTAGGGCCAATAAAATCCTAGAATCACTAGATCCTTAGGAAAAATAATCCCATTTTTATTGGATTTTCAAAGCTGGGGCTACTAGTTAATACCCTGGTTACCTGGAAGAAGGCCACCTGATTTGTGAGAGAAGTAACCCAAGCCCAGAGATGCATAGAGAGAATATTAGTGATGTCATTTGAGCCAGTGGAGCCAACTATCACTGAAGTGTGATCCTGGCTGGATTTCCTGGTTAGATGAGGCCCCCTAAATGTTTTTGCTTGAGGTGGTTTCATTAGACTACACCACTTGCAACTGAAAGAACTCTGACTCATACACCTTTCCCGGCTCACATAAAGCTCTTCCAGCCTCAGAAGCCTTTGTCTATAGAAAGACTATGGCCGTCAAAGGGATTCCACCCTTTGGAGCAGATCTCTCAAGGGCTAACAGGGCTAATACAATCCCTGATTACTTTAACATGTGGGTCATCTCTGTCAAAAAACTACTGAATATATAATTATTCCAAAACATCTATTGAGTATTTATAGTGGGCCAGGATTCAATTTTCAAGTCATATGGCAAGATCACAATCTCCACATTTGAAATTTTATGTTAGGAGGTGAGAAAGACTGGATATTCTTAGAAGACCAGCAAGAATAAGTGCTAAGAAGAAAGACCCACCACTTAGACTGAGATCCTCCTAACCTTCTCTTTATCAAAGATTTCTCCTTAAAGGAGGATATCACCCAGGACAGGTGCAATCAGGACATCCCCATTCAAAGATCATTTATTGCATAGAATCATGGACAAATTGAATAATTCACAATTCAGGAAATACATGAGCATAGGTGGGGGAACATTTTATGATGTCAAAATCACTTTCTATAAAGCACAACCACTGTATAAGAAAAGTTCATCTGACAATGTGAAAATAATATACAACTAATTATTGACTGAGAACATACATCTTTGGAAGCTTTGTTTGCAAAGGGATATCAAACAAGTGATTTTATAAAAGGTTTCTTTTTCTTCCTAAAATATTTATTTGTTCATTTTGCCTTCATATAAATAACCCAAGTCCATCATGGGAAAATTATAAAAATTGGATAAAGTAAAAATAATATAGTCATCCAAACAACTTTAGTTTAGTTAGAACTATTACTATTTTAGTGATAGTTGTGGATGTGCTGGATGTGGGATATGTGTATGTGCTTACACATACTGATTCCGATGTTATCACTTAGTGATATATCATGGAGATCTTATAGTTTTACACGTACATGCACATAATCTGCATAATTATTTAAATAACTATACAGCAACCTAACGTACAGTACCTAGTGTTCCAATGTACAAGTGTTCTATAATTCATCTAGACTATCCGATGTTAGACTATTCGTAATTTTTCCAAATTCAGCTATTAATGGGCTGAAAGTGTGTGGGCATGTTTTTAGCTTTTTACATATGGTTGTCAAACTGTCCTCCATAAAAACTATAACACCTTACATTTCCACTCATCAACAAGCAGGAGAAATCTACAATTCACACCTTCACCAGCATTATCATTTTAAAAATCACTGCAAATGATTTATAATAAAGGTAAAAAATAAACATGCAAATAAATATGTATAAAAACCACAATATTAATTCACTGTACAAATGAGTTGATTCTTTATAAGAAAAAAATCACATTAAACTGAAAAGCTATATTAAAAATATAATTTTACAGTAACTTGCATGCATCTTTATCATAGTAATTTGCATCCATGTAATTCACTTTTCTGTGAGTAACATCAATTCTCTTTCAGGATTATGTCAAATAGACCTACTTTCAATGAGTCGCAACTGAAAACAGAATTGTTTACAAGATCAAACTTTCTCAAGTGTACTATTAAAACATCAATCAGACTCTTGGATTTTTACTGTTAAAGGGTACATTATGTTCAGAACAAAAGAGGTTTACAGACTGGCACAAATAAATAAAACAATCTACAACTTTGTGAGGAAAATCGGTATTTCGTTAGTTTTAATAATAGTACCATGGCATGAAAAGTCCATAAAGCCTGTTAAAATGATGTTGGGGGTTCTCTCTAAACAGAAATTATTTTTTAAAAGTTTATTTATTTATTTTGAGAGAGAGAGAGAGAGAGAGAGAGAGAGAGAGAGAGAGAGAATGTGAGCAAGGGAGGGACAAAGAGAGAGGGAGAGAGGGAATCCCAAGCAGGCTCCATCCTGTCAGTGCAGAGCCCAAATCAGGGGTCGATCTCATAACCGTGAGATCATGACCTGAGCCGAGATCAAGAGTTGGATGCTTAATCAACTGAGCCATCGAGGTGCACCTACGTTTTTTATCGTTAAATGTCTGAGATTTGTGAGTTGTTTGCTACTGCACTTGGACTACCTGCCCTAATATAGAAATTAGTCAGTGTTCAAACCCAAAAGGCAAGCGCATATTTTTAATGCTCCCTTTGTTCTAATAAATGTAAAAGTTACAATCAGATCTTAGTGTGATTTTAAGAACAAAGACAAAAGTAATAATTTGCTACTGTGATTTGTTTTCTGCCCAAAATAAGGGGTGAGGGGAACCACTATAAAGAGTGCTGGGATCATAAATGTTTCTCCTGGGACAGTACATCTAATGAATGCATTAGACCATGACTGAGGGACCATATTAGTTTTCTTCTCATTCCCAGAAGATTAGACTTATAGAATGGAAATAAGAGAGCTACTTCAATGCCTTCATCTGGCACCCTTGTGCTAATCACAGGTATATAAACCATTTAATTATGTGATTTATCCCTAGCACAATTGGATAAGCCTTCTGATTCATGGAACATTAATGATTCTGTTTAATTTCCTACTTCAGATCTATTGGATGGTTTTCTCGTGTTTTTACAAATACCAGATCACTTGTGTCTAATAAAAGATACATATTGTATAAAAATCATATTTAATGTATATTTATTCATTTTGAGAGAGAGAGAGAGTGTGGGCGAGAGAGCGTGGGCGAGCGAGCATGACTGGGGAAGGGGCAGAGAGAGAGGGAGACTGAGAATTCCAAGCAGCCTCCATGCTGTCAGTGCAGAGCTGAACACAGGGCTTGATCTCATACACCATGAGATCATGACCTGCGCCCAAACCAAGAGTCTGACACTTAACCGACTGAGCCACCCGGGCACCCCCAAAATAATACTTTAATATGATCTGTCTTGTTATGTTTACATTTATTTTAAACGAATACACTTTAAAGCACTTAGAAAAAAACTTTTTTCTGAAAGTTCCATTTCAAGAAAGTTTTAGCAGAGAAGATACATGAGAAGAAAAAAATCTTATTCTCCTGGAAAAGATCTAATTATTCCCCTAGAAAGAAAAAGTTAGAATGAGCGAATGTTAGAGATAATGTCTGTTGATCAAAATGACACACGTATGGAATAAATACAATGAAAACTTAGCTAATAAAAAACTGCCTATTTAAAGATAAAGAATGCCAAGATGAAAATTGAAGTGTCAAGCATTATTTAATGGTTTCATAATAGTTCGGTTTGATAATTGGAAGACTGAATTTTCAAGTGGATGTTCTGATTCTAACGTACCATATCACCAGGTAAGTGTCACCTTTCAGCCCCTCAAATGTAAGCAATATTCAGATAGAATAAAATGCTTCTTAATTTAGAATGAGTAATATTTATAGACATAATAAATTATTAATCTTACCATGAATAATTTATACCAGAAAACTCAGATATTCAAGGAATATTTCAAACTCAGGCACATTTGAAAGAGAGGTAGAATTTTCCAATCCCAGAGATCTACATAAATTATTTTTTTCAAGGACAAATACATTTTCCAGAATGCTTCATATCAACATGAGCAATTGAGGTTGATTTTGTATTTAAATTTATACTTTGCACCTGGTTCCATTTTATTCCATTTCCTAATCACTACACTGTAACAATATCTTTTCAAGATATTGACAATGCTGTGATATTTTGGGAATGGTGCTTTAGGGGGGATTTAGTGAAGATAATTATTCAATCTTCATGAATTTATAGCTTAACATTTCAAGTTGATATGTTAGCATATAATCGTGTAAATGTAATTAATGCAGCAGTTCCACAATCAAAATTCTTTTAGCAAAAGCTGAACCTTTTGATTTGTTAATGTCTTTCTTAACTCCTTTTTCCTTTTTACATATTATACCTTTCCAATTAAAGTTTAAATAAGGGTTCAAACATTGCCCTTAGATATTCATTCACAAAATTGACCTGATTATCTGAGGGCAAAGATGAGCACATTACTTCCTGAGAGAATTACACATGTTAATTGAGGGTAGATATTAGCCCTTGATAATAATGGAACTTATTCATGCTCCTTACTCATGTAATTGCATCATTTGGAAACCTTCTATTAGTGCATAGAAATAAAAATGCTGAAAAGCCCTGTTTTTCAACTTGAATGTTCGTGTTTGGTTGAACCTGCCATATAAAGCCACAGTTTTAAAATCTGATTATTATGTGGTTTCTCTCTCTCCTACCACCTCTGCCCCGCTTTCTCTAGTTAGTTATTTTTACCCTTGTAATTATTTATAACCCTTTGACTAACATCTGATTGTTCTGGCTGGTATAAAAGAAGTCCACATAAATAAACTATTTAAAAAAAGAAAAGAAAAGAAAACGAGAAAAGAAGAAAAAAGTATATTTAATATGTTTCTGCTAAATGAATGTGTTTTATTAATTTCTGGGTTGAAATTTACAACTATTTTGTATCTAAGTCCTTTTGGGATTCTGTTAAGATCTGGGCATTCTGTACATAGCAAGCAATCATAACACCTATTTGCAAACTAAGACTAAATAATGTAAAGAACGTGATATTCTTGACACCATATTTTACAAATACAATGTTGAGAGGGATAAAATATGAACAGGGGCAGGGGTGCCTGGGTGACTCAGGTGGTTAAGCGTCTGACTTCAGCTCAGGCCATGATCTCACGGTTCATGGGTTTGAGCCCCCATTGGGCTCCGTGCTGACAGCTCAGAGACTGAAGCCTGCTTCTTGTGTCTCCCTCTCTCTATGCTCCTCCCCTGCACATACTCTGGCTCGCTCTCTCTCAAAAATAAATAAACATTAAAAAAATTTAAGAATATATGAACAAGGTCATAGAATGTGTAGCAACAGTAGATTTAGTGACCAATGTTAAAAATCAGAAATTCTGAGACCTATATAGCTTATTTCATTCATTCACCTCTGACTTTGAGACTGAGAAGTACTTTTATTATCCTACGACCTGATTAACAGTCTGAGATCACAAATCTTCTGAAATTCACATGCTAACTCAAAACACCGTAACTTCCCTTCCCAAGGTACATCTCCCTGATGACGTAAGCAGAGCATGTGGTAAGCATGGACGAAGCACTAAAAAGCCAGCCAAGTGATGAGCTGAGTAATTCACTCATATCGCCTGTACTTAGCCACTGTCATTCATTAGATGTTGCTAGATAGAGCACATTAGCTATGTGTGGAAAAAGCCTCCATTACACAATCACACTATCTTTTTTTAAGTGGTATCTTACCAGTAAAAAGAGAGGGTTATCAATAAAGGGTCACCTGCACAAATAAAATGTAAGGGGTCACATGGTACTTCAACAGTAGTAAGTAAAAAAAAGTAAATAGCACAAGGGTTCTTTGGTCCATTTCACTAAAATTGACCCATTTCACTAAAGCAACCCTCTGCCCTGATAAATATTACTTGGCTTTATTTTATCTTTTCTTTCCCAACAAGCAAAACCACTACTGTTTGTCTTTGTCATAGTGCTAACCTATCCAAGAAGCAAGAACTGTTTCTCTTTGGTTTGGGCAACAACTGTAACCACATTAGAGTCCCTTTTCTTCCCTCCTGGCTCTCAGCCCAGCTGCCGGCTGTAGAGACAGCCCCCAGAGGGATGGTGAGAGACAGACATGCTTGGGAGCATACATTCAATGTTTTAAAAAAATCAACTCAATTGCAATTGGATTGAAGAAGGGAAAGGCCCCATGCAAAGGTAAGTCTAAGTCAGGCTTGAATAAATGTACCTCCTTCCAGACCGAACAATGACTTTATGTCTATAAACATCTGTGGCCTGAAATAGTAAAGCACCATTCATTAAAGTCTAGGGTACTAAGTGAACGGAACATTTTTTTTAGGTTTATTTATTTACTTATTTAGTGTGTGTGTGTGGGGGGGGGGGGGGGTGGGGAGGGAATCCCAAGCAGACAGGGCGGAGCCCAATGCGGGGCAAAAACTCAGGAAGAGTAGCTTTGGGAATATTGGTCCAAGTTGAATCCATCTAGAGATGTGGATAACACCATAGTGGTATTTGAGGGGATCGTGGAAAATAGTTGGCTTTAGTGCTCCAGAGGGTCACTCTGGACTAAGGTAATGAAGGTCCTGACACCTCACTGCATTATTGGAGAGTCAAACATTGGCCAGAAGTTGGTATTTCTTCTCCTGAAACACATCAACTTAAAATGTGTGGCTTCAAAGAATCATCAATCCAGTATTTTTTTTTTCTTTTCAACAAGGTGGCATGTTGGTTAAATGAGGGAAGTTGATAGTGTTGATGAATTTTCTTGTGGGACCCCAATCTGTCATCTTTTGTCACCAGGGCGTGACGTGAGCTTTAAAATCAAAGTATAGATTTATTCACTCACTTTCACATCCATCTTTATGGATTTCTTTGCCAAAAAGCTGCCCTAGAAGTTCTGGGTAAGCCTTCCTGCTCAAAACTCTCTCCCCCAATTCTATACTTGTCTGTCATGAGACTTTATCATTTTTTTTTAATAAAAGCAATCCTAGTCATCCTGTCTGCTGCTAAAGTGAGCCCATAGAATGTGGGTTTTATTCATCCTGAGATAGAATCTTACACTGACAGGGATGGGAGCCGCTTACAAAGTTCCTGAGAAAACGCCATTCAATCAGTTTGCCCTGGGTTTGAAAAAGCCTTGCCAAAATGCCATTTTTCCAGGTGGGCAAACCAATGCTATGAATTCTACCTGATAATTCCTCCAGGATTTTTGTTAGGTAGGAAAGAATAAGATGCATAGATACTGAACCCAAGAAAATAGATCTTGACAAGCCAGGGGACCCAAAAGGTTATTCAGAGAACTTCAACAACACATCAGGTCCAACAGCATCAAAAACAACTTTCTTCATTGCTGGACATGAAGTTGTTGGCTCATAAACTGTCCCTCATATGCAAAAGACAAGGAGAGATGAAAAAAGGAGCAGACCTCTCCAGATTGGTAGGTGGCAGGCTTAATATTCAAAGGAACTTAGAGACTAGAAGGCGCCTGCCAGGAGCCTTTTTAAAGGGTTTAGTCAGGTATATCATCCAGATGATCTCCACAACACCTTACTCTCTTAAGGCTGTCTTTGGATCAGCTCCCACTGGAAGAATGGTGGACGGAACATACATTTCAAGGACAGGGGAGGGAGTGAGGAGCTTCCAATTGCCAGTGTCTGGTTCACAGGTGAACTTCAGGTCATGTCCTCTCAATTACCTCCTCCAACAAAATCAAATATTAACATTTATCTGCAGCATCAATTGGAATGATGATTCGGCACATATTTAGCACATGATTTACAGCCCTAGAATAGAGAAATAGTGATCGATTTTTAAATACTATCTCCCAGTATTTTGTAAACCAGTGATGAAAACTGAAATGACATTAAAATAGTAAGATGGCAACTGTCAACACCTCATCTTTAAAAAAAAAGTGAAATTAAATAAAATGATCTCGTTCTGAAGAATAATTTAATTCTGAAATGCTTACTTGCGTCATTTTTGTTCTTTCCAAGTTAAGCCGCTGTTCATGCCTGGGCAACTAAATGAGGAGAGGTGGTTAAGTATAAATTTCAAATTTTTTCCTGAAGAGGAACAGAATATATCACCCCCAAAAATGCCATTTTGGCAAACTGATTCTTTTGATTTGAAGCTATTTGAGAAGTAACTCCTCACATGAAAAGTAGCCTGCCTGTACCAGAAAGGAAGAGGGCATCCCTTTCACCAGAAATAGGAAATTCGGGGCCAGGAAGTCCATGTGGACAAATCTTATTACTTCACTAATTTACTACCCCAAGCCCAAGCCCCTTTGTCTTGACAATTCTTCACAAATTTATTGCTTTTTGTTTTGTCTAAAAGATACAAAAGTTTCCCATTTTGGTCATATATTTGAGTCTCATATTTTTATGGGGTTTCTGTATGTATAAAACTCAATTTGTTTTTCTCCTATTAATCTGTTGTATGGGAAAAAAATTCTTCCTCTGCCCTTCAAGGTCTTCCAGGGGACTAAGAATTAAATTTACATGAGACAGATTAACATGAGAAAAAAAAAACCAAAGTTTTATTACATGTGCACAGGGCCCAATAGTGACATTGAGACAAAGAAGTGACCAAGGCCAGCAGTTTTTATACCAAAGAGATTATAAATTTGTGAGGAATTGATAGGATTTTTAATTCAAAGGAAAAAAACAGATATTTGGGAGCATTAATTAGTAAGGAATTCTAAGTGGAATTTGGGCTGAGATAGCAGAATAGTAAAAAAGTAATAAGGTTTGTTTCAATAGCTTTCTTGGCTTTAAAGTTTCTACCTCTGGTGATAAGGATGTCTTTTTATTGCTTAGTACAGGAAGGGCACCACCCACATGGGAGATTTATTTCACACTTTCAGACAGATAGACAGAGTGACCTTGTACGGGCTTTTTCCCAAGTAGCTTCAATTCAAAATAATCAATATGCCATTGTGGTATGTTTTGGGCAGACTGTCCTTGGCCCCTACACTGTCTTATATCAATTTAGTTATTAGACCAGCCAAAGAACCTAGCAGGTTCTTTGAAAGGAAAGGTTTTTCTGCCCCTATACCCCATTTCATTTTGGTAAGTGATTTTTGAAAATCCTAAGAAGGAATCTTTAACTGGGCTGGAAATAATTAGATTTTGAACTGTAAAAAGGCATTACTTAAAGTCTTTCATATTCAATAGATTTCTACTTTATTCTGTAATAATTTTTAAATATAATTTTAGGAGATTAGTATCTCCAATAAAGGATGTGTTGGTGATCGAGGTAAAGGTGGGGTCATGTAATCTACATCCCCTTTAGGTCTTTTGGTCCATTTGCATTTAGAACTGGGCAATTCGTCTCCATGTTCTTTTTGCAATCTTTCCTTCCCTATCTTGACATTCACCAGAGACGTGCCCCTAAATAGGAAACTGGATGGGTTGGTGCCCCCATTCACTTCAGGCCCCAAAACAGGTGAGCCACATGACATAACACTTGAAACTCTAGTTTTATTTTTTATTGAGTGTGCAAATGCTTCCATTGGCTTGAAAAGGCTACATTTTTCTCTCTGAGTTGGATTTATTTTTAGATATATTAATATACTTACTGAAAAGAACTGCCTTCCTCCCTCATTCATTCAACAACTATTTACTGAATCCTTGCTGTGTGTCAGAATATAAGGCAGCAAAAAAAAAAAAAAAAAAAAAATCAGATATGGTGGTCACTGCCATCTTGGAGCCAAATGTACTATCTTATCAGTGTTTGGCTTCTGGTTCATCCCCTGCCTTTCATTCTCCCTCGAGGAGTCCCACAACCCAGGCTTTTACTGAAACAACCATCCTGCACGTGTTTACATGATTTCCAAGGTGGAAAAACTTTCTTAGAGGATTTCTAGCCTCCATCCTTGCCTTTCAGAATTCCAAAGACTTACATAAGTGAATTTAATTAACACGCTCATGAGTCCCCACATTCTTACCATGACCATGACCTGAGGAGATGTTATTATTTCTCTAGCATCGGGCACGCAGCGTAATAATCTTGGATACTGTTTGGCACTCACTTTGTTGCAAAAGGAAATCTCATTTCACAGTCCTCTTAAGAGGCTTCCAATTTTTGTTTTATGACAAATTATTATGAAGTATCATTCAGAGTTTTTCAAGATGAACTTCAGTTTCCAAATTAACACTTTCCCTCAGAACACTGTGGCTTTGTTAAATTCTAGGTTGGTTGCTTTAAAATAGACCTACTCCCGTCAAAACGCAGGGGTAAGAGGCAAAGAACACCACTGAAGTGGGGAAGAGAGTAGTTTATGGTGACAGCTCCCCAGTTCTTCAAGGTTTTAGCAGAAATAATTAAATTGAGGCTCAAGCCTACTCTAAGCAAGGCATATTTTTATATATCTTACTCACTAAATTATCCCAGACCCAAAGGCCCTATTCCAGGTTAGTGAATACCTCCTGAGGTATGATTTGGGTAGAAAAACAAAACTCCACACTGTACCGCTAATAAATGAAGATTTTTATCTTTCTCTTACATCAAGGCAAAAATACTAGAAAATGGGCCCTATGAGATGAGTACATTTAAAAGTAACATGATGTGTTGGAAATAAAACTGGGCCAAGAGACAGAGTGATGGATGCTAATGTCAGCCTCTGCCACTGATAAATTTTCGACCTTAGATTAATTTGCTTAATTTCTCTGAGCACAGAGCTCCTAATGCATAGATATAGGTTATTGATAACTCCATTCTGGGATTATTAGGGGAAACAATGGGATAAACTATGTAAGTACATAGCATAATGTCTGGCACGTGGTCGGCCCTCAATAACAATTTTTTCTTTCCTCTATGTCTGTCACCTCCGTGCTGGAGAATTCCAGGTAGGACGATGGAAAGTTTAGGTTTCATTGTTCACACCAGGGAGCTATAGACCATACAGGCAAGAAGAGCAAGCATGGTGGCAAGTGGGGGAGCCACTGCCTTTTTGGTGTGACCTCGTGCCTGTCAAAACATCCACTGTGGAACCATGGGCATCTCAAACTCACAAGTGTGGTCATGCATAATAGCTGTGCAGAGTTATGCTCTGGTTATCATCCTATTGTTAGGTTGTTGTCACTGAATGCTTTCAATCTAATGCGAGATTTAGCCGTTATTCTCTCTGGTGTTTAATTTCCCTATTTCCTCTTACCCATCTCTCAGAAACATCATCTCTGGCTGCTTCCTTCTTAAGCTCCATGCTGGACTCCTTCCTCTTCCTGACTTCTAAATGCTGGAATGACCCAGGCAACAATGTAAGCGCTGTTCTCTGTATCTAATTCAGGACTCATCCACCTCCCACCCTTGAACTTCCAACCATATTCCAGTGACTTACACAGATGTTTCCCACCCCACACCTCTCTCAGAAGTATCATGGCATATCCAAATGCCTACTGCTTATAAGTGGGGAGGGGAGGGGGGATAATTTTCCCTCTACCCTTCTGATTCTTGGCTGAGACTCTTTTAATAAAAGATTAACAAGAGAAAAACAAAGGCATTGTTAACACATATACCTTATGTCCACATAAGAGATACCCAGGAAGAAAAATGGGGGACTCCCTGAAGTGGCTTAGAATTCCAGTTTATGTAACACCTTTAACAAAGAACAATACATTTGTGGAGAAATGATGGGAAAGGAGAGCAGCTGTAGACTTCCAAAGGAGGAAATAAAGGTTAGTGAAGTTTGTTACCTAGATTCATCTGGTGACTTCTCCAGGCTGATAGGGTCTAAAGTTCTCTTGGGGATTAAATCTGCCCTTCCTGGTAGAAGGGGGGAGGAAGAGCACCTTTGTAGATGTATGTCCTGTTTATAAGCATATAATAGGAGAGGAAAGAGAGTTTTTCTTATATCTTCTTCTTCTCATTTGCTTTGAGCTTGAAATAACCCTGATGCCAAAGTGCATTATTTTGGGGTGGTATCATCCATTACCCTTCAGAGATCTGATAAGCAAAAGGGAAATCTTGATTTTCTTCCCCTAAAACTACTTCCTTGACTCAGTGAGTGGCACTGTCATTCCTTTGGTTGCTTAGCTCAAAAATCTAAAAGCTGGGGCACCTGGGTGGTTCAGTTGGTTGAGCATCCAACTCTTGATTTCGGCTGAAGTCATGATCTCACGGTTCATAGGACTGAGCCCCATGTTGGGCTCTGCGCTGACAGCCTGGAGCCTGCTTGGGATTCTCTCTCTCCCTCTCTTTCTCTGCCACCTCCCACTCATGTGCACTCACTCTCTGTCTCTCTCTCAAAATGAATAAATAAACTTAAAAATAATCTAAAAGCCAACATTGATTTCACTCAGCATCCTGTTTTTGGCTGCCCCCATTTCCCCAATATCCAGTGGACTTATCAGTTCCATCAGCTCTCCTTTGAAAGTATATTCTAATGTCACACCTCCCAGCAACTGGCCCAAACCACACTCGTCTCTGCAGTAGCCTCTTAAACAGTCTCCCTGATCCCACTTGGATCTTCCTGAGGTCTGCTCCTCACCAGTGCAGCCAGAGCGATCCTTCCACGATATAAGTCAAGTCCTGTCCTTCTCCTACCTCAAGTCCTCCACTGTACTGCTACTCAACTCCTACCCAAGCTTACAAGCCCCCACATTACCTGATGGGGAGTGCCCACATGGCTGCTGTGTCCCTCAATGATGTCATGTGCTGCCAATTCTCCTTCACCCATGGTACTCCAGCCACCCTGACCTTCTTGGGGATCCTTCAATGCACCTGCATCTCTCCTTCTCATAGCACTGCCACCCTTGCAAATCCTCCTGCCGTAAGGTCTTCCTCAGAGCTTCACATTTGTCACTGCTTCTCTTCTTTTTGGGCTTTTCCCATTACCTTCAAATGGGCCATCCCCAACCATCCCATCCAAAGCAGCTCTTTTACCCTCCTTGTGGTGATTGTCTTCCCTTCATTGGCACAATTGACTTGGCCTTCTGTCACCAGTGGGAATCACTGCATGGATGAGTTTATTGATCACCTGAACCCCGCACTAGAAGGGAAATTCCTTATGGCAGAGATTTCATCTTTCATTCTCTTCCCTGCCACCTCCATAGCATATAATCAGTGCTCAAAGCTATTTTGTGTAATTAATAAGCCTTATTCACCTAGTCACTGGAGCTGTGAAACTCCTAATGGTGTTTAATCTCTTTTTTCTCCCATGACTTCTTCATCACTAGCTCTCATTTACTTTATGTTCAAAAGGATGTCTCCACATTTGTCTCCGTCTTCCTACCCCTCATCATGTCTCATGTGAACCATCACAGTAAACTTCTAAATGATTTTCCAAGTCTACCTCTTTCCTACCCCTTGTTGCGAGAGTCCTCTATCTTTTTTTTTTTTATTTGTTGGCAGTCCATTAAGGCTCTCAGCTCTTGCTCAGAGGGACAACTTAGTCTAGAAGTATCTAGAACTCTCTTGGGAACCACGAGTTACTTGGGTTGAAACTCTAGTGAGTCTTTTGTGTGTGTGTGTGTGTGTGTGTGTGTGTGTATGTGTGTGTGTGTGACCTTAGAAAAATCATTTGAAACCCCTGAGTCTCAGGTTTCACATCTATATGATGGAGATAACAATGCCTGTCTTATAGGGTGGTTATGAAGATGAAATGAGTTGTCATAACGATAAAATAAGTTAGTTTCTGGGGCGCCTGGGTGGCGTCAATTAAGCATCTGACTTCAGCTTGGGTCATGATCTCACAGTTTGTGGGTTTGAGCCCCACGCCAAGTTCTGTGCTGGCAGCTCGGAGCCTGTGCTGACAGCTCAGATTCTGTGTCTCCCTCTCTCTCTGCCCTTCCCCCTCTAGTGCTCTCTCTCTCTCTCTCAAAAATAAATAAACGTTAAAAAATTAAAGAAATAAGTTACTTTCAGAAATTAGAATAAGACACAGCACATAGTAAGTACCAAATAAATGTTAGCTATTTTAATAGAATTCCTTCCATCTGACATATATTTGTCCATGGCTTTTAGTTTCCATGACATCAACTCTATGCTGCCATGTGATTTCAGTGTTCAACCTCAACTGTCTTATTTCCTTTTTCTTAGGCAAATTCTTCTGAAAGACATCCTTGAGTCATTGATCACCTTAAGTCCAGTGACCTCAGGCCAGGAGAGAGAAGGGTCAGCTGATGCAATCACGCCAACCTGCACCCACCCCTTCAGCAAGGGCATGGGGGCACTTAGGAGATAGCAAGGGCAGGCTGGGAAGGGACTGGCATGTCTATCTTATCAAGAAAGATGCCTGCCAAGTGTCATTGGTCCTTTGGGAATAGAAACAATCTTAGTCCAAGAATCCTCTATTTTGAAAAAAAAAAAATGACTATTTGGATTCTGGTTTTATCTTCTGTATTTTTTTTTTTTGGTCTATCCTTATCATTTACTGAAGATCTCTTAGGACCACTATGCTTAACTGAAGCCAAGAGAGTGGTTTGCAATAGGTAGTTACCTATGGGGTTAGGTGCAGGGGAAGTTCTGAGATACATCTGGAGCTTCTTTCCTATCCTACAGGTGGTCCCTAGGAAGGCCATGTCTACATTCTGCTTCAAATATCTCCCCACCACCTCCCTGTCCCTTGATACTCTTTGGATATTTAACTACTAATCACCTGTATTTAAGAACATAAAAGCCATGGTTAATATGTAAATACGTTCATCGGAAGAGTAAGTCCTTAGGAGCTATCACTTAGTAATCTCAAATCCTTATTGGCTTATCAGATTTGCCAGCAGAAGGTGATGTTCCTAGGGAAGAGAAAGGAGGACAGATCCGTTTTTGTGCTAGGAAGGGAACCTAGAGTCCAGAGATGGAGCATGAACCTAAGGAGAAGATGCTTAGCTGAAGGAATGTACACTGGGTGCCATGAGAAAGAACAGATTAGGGGAGCCAAGGAGAAAAAAATAAATTAAAAGGAAAGAAAAGCCTATAATTGGAGATAGAGGGACAGTCTTAAGACATATATTCCAAATGTTTGTTTGAAAGCAGCCCCTTAATAATGAAGACCAATTAGCTTCAGGTTCAAATGAGGGTTGCACCATTGTATGGATCCCAGAGTGGGTGTGGCCAAGTCCATCCCCAACTTCCCCAGAGCAGCATGGAGTCAGCAATGGCTATGTGTCTCTCAAGTTGATAGACTGCAACATGGTTATCTGTCAACCTGTTTCCACCCCCAAGACTGTCAAAGAATTTGCAAAAGCAAAACTTGCTTAGTGGGTTAAAAGTTGAAAGTCAGCAAGCTCCAAAGCATAAGGCATCTTTGGTGAGCACATGTGCTACGTACCAACTAAGGACACGGTTTTTCCAATGTTTATTTATTTATTTATTTATTTTTTGGGGGACAGAGAGAGACAGAGCATGAACGGGGGAGGGGCAGAGAGAGAGGGAGACACAGAATCGGAAACAGGCTCCAGGCTCTGAGCCATCAGCCCAGAGCCTGACGCAGGGCTCGAACTCACGGACCGCGAGATTGTGACCTGGCTGAAGTCGGACGCTTAACCGACTGCGCCACCCAGGCGCCCCAGGACACGGTTTTTAAACTTGACTCAAGGTCTTGCTTTGGACCTCAATAACCAAGCCCAGGGAAGATCACACATTTTTAAAGTTGTGAGAATAGGGTTATTTAGGTCAGAAACAGAATTCACTCTTCAACCCTTTCAAAGAACATGGTAGCTAAGTTCGCCTTTATAAGCAAAGAGTGAAGCATGCCTTACAAAGTCATCATTACCAATAGTCTAAATAGGATGACTTCAACCAAAGTGGACCTATGTGGCTGCCAGGCAAGGACATGGCAGAATGTCCCATGCTGCTCTTCTCAATTAAGAGGATTCGTATCATTGTTCTTACTTAAAGTGAGCAAAGAAACATCCTCTGTCTTCCTTAAACATCGATGTTTCGAAGTAAATATTTTTGTTTGTTTTGAGGGGATTTCTATTTTCTGTGTCAGGAGCACAAAGTAACACTGCTAATGCTCTCAAGGTTTGAATCACAGTGATTTTGAGGACACAGTGATTAAAAGCCCAGATTCTAGAGTCTGATGCTTCCATCCAAGTTCCCACTCTGCCACCTCCTAGCTATGTGACTCCATTTATACCAACCTCCACTGTAGTAAGCTCTGCTAATCTCTCTCATGAGCTAATAAATAAATGCACTTATAACCATGCCTGGGACAGGAGTAAGCACTCATTACTGTTGGCATGCTTCAAGGACCACCTCATTTGGTCTTCACTGCAACCCTCATTTACAGATCACAAACAACCTTCTGAAATTGATACAATTAAAATCCTCATTTTATAGGTGAAGAAACAGGGCTGAAGAAGGTTAAGCTGTGTGCCTGGGGTTACAAAGCTAAGAAGTGATAGAGAGGGAATCAATCCTGGGTAAATCAGACTCTAATTAAGACATAGCCATGTCTGTCATAACCCATCTATTGTATGCTAGCCATTCGTCGAAGATGTGCTAGAGATCTCAATGGTGTTTCTGAGAGACTGGATTGTCCACAGAGATAATTAGAGCATAAATAACAAAAGGAATCTCAACAAACATAAAATTAATTCAACCCTTATCATACTGTATTAACTTGGGGGCGGGGGGCATGGAATAACCCACCTAAAGTCTTGAAGTCTACCAGACTGTCAAACGAAAGTAATCCTGAAGGAGGTAGAGTATGTGCTACGGGACAGATACAAGATGTGGTCACTACCCTTGAGTAGATGACAATCTAGTTGGACAGAATAAACAGTATACTCAACATGCAAAATAATCATTGCAACTTTACCATATAATCACCGATGGGATGTGTAATGCATGACCAGCCTAATATAGGGTTAATCAAGCAAGGATTTTAGAACAAATGATGAGCACGGGATCTTAAAAACATTGAAGTGACATGTATCGTTCAGATATTTAAGGCTATAGGAGTTTGGAGTTGGGGACATAATGACATTACTGTAGAGCAAGAACTTGAATTGAATCTTTGAAAGAAGGCATAGATTTGGATACATGGATGGGAGACTGAAAGGCATCCCAGAAAAAGAAAGCATGACTAATGTCATGGGGTCAGGAAAAAGCGTGACATGCCTGGGGTGAGAAGGAAAGGAAAGGAAAGGAAAGGAGAGGAGAGGAGAGGAGGGGAGGGGAGGGGAGGGGAGGGGAGGGGAGGGGAGGGGAGGGCAGAGGAGAGAGAGACAGAGAGGGAAGAAGGGAGAAAGGAAGGAAGGAAGGAAGGGAGGGAGGGAGGGAGGAAGGAAAAAGAAGAAGGAGGAGGAGGGAGGGGAGGGAAAGAGAAAAAGAAAGAAAGAAAGAAGAAAGAAAGAAAGAAAGAAGAAAGAGAAAGAAAGAAGAAAGAAAGAAAAAAAAAAAGGGGTTCATTCAGTAAAGCATGTAGCTATCAATGTGATTCAGCTTATAGAGTTTTCACAAATGATCAATTACTACCTAACTCTAAAGTAGAAGTGTGTATCAATATTTCCATTCAAAAAATAAGCTGAAAGTTGAACATATACACAGGTCTGCCTTAAGTCAGTGTTGCAGCCTCTTTTGTTTTCATTACATTGTGTATTCCCTGAAGTACATAGGATAGAGAAGAATTAGACTTTTCAAAGTCAGGAAAAGGACGAAATAAGCATTACAGAGTCATATGTAATTCTAATACATCAAATGGAAAAGCATCTGATACAGTCAGGATGTTACTATAGAGTTCTATAAGCTCGCTCGCTCTCTCTCTCTCTCTCTCTCTCTCTCCCTCCCTCCCTCCCTCTCTTGTCTGTGTCTCATATGTCCATCTATATCCATACATAAAGTGTCTATTTGAAGCACCAGCTCTTAGTGTTTTTTCCTTAAATTTATTTTCTTTACCTAAAAAGTGAGCTTTGTTCAAGACACATTCATAGAGAATACATTTGATGGATCACTATAGTCCCTTTTCACTGTCTTTCCCTCCCTCTTCTTAAATTTTCAACTTGAGCTATATGCTAGCCGAGAATCTCTCAAGATTCATTTTTATGAAAATATTCTTCATAAACCAATTGAGATGATAGAATTGTGAAAACATTCATCTCCCACTTAAAAAAAAAAACCCACACAATAAAGGGAAAGGAAGCTTTATTACTCAGATGGAAAGATTCTGACCTAGGGTGGAAAGCTTTCACAGATTTTTTTTTTTTTTTTAACATCCCTCAGTGTCAGAATCCAAATGATTTGTCCATCGTGGTTTATGCTGGAAGCTGAAATTCAGGTTCACATCCAGCATTTCCTGTCAAGGCTCATACGGAGGACCTATCTTCAGTATGTGTTTGTAAGGACTGAGGTTGTTAGGACTGGGAAACTCTGGCTTCTAAGAAATTTAGATAAAGCCGGAATTTTATAATATTAACGTTGGCAGCACTTACTGTTTATTGATGACTTATAATAAGTGAGCCTCTGTGCTAAGTGCTTGAAACACATGATTTTATCTTCACAGGATCCCTGTGTGGTAGGATTTTTTTCTGCCATTTTTCGTCCATGCGTAGAAGGGGTGAGCAACATGTCCCTAGTGCCCTAGCCCAAAATATTAAGCGGCAGAACAAAGAATCCATTGTGAATGCCTCTATGAAGGAAAAATGCAAGAGGCACCTGGGTGGCTCAGTGGGTTAAGCATCTGACTTCAGCCCAGTTCGTGATCTCACGGTTTGTGGATTCGTGACCCATGCTGAGCTCTGTGCCGACAGCTCAGAGCCTGGAGCCTGCTTTGGATTCCATGTCTCCCTCTCTGCTCCTCCTCCGCTCATGCTAAGTCTCTCTCTCAACGATAGATAAACATTAAAAAGAAAATGCTAAGTCTCTCTCTCTCTCTCTCTCTCTCTCTCTCAACGATAGATAAACATTAAAAAGAAAAACAAAATTTAAAAGTCACTGAATCTTGGGGCGCCTGAGTGGCTCAGTCGGTTAAGTGTCCAACTTCGGCTCGGCACAGGTCACGATCTTGGTTCATGAGTTCAAGCCCCACATAGTGCTCTCTGCTGTCAGTACAAAGGCTGCTTGCGATTCTGTCTCCCTCTCTCTCTGCCCCTCCCCACCCACGCATGCCCTCTCTCTGTCTCAAAAATAAATAAACATAAAAAAAAGTCACTGAATCTGCTGCCTGCTACAAGGTGGGGCTTTATCATATTTGCTTGAAAATGGCTTTGTTCCAGCCGGTGGGCTTGCTGATGTGGGAGACCACAGGAAGCCACAGGCTCCGGCCAAGTAGGCTGGGTGTTTGTGAGCAATGGGGGGGGGGGGGGGTTACAGGGAGCAGGGCTTCCCATCCCAGCTCTACATCTCATGCAATGTCCTCCCCTGTGTCCCCCTCTGTGGAAGTCACCGCGTCAACAGCACATAATAATAGGCTTCCATGTGGATGAAACGGCACGTTAATGTAAATAATGGACTTAACGTAGTGCCTTGTATAGAGGAAGTGCTCGAGAAGGGCCATTCACACGCTACAAAAATAGAGTTCCCGTTTAATGAATAGGCCTTTTGTAAGGATTATTGTTTTACCTGTACTAGTTCACCTAAAAATATGAATTCCTCTGAGCAAGAAGAAAAGGGGAGAAGAAGTAAAACAGAAAAGAAAAAAGTTGCAGTCAATAGGACAGTCTCCAGTATTCCCAATGTCACCAAAATCTCTGCCAAGCACCCAGCAAGAGGGCATCATGTTCCCCCAAATAATCGGTGCAGTGATGGGGGGATTTGGGGGGCAATGCAGTGAGGGGTGCTGAGGCTCCCTAGCCACACCTGTCACCTTCCCCTGCATCCTGAAGAGACAAATGTGCACTTTCATTAAAAATAATCACAGGGGCACCTGGGTGGCTCAGGTGGTTAAGCGTCTGACTCTTGGTTTCGGCTCAGGTCATGATCTCACGGTTCCTGAGTTCTGGCCCCACTACGGGCTCTGCGCTGATGGTTCGGAGCCTGGTGGGGATTCTCTCTCTCTCCCTCCTTCTCTCTGCACCTCCTCCACTCGCTCTCTCTGTCTCTCAAAATAAATAAACTCAAAAAAAAAATCACAAACATCACTCCAGACTTGCAAAATCTTTAGTGCTGCTGCAGGAGAATCGTACCCAGAGTTCCGTCCCCAGCCGCTCAGATCTCTCAGATCCGCTGTCCATTCGGGACTCAAAGATAAAGCTGCTTGGCCCCTGGCTGCCATCTGTTTCACCCTTCTTGGACCCCCTCATTCCTGCCCACACCCCTGAATGTTGCTGTAGTGTCTTTTCCAGACTGACCCTTCGTGTCACCTGCGTGCACAGCTCTGCTGGGGGACCCTGACACTTCCAGGCCCTCGTGTCACTGTGGCTTATTTCTTGCTGTCACTGATGGGTGATCCCACCAGGGAAAGGCGGCCTCTCTAGCAGGAGATGCATCACAAAGCTGGGAAGCAAACAGTCTGGAAGAGCCCTCTGTGGGTGTTCCCGTCATATCACTCCCAGGCGGCTCTAAGCAACTATGGTCCTATTGTACCGTCATTTATGTCTAGATTCCTATAGAGGCTTTTCTATTCTAATGATTTAATAGAAGGGAAAAGAGATTCCAGAAATACTCTAAATTCAGCTAATATTTACTTTGCATCATTCACTTAGAACACCACTATGCCCCCTTAACCACTCAGCCTCTCCCTAAATCTGTGCAAGACAGTGTGAAAGATGTACCCAAGGCCTCCCAGCCAGTCAGTGGTAGAGTTTGAACCGAACTGTGTCTCCTGACTCTTTGTTCTTAAGATCTGGGCTCTGACAAATGGCATGTGTGCTTCAAGTCCGTCTGGGGAAATGCCACTCTATGAAAATACAAAGTCACTGGAGATGGGGTTTGGATTGTCTGCAACTCTAGTCTGTCATGTAACTCTGTGGCAGAGTCCCAAATACCAACGCTGTTTTTCTTTTTGTGTAAAGTTCCAGGAGTAGAAAATACTTTCGCCTTTCGATCAGTAGGACTGACCCAGGAGACCAAGTCTCTAGGAGCCAAAGCTGTCAGAAAGAGAAACAAAATGCCTTTCTTTGCAACACAAGCGCTTGGGGTGGATGTTCTGAGCAGTACATGCTGCAGTCAGCAGTGATATTGTTTCACAGGGTGTAGCCAGAGTCAACCGGCTTTTTATTCCCAGAATATCTTAGCCCAAAGACATAGCATCCTTTCAGAGACAGCCTCAGAAAGTCGACTGCTTGCCTGCAGCCGCTCATTCCTGACTATAAAGCAACTTTTCTGCAACAGAAGAAAGAACTAGGACAGGAAGTTTTAAATGGTGGTCCCTTTAGCAAAATGTCGTGGTGAATTTATGCTCCTTGATTATAAATTTATTTATGGAAAATCAGAAGTAATACTATGTAGTGTGATACACTGTATTGGTAGGGCTTACATAGTATTACTGCAACATCATTTTTAAATACTAAGGATATGTATGCATATAAATATGGTTAGTTAGTATCTAAAAATGATGTTGCAATCTGGTCTGTGTTGGTAAATCTACACTAGAGCAGTTCACATTTGATTATAGACAATGTTATATTCTCTGGTTTCTTTCTTGAGGGTAAGAAGTGTTTACCTCTCTTCTTTTACAGCCTTCTCCTCCCACTGCTGGGCACTAGTAGGGTTCAAGAAGTAAGTATGATTCACAGCCTCAAGATTCTCTTTTTTTAAAATATTTATTTATTTTTGAAAGAGAGAGAGACAGACAGAGTGCGAGCGGGGGAGGGGCAGAGAGAGTCGGAGACACAGAATCTGAAGCAAGCACCAGGCTCTGAGCTGTCAACACAGAGCCCGACACAGGGCTCGAACTCATGAACTGTGAGATCATGACCTGAGCTGAAGTTGGTCGCTTAACCGACTGAGCCACCCAGGCACCCCTAAAGATTCTGATCTTCAGTTCCTTAACTGCTACAAATAAAGACCGCTGTTTATTCTATCTTAGAAGTCTGCTGTCTCTGTCTCTCTTAGCCCAAGAGACTATAGTTACATTTTGCTCCAAGTAAGATAAAATGTTGGATGAGCCCCCTGGCCCGACCTCTACCTCCCATCCTATGGTTCCTGAACAGTTAGGTTTCAGTGAGCCCCGAAATTGTAAGCATCTATTGTGCATATGTGCTCATGTGCAGTTTTTTGAAGATCCTTAGCTTTATTAATTCTCAAAAGATTGTGGATGCAAGACTGCGTACACTGTGTGAGTCTTAGAACATCCTTTAGAGTTAAGCAGCAAGTTTTTCTGTTTTCCTCTGATTTGTGATATCTTATATTGCAATGATTTTATCACCCACGGCCCAAGGGTGTCCTGGACAATAGGATGGGCATAAACAAACACTTCTCAGTGTCAGCATATACTGTTCATTCTAGAATCTTGGTGTTTCAGTTTAGAATGACTGGTCACTGTTTTTGAAGAAACAGATGTCCTGAAATGGACCCACATGGAAAATGTACCCCATCATGTGTCTAAAAACCTAAGGATTGCTTTAAATGCAACTCCTCCTTTTCCCCGTGTTATGATTCCTTTATAGTGGCCACAACTTTCCTGAAACCATCACGGTAACAAAAACCAGTCAGGTTTGTGGAATCTTGCTGTTTTACTAATGATGTCACCAGCACGCCAACACCAAAGAAGTAAGCCTTCCACCACTGTGAATGTAATAAAGCCTTCGCTCACACTACAAACAACTGTCACAGTTATCTTCCAGTCATGCCTACTGCCTATAATATGGTAAGACTCTTAAGAACACTTATAAGAAAAACAAAAAAGGGAACCCACATATATGATCTTTGTCCTTTATTAGGAGAATTGTGCCCTCCTAGGTCCAACCAGGGATTCCCAAAAGTTTACAGAACTGACGAACCGCCATTTAAAACCTTCCTTCTGGACCAAGTGTCCCAAATTCCTGATGCTGTATAGACTGCTCTGGTCTGCAGTATCTTCCGTGAGGATAAGCAGGATTATCTAGATCTGTGCCAGGCAGCAGGGTGGCAAATGTCTACATGTGGCCACTGACACTTGAATGTGGCTAGTTCCAACTGTATAAAATACACAACAGATTTTGAATATTTAATATGAAAAAAAGGTAAACAATTTCATAAACTATGCTATGCTAATTTTTTTTAAAGATTACCATTTAGTATACTAAAATATGTTATACAAAATGGTAATCTTTGGATATGTTGGGTTAAATTAAATACATTATTAAAGGGACACCTGTGTAGCTCAGTCAGTTGTGTCTGACTCTTGGTTCTGGCTCAGGTCATGATCTCAGGGTCATAGGATCAAGCCCTGAGTCAGATTCTGTGCTGGGCATGGAGCTCACTTAAGAATCTCTCCCTCCCCCACCCCCCATCCTTCTCCCCTGCTTGAGCTCTGTCCCTCTCTCTAAAATAATAATAACAATAAGTATAATGAGTATAGTAAGTATTAGAAGTATTATTATGTGGGGAAACAGGTTCTACTTACATAAATGGGTTAGAAACATGCTTAGAGCAGAAAGCCACCACCTCGAGGTAAAAGCGCCCGAGGTTAGCTAGCGAGATATTGTAATGGGACCATGAGTAACTTGTTATATCACCTGCAGGAAATTACTTTCCATCTGACACCAATATACGATTGTACTTTGATCACAAATTCCACTTACCCCCCCCCCTTTGCTTCTTACATACACAAGTTAATGATTACTGTCTGATTGTTTTCTCCATGTTCACGTGTGTAAGATCTTGTTTTCTTCATGTTCATCACGTGAGTAATATCTTGTGAGCTGAATAAATACAGAGAGTAACCCCCTGTTTGGGGCTCTTGTCTCCTCCCAGAAATTAGCCTCTCTGGTATTCAATTCTGCCTCTGCTCTCTTGCTGGACAAGAGAGAACTCCAGACTCATAGTCTGTGACATTATTATACTTATTTTCTGTTTCTTTTAACTTTCTTAACATGGCTGGTTAAAAAAAAAAGAATATCTTATACAATGATGAGTGATTTCCAGTATATACAGGATATCACTGAGGTAAGTAGAGGTAAGTGCTCTTTGTTGGAGTCCCTTATTAAATATGGCCAAAAATTTTTTTTTTTTTTTCAGCGTTTATTTTTATTTTTGGGACAGAGAGAGACAGAGCATGAACGGGGGAGGGGCAGAGAGAGAGGGAGACACAGCATTGGAAACAGGCTCCAGGCTCTGAGCCATCAGCCCAGAGCCCGACGCGGGGCTCGAACTCACGGACCGCGAGATCGTGACCTGGCTGAAGTCGGACGCTTAACCGACTGCGCCACCCAGGCGCCCCCAAAAATTTTTTTAAAACAAAGGACATAAGCAACGTCAAAAGCCAAATGACAAATTGCAAGAAAATATCTGCAACACATAGGGCAGGTAAATGACTAATATCCCTACTGTACAAATAAAGACACTTTAAAAATTAAAAAAGCAGAGCCCACAAATTCTAGAGAAAAATGGGAAACAGACTAGAACATTTAACAAAAACTACATAAAAATGCATATGAAAAGGTGTCCAAACTCATCCAGAGTTACAGAAATGCAAATTAAGACAGGAGTGAGATTCTCATCATCAGAAAGACAAAAATTCAAAATCTTGACAATACTGTCTGCTGTCAGAGTGGAGAAGTAGGCACTGCCATGTGTTCCTGGCACAACACAACACAACACAACACAACACAACACAACACAACCTCTCTGACAAGAATTTGTCGATATAGAGCAGAATGCCATTCACATTTGCCCTTGGACCCTTATTTATAAGCTACTCAAACTGCTTCAGATGTGGCCAGTGGGGACGCTTTCGGGCTCGCCCTTCAGTCTTCTTGTCATGCTTCCATCACTCTCGGGGCACTTTCTTACTTTCTATCTCAAGATATTCACATTATTTCAAGCCTTCCCTGCTCCAAGCCCAAAGCCAGGCATTTCCCCAAGGAGACCTGGTTCTTCCTCTAAGAATTTGCACTGAAATTATATTTCCAATAACACAGAAATATCTATGCAGAAAGTGATTCACTACAGCATCCTTTGTAATTGTAAATACTGGAAATATCTAAATGGGAAAACATAAGGGTTAAAATACTGCTCATCTGGGGAAAAAGAATAAGAAAAAAAAGAATATCTTATAAAATGATGAGTGATTTCCAGGATATACAGGATGTCACTGAAGTAAGTAGAGGTAAGTGCTCTTTGTTAGAGGCGCTTATTAAATATGACTCATTGCCTGAAGATTTTATGATATATATTAAAATCAAAGGGAAAATAAGGAATCATACATGGTCTTTTTAGTTGTTCAAAAAGAAACACAGAATAAACCAGGAAGTAACGCAATTGGTTTAACCTAAGAGATTGGGGATAAAGGGAAAGAAGTATAAAGTCTGGAAAAGGGAGAGATCTTTTTCTAAGTGCATTTTTTGTATAGTTTTGCTTGTTTGAATCATATTTATGTTCAACATATAAAAAATAACATTAAGTCATCAAGAATGGACAGAACCCACAACTAGATGCATTGTTTCAAATGAATGAATGACTACACTGAGAGAAGAACCATAGACCCCATCCAAGTAATTTCTTAATGTTATGCTTTGAGTATATCTATCCTCATCTAAAGAGGAATAAAGAGCTACAAACAAATCTTAGTTGGTTTGTTTATATTTTGAAGTAGTATAGGGATGACAGCTCTGAAACTATTTTGTGTGTATTGTAAGACTGAGTAAAAGTATTGATGTCATTGGAACTCAGGTCTTACTGTGGAAGAAACATAGCTACATTTATGAAATGGGATTAGGTGAGTAATAACACTACATAGTTCCCAGTTCCGTGTGTGTGTGTGTGTGTGTGTGTGTGTGTGTGTGTGTGTGTTTCTAACTGTTCTTTGATAGGTACTATAAGCAAAGAGTACCCCTGAGACCCACAAATTGGTTTCTAAATATCATTCCTAATGAAAAATAATCATCCTTAGAAAAATGACTGATTACAGGGCTAGTGAAAGGAAGGTAGGAGATGGGAATTGAACATCTTGTGCCACATTTTTTAAAGTGCTCCAGAAGTAAAAGAATTATGTCAAAAAAACACAGGAGCAAGCTTAAGGCTCTTGCTAGCCAAATGTAGGGCAATTTGATCATTAAAATAAATGAGGATGTTATGAGCTTATAACCCATCATATAAAATGAAGGTCCATGAATCTATACTGATGACTGATACAAATAGATGACAGATAAATAGATGATGGATGGATGGATGGATGGATGGATGGTTAGATAGATGGATAGTTAGACAGACAGATAGACAGACATGTAGATGATAGATACATGTAGACAAGGGAAAACTCTCCCTCGCTCTAGTAGATTAACTTAGAAAAGGAGTGATGGATCAAAAAAATCACCATTTGCAACTATCATGGTTAACACTGAAGTAAGCATCATCAATGAATGGGAGGGCAGTTTTGATCAGAAACAGAATATTATAAAATCTCAAAGTATTTCCTTGCAATATATGTAGTAATTACAGAAGGAAGAATGACAATTAGGTAGTGAGTCTAATAACTGAACTATAGACATGTAAGAAAATATTCTTGTTTTTAGGAAATACGGACTGAAATTGTGGGGTAAAGTGATATGATCCAAGCAACCTGCTCTCAAATGGTTGAAAAAATAAAAACATGTATGTATAGAGGGAGAATGATAAAACAAGGGAGGTAAGATACTAAAAATTAGTGAAACTGGATAGAGTATACAGGATTCTTTGTACTATTCTTGCAATTTTTCCGAAAGTTTAAAATTATTTCCACATAAAATATTTTTATTTAAAAAATGGTTTTTTTTTTTCAATCTCTTTATTAGGCTTGTCAGATAAAACAGAGGCAAACTCTGTTCATTTCCCAGATAGAACCCAGGAGCTCCAGGCAAGATTTAAAAACTAAATGGCCACATGGACTATCTGGTAAGGGACAGTTTAGCTAATTTGGAAGATTTCTCTGATCACTTTTGCAAACAGACTCAGCACAGATTACTGAAGTGCCCAAGAGTGACTGAGAAAAAGGAAAGACAATTGCTCAACTGGATGGGACATAGGCCTTAGACACGGAGATGGCCACCTGAGCTGACATCTGAATGGCCAGATATCAACGACTAAGTCCACTTCTGCCTTCCCGCCTCACCCCTACTTCCAACACCTAGCCCATACCTGGTGAAGCATGAGTCTCTTGACAATTAAAATTCAGATTAGAACCCAAATCCAAGGAGACTAAAGTCAGCCATCTTGGCCAAATGGGGGCCTCCAAAACCAACCTGAATGTTAAAAGCATCTAAAAGAACTCCTGAGATTTGGACTTGGTAGAATGTACTATTTACACTTAACAAATAACATCTACCACTTAACTTGACTCTCTAAAGACATATATTTTAGGCAACCTGGGTGGCTCAGTTGGTTGAGTGTCCGACTTTGGCTCAGGTCATGATCTCAGGGTTTGTGAGGTCGAGCCCCACATTGGGCTTGCTCCTGTCAGCGCAGAGCCCACTTTGGATCCTCTGCCCCCGCCTCTCTGCCCTTCCCCCGCTCACACGGTCTCTCTCTCTAAAATAAATAATCATTTAAAAAAAAGAACCTCACAGACTAATGTGAGAGTTTTAAAAACACATATTTTAGTATCATATGTGGATTTTACCTAGATAAAAGCAGCATTAAAGAATTTTTCCCTTCAAAGGGAGAATATGTCTGGCTGAAATGAAGTCTAATTCTGAAACCGGATCTAAAACAAATTAATATATGTCAAACATATCCACCCTGACAGCAACCAAAAGTGATTAGGTTCACAGTTAATTTCAGCTCTTTTGATGCAAGAAGGAACCACAAGAAAACACCCATGGACAGCAAAGTGCTATTGACCGGACTTTTCATGGTCATGATCCAATTGCACTATATGCTCTCTCCTGTGGATAGAACTTCCATTTTCTCCGCTTCTTAGAATGATCCGGAAGCTAAGAAATCTCCTATAAGATGGTGTAAAATGACCACTGTACCTAGATCTTGCTGTATTCGTGTCTTCTTTTTCTAGTAGCTCTGCCTATACTGTTCTTCACTCAAGCAATCGAACACTTAACAAGTGAAAAACAGTTGTTCTCTGATTTCCATGCTTAAGTGATGCTCTTAGGATGCCTGAGGGTACCCTATAAGTGATTCAATGTCCTCCACAAGACAAGGGGGCTTCTTTGGCAGCCACAGTGAGGTTGCTATCATCCCCAAGGTTACAAAATTGCTAACTGTCCAATCGCAATAAAAGCTGATGCTTCCAAACTACTACCATCCTAATTATAATAGTGTGTGTATATGAGTGTGTGTGTGTGTGTGTGTGTGTGTGTGTGTGTAATTCCGTAGTTTAGTAAATAGTTTTTATACATAACTTCATTTCAAACTTACACTTTAGTGTCCTCATTAGAAAATAAATTGGCCCCGGGGCACCTGGGTAGCCGAGTTGGTTAAGCATCTGACTCTTGATTTCAGCTCAGGCCATGACCTCAAATTGTGAGATCGAGCCCCTTGTTGGGCTCTACACTGAGCATGGAGCCCGCTTAATATTATCTCTATCCCTCTGCCCTTCTCTCCTGCTCACACTCTCTCTAAAATTAAATTAAATTAAATTAAATTAAATTAAATTAAATTAAATTAAATTAAATTAAATTAAAATTAAACAAAAAAAAGGAAAGAAAAGAAACTGGCCAAAGGCCCATGGCTGGTAACTAGTGGAGAGAAACTCAAGCCTGCCTGACCTTCGTGTGCCTGTTTAGTATTAAGCTACCTCAAGGTAAATGTAAACACATGATATGATGGTTAATTTCATGTGTTAAGGGATGCCCCGATATTTGGTCAAACATTATCCTGTGTGTATCTCTGAGGGCATTTGGGATCAATTTAACATTTGAATAGACAGGGGGTGCCCAGGTGGCTCAGTCAGTTAAGCATCCAACTGTTGATTTTGGCTCAGGTCATGATCTCATGATTTGTAAGATCTGGCCCCACGTCAGGCTCTGTGCTGGCAGCACTGAACCTGCTTGAGATTCTCTCTCCCTCTCTCTCTGCCCCTCCTTTGCTCACATGTGTCCTCTCTCTCTCAAAATAAACTTAAAAAAAACACATTTGAATAGATTGAGTAAAACAGATCATCCTTCCTACTGTGGGTGGGTCCTATGTAATCAGTTGAAAGCCTGAATGAAGGCTGACTCTTCTACAAATAAAGGTGAATTCCTCCTGCTTGTCTTCAAGTAGGGTTATTGGGATTTTCCTGCCTATGGGCTTCACTGAAACCTCAGCTCTTCGTAGGTCTCTTTGCTCTCCTTTGGTCTTGGACTACATACACCACTGACTCCTGCCTGGTCTTCAAGCCTTTGGACTAGAATAGAACATACACCATTGGCTTTCCTGTGTCTCCAGCTTTCCATCTCACCCTGTAGATCTTAGAACGCCATGATTGTACAAGCCAATTCCTTATGATAAATAAAGAGCAAGATTTCATTTTTTAATGGCTGAGTAATATCCCATTGTGTGTGTGTGTGTGTGTGTGTGTGTGTGTGTGTGTGTGTGTATACACCACATCTTCTTTATCCATTCATCAATTAATGGACACTGGGCTCTCTCCATAGTTTGCCTATTGTTGATAGTGCTGCAATAAACATTGAGATGCATATACCCCTTCAAATCTGTATTTTTACATCCTTTGGCTAAATACATAATAGTGCAATTGCTTGATCATAGGGTACTTCTATTTTTGGTTTTTTGATGAAACTCCATACTGTTCTCCAGTGGCTACACCATTTTGCATTTCTGCCAGCAGTGTAAGAGGGTTCCCCTTTCTACACATCCTCGCCAAAACCCGTTGTTTCTTTTGTTAATTTTAGCCATTCTGACAGGTGTGAGATGGTATCTCACTGTGGTTTTGAAATTTTTTTTAACGTTTATTTATTTTTGAGACAGAGAGAGACAGAGCATGAATGGGGGAGGGTCAGAGAGAGGGAGACACAGAATCTGAAACAGGCTCCAGGCTCTGAGCTGTCAGCACAGAGCCTGATGCAGGGCTCGAACCCACAGACTGAGAGATCATGACCTGAGCCGAAGTCGGACGCTTAACCGACTGAGCCACCCAGGCGCCCCTCTCACTGTGGTTTTGATTTGTATTTCCCTGATGATGAGTAATGTTGAGCATCTTTTAATTTGTCTGTTAGCTATCTGGATGTCTTCTTTGGAAAAGTGTCTATTCATGTCTTCTGCCACATGGGCAGGGGTGGAGAAGGGAAGAGAGGGAAACAAACCACAAGAGACTCAACAATAAAGAACAAACTGGGGGTTTATGGAAGGAGGTGGGTGGGAGATGGGTTAGGTGGGTGATGGGTACTAATGATGGCACTTGTTGTGATGAGCACTGGGGTGTTGTATGTAATTGATGAATCACTGAATTCTACTCCTGAAACCAATATTGCACTGTATATTAACTAAAATTTAAATAAATTTTAAAACAAGGGAAGAAAGATGATAGATGATAGATAGATAGATAGATAGATAGATAGATAGATAGATAATCTCCTATGGGTTCTGTTTCTCTGGAGAACCCAATACGCATGGGAACTCAGTTTTGAAAGTTTTACCAGTTTGAAAAAGTAGAGTTCCCTTTCTTTAGAAGTTGCAACCTCTTATCTGTGGCCTTACCTACTTCTGTGACTTGTGCGGAATTGCTAGCTTGCTGTGTCTAGCCAATGGAGGGAGGTGACCATGCCTTATGCCATGTTCTAGAAGGCCATGTTCTCTCTACCTTGAATCAACTGCTAGGTTACCCTTGGAAAGGAAAACTTCCAACATTCTCTGGTTTTGCCTCTAATTTCTTGGATTATGCATTAGCCCACAAGAATTTACATCCATTGGAAGAAGTCATCAACAGGATATGTCTACCAGCTGACCCACAAGTTGGACTCAGGCAACTGGAGGCTCCTTACCCCCTCCCCTGTCCTTGGAATATACATTCTACTCTCTGTTCCCATAGCCAGAGCTGTTTTGAGGATGCAGCCTTGAGAATGTCTAGACTGAATGCTTGCCTGAGCTCAGTTAAGGCCTCTATATAAACTTCTAAGGTTGTGGAGGGTAGGTATGGAGATCTATTCATGTTGTAACCTCCCAGGACAACCCTCCATGTAAGTTCCCTTGCTTATTAAACCTGCCATCGACCAACCTGGAGTGGTCTGCCTCTCTCTTTGGTCTCTCCTTGCCCTCCCTGTATGAGGACCAGTTTGCAAATGAACAAGTGGTCACCTTATACAATTATTTGATCTTACACATCAATGTTCTCTTCAAGATGGAAAAATGCCAAAACACCATATAATAGTGTAAAGAACTACAGAGCCTGAAAGCATGGTTTCAAAAGCAACCTCCTCCATTTACCAGCTCTGTGAACTTAGTAAATTGGTCCAATTGAGCTTCATTTTCTTCATACGCATGACAGTGATCAGTATGTCCCCTTCACGGAATTGTTGCAAAAATTAAGTGGAATAACTAAGGCAAAAAGCCTGGCCTACAGAAAGAAAGAAAATGAACATTCATGCTATTTTCCTTTCTCCATAGAAGTTTGGGTCCAGTTTGAGGTCACTTCCTTGAATTAAATTTTAACAACATCTTAAGTCTGAAGATTAAGGAAAAAAAAAAGAAAGTTGGCTGCTAGGTTATTTTTGCCAGTGCTATTTTCTTGTCATACCATGCTTCCATATATGATGCAAATTAGAGAGAATTTAGGTATTTTTTTTCTTACCCTCTACTTGTCATTAAGACATTTTATGTTTATCGTTCTAACGTGATGCAGATTTCAGTGGAGAACCAAGTTCAGTGAGGATTGCTTTTAATTTCCTTGGTATATAAAACACTGTGCTCCCTTTATATTGTTAATGTTGAAATGAATTACTTGTGTCATCCTCTCCTCTACCCCCTCTTGGACCTTGGCTGGAATCAATGTGAAAAAAAATTTTATGAAGGGATTACATTTCATGGGGGAAAAGTATAACGAGAGCTCATTAAAGAAAAAGACCTGTGGGAGATGAATTTGTAGTTGAGGTTTTGGGGCCTTAGGGAAGAAACAGTGGGTGGATTCCCAACAGCCATGTACAATAAGGAATTTTTCTTTCTCGTTTAATGGAATATAATTATATTCTTCACAAAATTTATCAAAGTGATGTTTTATCATTTTAAATATGTATTATTTGATCAATGCATACAGCTATTCCCATTTTCCCTTCTTTTCCCAATAAAAATGTCTTAGGATCTCCTACCACCAGAGATATTGGTGTGGAGGGGTGCTCTAAGATTGCACTTCATTATTTCTGAAGCCTGGCCAGCTAGAAGGACGTGCAACTTTTATTTTTAAGTTACCAATATTGGCCTCCAGGAGTATAAGGCTGAAAATTGCATTTTCCAGGGTTGAGTATAGATTCTCTGTTCTGAGAAGGACCCCTTGGCAGAGCCTCCTGGTCATTGAGAAGTAAGTCAAGTGTTTAATTACTGTCCATGGGGGAATCCCAAGCACTTGTGAATTCATCCCAATGCAAATGTTCTGACTTGAACAGAAGTATTCTGATTAACCATGCAAAATTATGTAAATGACCTAATAAGGGCTTGGATGGATTTCTGCAGAAAATTTATTTGTATGTTAAGGTATTTTTCAGTTCATTTCCATTCACAAGGAACAGACAGAGAAGGAAGGGAAGAAATGAAAGAGAGGGGCCACTCTGAACAGGAACAGATCCCAGCAATTTAGTGACAGGGAGTAGGAAGCATGACTATTAGAATTTAGTCTAATGAACTCTGATGTCCAACAGAGCAATTCTCTTATTAATTATGCAGTTAATTCTCTAATGGTAGGTCTTAATTTCATTTAGTCTGTCTTGGCCTAGCTCTGATGTAGAATTTATAAAAGGACATCTGGGGGTACTTGGGTGGCTCAGTTGGTTAAGCGTCCAACTCTTGGTTTCAGCTCTGGTCATGATCTCGCAGTTCATGAGATGGAGCCCCGCATCGGGCTATGTGCTGACAATGCAGAGCCTGCTTGGGATTCCCTCTCTCTCCTTCTCTCTCTGCCCCTCCTATGCCCATGTTCTTTCTCTCTCTAGAGATAAATAAATAAACTTAAAAAAATAAAAATAAAAAGGATCTGTTTTCATGAAAGAAACAGAGACCACAGTAAAGTGACCCGGCAAATAGAAGCTTACTCATTCACGTGAAGAAAGAGAAGTAGGAGGCAGTGCAGGGCTGTTAGGGCCACTCCACTGTGCCATCCAGCATTGAGGCTGCTTCATCTTTCTGCTCTCTCTTTAGTTCTTGGCTTCTACTCAAGTTTGCCCCAAAATCACACGATGGTTGCTGACATTCCAGGCATCACCTTTGCATTCTGAGAAGAAAACCTCCCAGGTGAGTCAGTCGCCTTTGCCTACTTCCTCACAAGCTTCATCCAAGGACTTGTCTACTTACATCTCACTGACCACCTCTAGGTAGGGGTAAGGGGTGGGGGAGCTAAGAAATGTAATGTTTTAGCTGGATACATGGTTTCCGCAAATAAATTAGTTTTCTGTTAATTTAAAAAAAAAAAAAAGAGGAGAATGGATACTGGTAGGTAACAGTTTCTTCCTGGGTTGTACCCATTCCTCCCAGCATGGAGGAATAAAGATGAGAGCTTCAGGTCTTCTTGGGACTCACGGAGCAGAGAGAACAGAGTATTTCCCAAGGAGCTAGCAAGACCCCAGACTTCCCCCAGCCTATTCACGTGAAAGCAGAAGAAAGGAGAATGGAAGACCAGGCAGGCATCCCTTTGCACAGCCCCGAGAAGCTCAGGAGCTCTTACTGGTTCCTATGGAAGGGAGTACACATTGGCTTTAAGTTTTGAATGCCCCTCCCTGCTACACATCATTTCCCTACAGCATCAAAGTCACTGCTCTGAGTAACTTGGCACCCAATTCTCATCCTGGGCTGTGTTTAATTTGTGGTTCAGAAAATGCCACACGTGGGTACTTTCAGAAATCCTGCACAGTTCACCACATGCAGTGGACTCCAATCTCGGTCACACATTCAGGGGTGCAAGAAATCTAACTCCCTTCCTCCTTTTTACCACCAACTCAAAATGTGATTACAATCACCACATGTACTCCCTTTTCCACAAGTGAGGCTCAAGACCCAACACAGAGACATACAGCACATGAATATTTACAATAAGATGTGCCAAGTGCTTTAATTAGAGAGATCAAAAGGTGCTAAGGACCAGGGAAGAGTGTCTGACCCATCTTTGGGAGGACAGGGAGGCTCCTAGTTGGCATGGGTTTTCTTCTATATTTAATCTTCAATACTCCTTTTACCTATAAATATCCAAATCTATGATCTGACAGTCCTCAGTGCGTATTTTAGAAACGTGAAACAAATTACTTTTCTTTCTTCAGTTGAGCAGCTTTTCTTAGTTGAATCGCACTACTTAAGAAAAAGTTAACTGTAAATGGTTTCTAATGCCATGTGTTTCCAGCCTTCGACTTGTATCTGCAGACGAGCTGTGGTCTCGGGATGGCTTTTTCAAGCACAGCTGCAACACTACCTTGTAGATTTGGTCTTGATATCTATGATCTCACTATATTCACACAAAAACCATGCTAAGGTGACGAGAGAAATTACCTCTTACTCCGCTTTACAGTTCTGCTACATGCAACAGACTCGGTTGATTAAATGGTTTATCCAAGGTCAAAAATATATGGTTTGTAGTAGACTCAGATTGTCAAGCATTTTAATAAAATCAAAGAGCTACAGAAGTGTATACAGGTGATACATAGTGGAGCGGTGAAGGGCAAGTACCCTGGAGCCAGACTGCCTGGAGTTAGATCTCACCTCTACCACTGGCCAGCTTTGTGCAAGTCATTTAACCTCTCTATGGTTAAAGTTTCCTCATCTATGAAATCAGGGTAATAATAGTACCTTCTTCATAGGGCTGAGTTATCAGGATAAATAAAATTACAACTTTAGAAATAGTGTCTGCGACATTATATACATATTGGCTATTTATTATTAATTTTCATTGAAGATAATAGATTTCACCGATTATACTATTCATCTCCTTCTAGAAGTGTTCTAGGAAGTGGTTGTTTGTAAACTATGTGGATTATTTTCTTCGCCAACCTCTTTCAGATTCTACGTAATAGATTTGCTCAAGATACCTTAACATTACATGGACTTACTATAAGAATATTCAAGGAAGTAAGGAAACCTTCTTGGAAGTTGGGCTACTGAGTGTTACGCAGAACAGGAGAACCATTGAGTGGGAGCCAGGAGCCCCCAGACCCTGTTCCTTACCAGTGTAGCTCCCCCATCCCCATGGCCCAGCCTACTCCTATGTGTCCTCACGATACCACAGGTGCAACTTCGCTCTATTCCAACCTGCTACATGCTTTTGGGTCTCACATTCCAAATCCCAATGAAAGGAGACCTGCTTTCATTTATCAGTCTCTTCCCAACATGGAGCATTCTGCCGGCAGATTTCCCACCCCATCCTTACATTTCGTTTTAGCTTGCCTGCACTGTGGCCGGTCAAGGTCCCCAGTCTGAACGACGGTGGTCAATGTCCCCATGTCATATCTCAAAGCATAGCAAATTTTGAGGAAAGAAATGCGCCTATAGAAGCCTTTATGAGAAGGAACCTATGTAACTGGTAGACACATTGATATGCTGTTTTTCTCATGTAACTAGTAGTAAAAGTTTTTCCTTTTTTTTAATAATGTGTTTTATTTTTTGCCTATTTGCTAATCTGTTTCAAGTAAACATCTCACAGAGTTAAAATTTCAAAGACCTTAAGAATTGCCATTATGCTTTTGTAGCAACGTGGATGGTACTGAAGAGTGTTATGCTAAGTGAAATAAGTCACACAGAGAAAGACAGATACCATATGTTTTCATTCTTATGTGGATCCTGAGAAACTTAACAGAAGACCATGGGGGAGAGGAAGGAAAAAAAAAGAGGTCAGAGAGGGAGGGACCCAAAACATAAGAGACTCTTAAAAACTGAGAACAAACTGAGGGTTGATGGGGGGTGGGAGGGAGGGAAGGGTGGGTGACAGATATTGAGGAGGCACCTGTTGGGATGAGCACTGGGTGTTGCATGGAAACCAATTTGACAATAAATTTCATATTAAAAAAAAAAAGAACTTCCATTATGAAAAGCTCTAATTGGTATTGAGCCAAAGCATAGAGTTGACAAAAAAGAGGCTCCTGGGTGGGGCTCCCTGAGAACCAGGGCCAGGAGACTTGCTTTTTCCAGATCTTACTTCTGTTAAGGATCCTGGACTGTATAGTTCAGTCTGTATGTCCAAACTTTAAAGGCACACAATAATCTTAGAGCATATCGCTTCCTTTCTAAAGACTGAAAATTATTCTCAACAAAAATGTTTTTCAAGGGAAAAGAGGTCTTTTCTTTCTGGAGTGAAAATCACTACTCATCATAAGAGCATTCATCTTAAAGCGACAGGGGTTGAAAAATACATCATTAGTTGCCTTTTAGCTGTTCAAAACTTGGAGTATTTTCAACATTTTGGGGCTATCACAAATGTCCGTGCTTTTATTTCTAAGGCTTGATCAGAAAAAAAAAATTGCTAGTACTTTACAGACCCTGAGTGACTGTGTCAAAATATTAAGCTACTTTTCTGTCTATTGTGAGAATTAATTTTACATAACTTAATTCTTGATGCCATTCTTAGAAACCAAAACAACAGATATTGAATCCTCACCACCCCTGTGACCCTTCCCACAAGACTGAAAGGGCTTCCTCCATTATGAGGGGACAGCACTATCTATTTGGATATCTGGCCAAAGGACATACAAATAAATGTTTCCATTTTCCAAGGATGGCCAATCATGCTACAAAAGAGAGGAAGGAGTCCGATTCCAAATCTCACTTACTTACCTGAGGAAGGTTTGCCTTTGAATTAGTCAAGACTTCTACTTGCAAATGCCAGAAAGAAATCAACTGAAACACAGCTCAAGAAAACAGAGGAATGTGATGGAAGAAAACTGGGTTGTAACCAAAAAAATACATTAGCCATTCAATGAGGAGATGGACAGGTGTCTCAGGGTGGCTAAAACTTGGGACCCACAGGTCATCAGAACACTTTCCATATCTTCATGTATTGTTTCTGTTTCTCTTGGCTTCCAGGCTTTGTTCTCTCCCTTTGCGAGGAGGAAGGGTGAAGGTGGGGTCTCAAACACATCACAAAACTTTCCACCTCCCCCAAGACCACCACCACCACACATCCCATCCATGAGAAAACAGACTCTCTTCTAATCCCACAGAAGGATTCCTGCTTCAGTCGCCCACCATGAGCCAATGAGCAGGAGGAAAAATCAAGGCAGACATCCACATCTGAGCCAATCTACTATAGTTGGGGAATTAAGGCTTGGAACATGCCGATTTTCAATAAACCAAAGAGAGAAGATATTTCCCAGAGAAGGCAAGGTTTCCAGGTGAAGGCAGTGCACTGAGCAGACAACAGATTTCTGCTCCAAATTCAGAAATAAAAGACCATGAATTTCAATGCGAAAACAATTTAACTCTGAATGGGGACAGCTGACTCTACAATGAGGAAAAAGAATTTGCTCTCTACCTGGTGATGCTGTAAGCATTTCTCCTTTGGGTTGCCAAGAACTAAGTAATGCTCACCAACAAAACAAATATGAGAATGCCTTTTTAGTAGGAGCAAATACATTTTAGTATTTTCCTCTAAGCAAATAAAAAATATCACACTGATGCCTAGCTATAGGCATCACATATGGCATACAATTACTGTAATTTTAAAACATCAACAAAATATTCAAATCCCTGTACAACCTTGGTCCTCTTACATTTCTCTGGAATCTTTATCAGTTTAACCAGTTACTTGAACATTAGACACCTGAATCATCCCTACAGTTTATGGTCCTATCAGGACTTTAATCTCTGTTTTGCCCAGGCCCACAATCTGTATCTACTCCTTTGGAGTAAGAACCAGAAAAGTATTTCTCAGGGTTTTCCTTCTTTTCAAGAAACAAGTGTTAGGTTCTTCTCAAAAAAAAAAAAAAAAAAAGTTAACGTTTTAATCTTTATAAGAATACACAGCACAACAGCATAATATTAGAAGAGAAATTGATCCTCCATTTTTAAAACTGCAAGATACCACACAAAATTCTGACTTTCTATAATGACAATTTTTAAGCTTAAATGTATAAAAATTCCTATCTCTTGCATTTCAGGTAGGTTTAATCCAACTCAGTTTTCGTATATCATTGCATTACTTTGTTGTTTGGGAAAAGATATAGAGAAAAGAGAAAGAAATGTTTTTATTGTGGTAAAACATGCATAATATAAAATGTACCATTTTAACCGTAAATAAGGGTACAGTTCAGTGGTATTCAGTGGTATTACACTCACACTGCTGTACGACCATGTTCATCATCAATCTCCAGAAAGAGAAAGAACACTCACATTTAGACAGATCTTACCCTTTACCAAAAAGACCTTTTTCCAATATTTTAGTTACTAAGAGGAAATCATAAGTTTTGCCCTCAAACATCTCAAGGCCAGATCCACAAAGGGTCTCCCGCCGACTCAAGTACCTTTGGCACCAAAGACCAAAAACCATTCTGGTCAGACCACTATCCTGCCCCATCCTTATACTGGAAACCACACTGTTTACCCCTTGAAATCTCTGAATACTTTAAGGGAAACACGCATTCTCTCCCTTGCCACCAACACATGACAGTTAATTACAATTTTACGTTGGCCCTGAGAAGCCGCACTGTAGAGCAGGTTTTCACATAAAATCTTGATGGGAAAAGAAATGGAGCAAAGGCATCAATTATGAGGATAGATTATGCCCTCTTCATGCAATCGGAATGAACTTCTGAATCCTGAGTGGCATTCAACGCAGAGCCACTGGGAATAACAAAGAGATAATTGATCCATCTTTCCTCTGCATTTTAAAACATACGTAATTGTTTCTTGCTTGACTGAACTTAGCAATCTTCCCTGTCAAGTAAATGTCCGAGCTGTCTTTTAGAAATTAAACTGAAGAAATTAACATTCCTCGAAGCCTTTAGTACAACATATTTTACACCCAATGGCCCACAGATTTAACCTGCTCAGGTGATGACAATGTCTTGGCCTAAGGTGCTAACTGAAAATAATATATTATAATCACTATCATGCCAATATACTAAAAGCTGTCATGTGTGAACCCACTGCAGTTTTCTCTGGTAACCTTTATGAAAATACTATGCTGTTTTGCCATCCTGACCTCTAGTCCCCGACACAACAGATTAATGTTCAGAATCACAGAAATAATTGCAGAGATTATAGCCGAGTAAGAGGGGAGGGAACAAAAAACAGGAAAAAAATTCTATGCTTTTGTTTTCTGGCTGGAGGTTTGCATCATTAACTTAAGACAAAATGCTGGCTCCAACTAAAGATGTCTGGATCCAGATAGTGATTATCATCAGCGTTTAAAAATTCTGGCATCATTCCAATTGCCTTTGATACTTTCACCATACAGGTGGCCAAAGCTGTCACAGCCTTTGATTTCAAGGAGGCAAACTTGCAGAAACAATAGGAAATAATTCACGTGCTTATGCATGGATTTCCCCGGGAATGTCGCACCCACATAAAAAAGAGTATTCAGAAAATGCCGTTTTTTGTTTAAGCCTTGGAAGGTTCCTCCTTGTCACTACCAAGATACATGTTTTAAATTTTTTAATTTTATTTTGAAAGAGAGAGAGACCATGGAAGAGGAGCAGAGGGAGAGAGCTTTCCCAAGCATGCTCCAAACTCAGAGCAGAGCCTGACACGGGGCTCGATCCCACCACCCTGGAATCATGACCTGAGCAGAAATCAAGAATCAGACACTCAACCGAATGAGCCACCCAGGTGCCCCGCAAGATATAGTTTTTGGGGATTGCACACCCACCAGAAATCCGTGGAAGGACAGAATATTAGAATCACAGGGATCATGTAGGTCGTCCCTTCGCCCCTCGGTTACTGGTGGGGAAACTGAGGGCCCGAGGTGAAGATGACCTAGCAAGGTGACACCCCAGAGATTCAGAATGACCTCCTTCGAATAAAGCATCCTCCAGATCACCACCTTGAATCTCTGTCAACTCCCGGCATCCAGATGGGATACATGCTAAAGGAGCTCTGCGACCCACCGAGAGGTGAGCTCCCGACCGTAGCCAGATTCATTCATTACAATCCATTGTCCTGCCCCAGCTGTGAGGCCGTGTGGGACCAGAGAGAGGCTTGAAAGGTGGAGCTGATGGTGAAAGTGATCATTGCTTAGTTTCACTGGTCTCAGTTTCAGATAGATAGATAGATAGGTAGATAGGTAGATAGATAGATGATAGTTGGATAGATGATAGGTAGGTAGGTACACAGATGATGATAGATGACAGATAAATAATAGAGATAGATGACAGATAGATAATTAGATAGATAATAGATAGATGACAGATAGATAGATGAGTAGCAGAGAGAGGGGGACACAGAATCCAAACCAGACTCCAGGCTCTGAGCTGTCAGCACAGAGACCGACGACGTGGGGCTTGAACCCACAAACTGTGAGATCATGACCTGAGCTGAAGTTGGTCCCTTAACCGACTGAGCCACCCATGCGCCCCTCCACGTCCCGTTCTGTGGCAAATCCACCTCTCTTAACCCTCAAAATATATCCAAGGACCACCCCTTCCCACCATCTCCATGGTTTCCAGCCTCTAAGACATCATCATCTCTGCCTACGTTATTGCAATAGCCCCAGACTGGCTTCCCTGATCCTCCCCTTTTCTCCCAAAAGTCTTGTTTGGTTTTCCTCAAGATAGCAGCTACTTCTAAGCCTATATTAGATCATTTAACTCCTCTATCCCAAACCCTCCTCTGATAGCTTTCCACCCCATTCAAAATAGAAGTCAAAGTCTTTCCAAGTGCTTGCAAGGCCCTACGGGAACGGAATCCTCACCTTCTAACACCTACCACTGTCTTCCTCCTTCACTCTGTCCTGCGATGGATTCATCGCGGCCTCCACATACACCCCCGCCTCAGCCCCTGCACACTGTTCCCTGGGTATGAAATGCTGCCCACCGCAGAGCTGCACAGGTCACTCCCTCACCGCATTTAATTCTCTGAGTATCACAGGTCACGGGCTTTTATTCTGATCACCCTCTGAAAACCAATATACACACCCTGACCTAGCACACTCCCTTACCGATTTTCTTCCATTTGTCAAGGAAACACTGCACTGAACAAAACGCATAACCAGAAATGCATTTTATTCTGCCACTAAATTCTGGTATTTAGTAGCCATCTATCTCCCGAGATGGGAGAGAGAACACAGACCAAGCCGAGATTTGCATCTCCTCTGAAGCAAAGGTCAGGAGAGTTTTTAGCGCTGGGGTGAGGAGATCTGAGGCCTTCTGTGTTTGCCAACTGGCTTTGGCCAGAGGAAAAGCGAACTTCCTCTTTGTGATGGGAGGTGGTTTTACATTTGGATCCAGGTGCCCACCCAGGTTCACCTCCCTCTGTCCCACAGAGACTGAGATTTAGAGGTGCTGTCTGCCTTGACAATTTCATTTCAAAGGGAGGGCTCCCTGGTCCTTGAGAAAGGAAGTTGTGGGTAGTGAAACAAGCAAGAGGTTTTTTAAAATTTATCCACCTCAAAGAGGCAGAGGAAGAATTTACAATCATACATTTTCAAAAGTAAATGCTCAACAAGGAAGGTCAGGGCCCCAGAGTCAGGAAGAAGCCTGTTTAAAGTTTCATCAAGCTAAGGGAATTAACATTCACTTCCCTGGCCTTCTTGGCCACATCACCACTTACAGATCATGGATTTGCTTGGTTGTTTCCCTTCTCCTCACCGGAACCCAAGCTCCAGGAGAGCCAGGATTTGATCAGCTTTGGGTATCCCTCTACCTCAGCACCTGGAAGACCACTTAGCATATAGTATTTGCTCAATTAATAGCAGATGTATAGCATTTTAGAATGTTTCAAACTTTACTGTTAGAATGAAATCATTTTGTTTTGAATTGTTTCAGTGGCCTTATTAATGATGCCACATATTCTAGTCTGCTTTTATGCTTCCGAATTATTTTGAGATAGTGTTTCCTGAGTAGGGCTTAAAATTTCTTTTTTGGGTCATGACTCAGAGCCCTTCCATGGGTGTGTGTAATATATGTGTGCTTATGTATGTATATGTGCCTGTATATACTTGTATATACACACAAAAATTCAATATGTGCAATATATACAAAAAATACTCATATATATTGGTTTCTCATTCCTAAGCATGTTCATTAGAACAGGGTTTCAGCAAAATTTATATACCATTTTTTTTTTACTTGCCCATACACATTTACTACCTAATTCCATCTTCTATCTTCAGCTGGGCTTTTTTCACTATCTGGAAGACACTCATGAAACAATTTTCAAAACGTTTTAAAAGCAACAGGTCTGAGAGAGAAGGATCCTTCTATAGAGCCCAAAGCAGACCAAAGGTGGTCTCTGGAGGAGGGTCACCCCCATCTTGATGGTGCCCCTGCCCAGGGTGCCTCCCTCTTGCCACCCAGCCCTCCCCCAGCCTGCTGTGAACAAGACCCAGCTGGTCCAGAGCAGGGAGGGGCAGGTTCATCTGGAGGGACCCTCAGCAGAGGACAGCTGCCCCCAACAAGGTGCAGCTGATTAAGGACTACTGGAAGAAAGTGTCATCATCATCTTCACTGAGATCTATCTCCCTCCCCCCCCCCCGCCCCGCCCATCTGGAATTATTGGGGGTATTTAGTAGCCAATGCAATTAATCCAGAGGAAGGTCTTGCATCTAAAAATGAAAGGAGATTACTCCCAGTACCCAGCTAAAGTTGCATGTGGTAATGTTGGGGGGGGGGGCATCCTTCCCCTCTAGAAACCTTATTACACATCTCCATTTCTTATTCCACTTGGATTCCCTATAGTGCAGAAACCCATTCATGGGTATGTAATCAACTGTATACATAGACTTTTCACTCTGCAGTTTGGGGGGAATCTCTATTCCTTGATTTACGTTTGTCTTGTCCATCCTGGTGCACAATTACCACCATAGAAAAGTATCAATAGCTTCATTTCATAGACACATAAATAACTTCCAAATATTTAATGCAGAAGACTAAAAATGCATCTGGTATTGAAGTATCTGAACCAGTTCTGCAAATGTCTGTGTTTTACACTGTTGTCAACATATGGAAAGGTAGTTAATTACATTTAAAGGGTGTTCTACCCAACTTGTCAATTTCTACATTCCCCTCTTCCCTCTTCTTTAGGGCTTCCTTTCAGTAAGCACCTTTTCTATGCTTTTAATGGATTTATTTTTAGCAGCAATCCAGACATATTAGGTTGAATGGAAAAGCATTTGACATTTCTGGCCTGGGAGTCACAAAGTGAAGCCTTCTATATATTTGGGGAGGTCTTGTCTATCTGTGACAACAGGGTGTTTCCTTATACGCTCTTCTTTTGCTGCTTTTAAAGTTGAGGACACGTCTTTGTCATTCCGGTATTCATTTTACCATGTGAAAGAAGTGACAATACAAGCATTGCTTTGGGCAAATTAAAGGGCATGTCCTTCCCTAATATACTAGAAAGAGGAAATAAAGCGCACAAGTCCACCTCTGAAACTGCAGGACTTTTCTATGCGGATTCGTGCACCTGTGACAGTGTCCAGATTGTCCAGTGATGACCACGTAGACAGTTGGACCACTATTGTGTGTCACTCACTTAACATTTACTGTGTCCCCCAAAAAGCCCTGTGTCACAGCGGAGTTGCATGAAATAAAATCACATTTTACTCTGCCTTTGTAACAAGGGCATGCCCATATTTGAAGTGACACAAGAATTTACTACTTTCTGGAATTTACTAACAGTTAAATTTTATGTAAGATGTCATAGGGATGTCCATATTTCTTCATTGTGTTACATTTGTCTAGGGATGCCTGAAAATGTATATAAGTGGACTACATTTATTACAGTAAGTGTTTTACCATGGGTCAGTGTGGGAGATCTGTTTCCTGCTTTCAGGGAGACAGCAGAGGGTCTGAGTGTCCTTGCCCTGGCTGTTTCTTAAGTAACTTTTATTTAAAATGATCAGTATCCCTTGGGGCACCTGGGTGACTCAACTGTTTAAGCATCTGGCTCTTCATTTCGGCTCAGGTCATGATCTCATGGTTCTTAGGCTCTGTGCAGAGCCTGCTTGGGATTCTTCTCTCCCTCTCTCTCTGCCCCTCCCCCACTCATGCTCGCTCGCTCGCTCGCTCTCTCTCTCTCTCTCTCTCTCTCAATAAATAAACTTTGAAAATAAATAAATAAAACGATCAGTATCCCAAGGGGCCCCTACACTCTTATCACTCCCTTTTTGATAATGGTATCTTCAAATTCTTTTTTTTAATGTTTATTTATTTTAGAGACAGAGTGAGAGAAACAAACAGAGCACAAGTGGGGAAGGGGCAGAGAGAGGGAGACACAGAATCCAAAGCAGGCTCCAAGCTCTGAGCTGTCAGCACAGAGCCCAACATGGGGCTCAAACTCACAAACCGTGAGATCATGACCTGAGCTCAAGTTGGACATTTAATCAACTGAGCCACCCAGGTGCCCTGATACCTTATATCTTCAATATATGATTATCCCTATTAATGCATCTCATGTTAGATAATAAGGAAATGAGAAGGAAGAGAAAAGAATTGTTAATATATATGCAAATATATTCATAGCAAAGTTAGGAAGAAATCCTCCTACTGATCTAGTCCTTGATTCTGAAACCAGACAACTGGGTGTGTGGTCATAGTACTTATAAAGTTGTTGCTTTTTTTCCCCCACCCATTGCACGTTCCCTTTGCTGCAGGAACCTCAGCTGGTCATTGTCCCTTGCAGGGTAGGGTGACCAAAACCTTCACTCGTGAGGGGCCTCTATCTTTTGTTGTCATGGTTGCCACTGGACAAGGGAGCCCTTTGAGGCATGAACTCCTGCATTTCAGAGATTCCTCCCTGTCTCCACTGTGCCACCAGTTCCCCTGGGTCCCCTCAACAGTAATGACCAATTATCTCAGTCACATCCACCACCCCTTTTATCACCTGTAGTTTCTACAATGAGACTGGTTTCATCCTCCATCCTTTTCCAGAGGGTTCTGGAATTCGTGGATTGTATCTACCCTAGTGACAATCTGACCTGGTTCTATTTTTGACGTTAAGTCAAAATTTAAGTCTATTTAAAAAAGACTATTAAGTCTATTTAAAAAAGTTAACTATTTCAATAGATGTTATATATATTTATATATATATATATAAATTATATAAAATTTAAGTCTATTTAAAAAAGACTATTAAGTCTATTTAAAAAAGTTAACTATTTCAATAGATGTTATATATATAATTATAGATCAATTATCAGGACTGTTTCCTAACTATATTCTGAGTTTTCTAGGTTATATCTTTTTTTTGTTCCTTCAACCAGATTGATTATAAATTTCTTAAGGTCTTCTTCCTCTTTATATCCCAGAGAAATACCTTCATTAACAATTTTTCTTGAGAAGTCTCAAGAAAGTCAACGGAATTTTCTTCTGGAATGTGCTGCCTTCAAAGTGCAAAATTTTAGGAAGAAAGCCTGATACAAATATTTCAACCTTGATCACCTCTGAATTATTCATCCCTGATACACATTTTACTCCCTGGAAGATTTTGCCTGTGTCTTAGCAACCTAAGCTGACAGGGTCTTACTGAACGAAAAGTAATTTGAAAGCACATCAAGGGTGGCAAAAATAAATGCTAGATTTTCTACTCCAGGTAATATAAATATAAAATTCTTGTATTATCTCCTCCACTGATTCCAGTCTTTAGAAGATGGCTGTAAACCTACTAGAATATTCCAGATACTTGCTGTCTCAACATTCTTGAGGGTTATGAATAAACATATGAAAAACATCTACACATAGATAAAAGGAAATTTTAGATTAAATGATTGGCAAAAAATTCACCTGTCCCAAGATTCCCCAGGCCAAGAGCCGTGTCTTGCCAGTCTCTGTAATTCCCTTGTTTAATATGGGATCTGACACAAAGAAGGCACTCTATTATTAGTGGTATCGTTGCTATGACCATCATTATTTTATAGACTGAAGGTGGTGTGGCTGTGTTGGTAAAAGAACATCAAGTCATCTCAAGTGTTTGTCTTCATTGGAAAGCCCTTCTGTTTCTAACTTAGTTCGAGATTCCTCCAGGGAAACAGACGTCCATAGAGAGTCAGGTGCAGGAGCTGGGATGGGACAGGTGTTCAGGATCACACCTGGAGGGAGAGACTGGGCAGAGGAAGAAGCTGAACTGGGGTCGGGCTTCAACAAAGATCTCAGCAGATCAATCCCATAGTAAATTCTGGAGCCAGGAAAGCCCCTCAGAGTTGCTCTTCCCTGAGACATGGGGACCCGGCCCTCAAGGACCACGCATTTGAATGCAGGCTCATCCAGGGAGGGGCACCTCACTTGGGAAAGCCAACTCCAGAATTCAGCCCAGAGACTCTTAGTAATGGGGTATTAACCATTTGGGTATTGGGTATTTTCTTCCTGATTACTGTTAGTAAACCAGGAATAAAGTATTCATTGTGATTTTAATAATCTCCCAGCCACAGGGAAACCAGTATCTTTGTCCTGAAGGGAGATAAAGACAAGGCACTACACCCTCCATCACATTTTCTCTATGAATTTTCCAAATAATTTCCCCAACTGTTTTTCATTTGGTGTGGTCGAAACTTGCAAGCATATAGTTTGTGTTTT